>NW_006921808.1:1522644-1540673 GCF_000298275.1 Orycteropus afer afer
GGGCAGTGTTTCGTTCTGCTGTGCATGGGGTCGCTATGAGTTGGAAACGACTCGATGGCACTTAACAACAACAACATGCTTTACTGATTCTGTTTCTCTAGAAACTCTAACCTAAGACAGAGGCTCAAATGATGTAATCCACAGAGGTCTGCTGAGAGGGGTATAGAAAAAATGTGGAAGACAAGGAAGACATAATACAGAAAATATCATGGACTGCCAGAAGAATGAACAATCTGTCTTGGAATAAGTGCAACTAGAATACTCCTTAGAAGGGAGAATTTCCAGATTTTGTCTTATACTTTGGTTATGTCAGAAGGAACCAGTCCCTACAGAAAGATATAATGCTTGGTAAAGGAGAGGGTCAGCAAAAATGGGAAGATCCTCATGAGATGGATTGACACAGTTGGCTGCAATGATGGGCTCAAGCACAGCAAAGATTGTGTGGATGATGGAGAACAGGACACTGCTTTGTTCTGTTGTGTGTACTGTCACCATTAGCTGGAGCCAACTTGATGCACCTACCAACAACAACAAATTGGGCACAGAGTTTTGATTATTATTCTAAAATTCAGTGAAATGTTTATTTAATCAAATATAATAATAACATGAGTATTTCTAAAGGCTTAGCTAGAAAAATAAAATAAAAACAAACTTTAGCAGGAATGAAGACAATGCATAGAAGGGTAGATTTTATTTGTCAATATAGTGTACAAGTAGTCCTGGAATTACGATGTATTTGAATTATGAAGAACCACATATCTGACCCCCTTTTTTTTTCTGGGGCGGGGCGGATACCTCTTATCATTAAGGAGCTCTGGTGGTGCAGTGCCTAAAGCATTGGATTGCTAACCAGAAGGTTGGAGGTTCAAACCCACCAGCCGATCTGCAGAGGGAAGATGGGCAATCTACTTCTGTAAAGATTTACCTACTCAGAAATGCAATGGGGGTCTCTACGAGTCACTCAATGGCAGTAAGTCGGGTTTTGGTGTTCTCTATCATTAGTAATATGTAATACATGCAGTGTTGCAACATGTAATTTGCTGATGTTATCATTCTCAGATGTTCATTTACAGATAGGTGTTCAATGTTATGATTTACTGTTCAAAACATAGCCATATAGCAGGCTATGGAAAAAAAAAAAAAAAGAGGGATTTGACTTAGTCAGAAACTTGGGACTACTTATATTTTAAAAAGGGATCAATTTCAAAAAAGAAAACAAAAGTCCAGGTAGGAAAAAATTTATGCAAAGTACTTATCAGGAAGAATTACAGAAACCCTGAATATCATTCCTCTGCCATGTTTCTAAAAAGGAAAAAGAAAAAATATTCCCAACATCATTCAAGTCAATTTATTGCTCCTTTGGCATTATCATATAAATGGAAAATTCCAAATAATCTCACATCCTTGATTTTGAGTAGTCCAGCGTGGAGAAATACCCTCCATCACAGTTTAGGAGTAGAATTTCTCAAACACTCATTATATCCTGATTTATATTCAGAAGACTGCTACAGAAGAAGCATTACTTATAGAAACCTTCTGTATCTTAAGTCAAGGTACAGAGAAAAAGGTAGGAGGACATTTTTCTCTATTTCTCCTTTCCCATATGTTTGCTTTACAATTAGGAAAAGCCCTCAGTTAGAAGTATACAGATGAAGAAGTACACAGATGAAGTACACAGATCTGGTGAGTCAGTAAAATGCAGACAATTCTAGGTAATTCTGGCTCTCAGAAAAGACTTGGTTTGATGATGATTCTTCATAGGTCACATTTCTGGCATTAGGAAAACAATGCAGTATGTCTTCTGTGCTGTTTCTGATCAGGACTGCTCTTTCAGTTCTGTTGGTCTCCACTCCTACAGGAGAAGCTGCTGCCCACATACGGAGGTGACAGTCTAATCCTGCCAAGAGCCTAGCCTTCAATTCAGTCATCTATAACAGAATATCCACTTGGATCCACTCAACACTGAATCCTCTTACACACCAAGCCATGCCAGGATATCAACTTTGTGCACTATTCTTGAAGCAGGCTTCGAGAAATAAGCATCCTCATCACTTCATTGCTACCTGTGAGTGAGAAAGAGTGAAGGACTTAGTAGCAGCAAGTCTGAGGGCTCCCTAAGCTCTGACCAGGGTGAGCCAAGGCAGCTGTGGATTTAAATGAGGACTGTTGCTTTTATCACCAGGAAGGATGAGATTATTAAAGATTTCTCTCCAATGTATAGAAAAATGTCAGAAAATTAGGAATCATATTTACTTAAAAAAACAAAACTAAACAAAACCCAAAACAACAACAAAAAAATAACTTTCCTGACAGGTTAAAAATGCTTATATTAAATAAAAAAGGCAGAACATGAAGTTGTACCTATATTATGATTCAATTTTTTAAAAAAACGTATCTATGAAAGTACAGGTACAATACCATGAATTGCTTGATATGGCCCTTCTAGCCATAGTATTTGTGACTCCCACTAGATGACTGAGTGGGGGGTGGGACTATGCATATTGTTTGTGGCCTACCAATGGGATTGGATAGTTTCCTAAAAATGTAAATAAGATGCACAGTGGTGGGACCATGCAAATTGGTGTATGAAACCCTATCATGGGGATTGGTCAGTTATGCTACCCCATTAGGATTAAAATGAGCTATTGTAGAGGAGGGAAGCTCACGGCAATCAAGTAAGAAGACCCAGGAGGAGAAGGAATCCTGTGCTGAACCAGGATACAGAGAGTTGTGACACGAGAGATGCTGACAAGCTCTGGCAGAGAAATGGTGGCAGCAGAACCAAGAGATTGGCACGAGAGTGTGGTGGGTTTCCTGGTCCATGGAGCAAGAAAGCTGAATACCTTTGGGAAGGAGTCTTGCTGGCTGAGTGGGGTAACTCTGAGCACTTACCGGTAAAGCTAAAAGAGCTCTGTTAACACTTGCCTGAGGAGGGTAAAGGCCACAGGGCCGAGAGGCCGAGGATCAGAGAGAAGTGTGCCTGCAGGCTTTGCTGAGAAGAAGCTGCCCTGTTTGAAGAACTGTAGCCTGAATTGCAATCTGTCACTTCCCTATTGAACCCCAAATCCTAAGTATTGTCTGTGAGTTCTGTGTGGCCCCTGGAACAAATTATTGAACACAGAAGAAAAAAGAGTGCAATGGGAGAGACAGCTAGTGTCAAAACTGGCAAAAAGATTAAAGAGTGGAGGCACATCTAACTTCTACCTCACAGGAATCAGCTTTGGGCTGTTTATGTTGATCTTGATCCCTCTTCCCCCTTCTGAAATCAGAGGTCAGACACTGGCCCACACCATTTTTACAACAGGAAAATGTACAAAAGGAAATGCACAAGATACTAACTTCTCTACTATTTTACAGCTTTTCCACAATAATATGTTATTTCTTTGGTTATCAAAGAATTGAATTTTAAAGAAACAAAATGATTTTTCCTGAAAGGAGGGGATCAATGGTTTGCTTCATTTTTAGCAGTAACCATTAATAGAAAATCACAGTGGAAAAGCTCAGCATCATCAGACAGAACAAGGCCAGGGGAACAGATCATCAATTGCTCATATGTAAGTTTAAGATGAAGCTGAAGAAAATCAAAACAAGTCCACGAGAGAAAAAATACAACCTTCAGTACATCCCATCTGAATTTAGAGACCATTTGAAGAACAGATTTGAGGCACTGAACACCAATGACCGAAGACCAGATGAGGTGTGTGATGACACCGAGGATATTACACATAAAGAAAGCAAAACCAAAAAAAGGTCATTAAAAAGACAGGAAAGAAAGAAAAGGACCAAAATGTATGTCAGAAGAGACTGAAACTTGCTCTAGAATGTAGAAGTAAAAATGCTTAACAGAAGATTTCAAAGGGCTGCTCAAAAAGACAAAAACCCACTGCCATTGAGCTAATTCCAACTCACCGCAACCCTACAGGACAGAGTAGAAATGCCACATAGGGCTTCCAAGGCTGTAAATCTTTATGAAAATAGATTGCCTCATCTTTCTTCCATGGAGTGGCTGGTGGGTTCAAACTGCCAACCTTTTGGTTAGCAACCAAATGCCTCAACCACTGCTTCACCAAAGCTCCCTCAAGAAGATAAGGTAAAGTAGTATAACGAAAGATGCAAAGAACTGGAGTTAGAAAGTCAAAAGGGAAGAACACACTTGGCATTTCTCAAGATGAAAGAACTGAAAAAAAAATTCAAGCATCAAATTGCAATACAGAAGAATTCTACAGGCAAAATATTGAACGATACAGAAAGTATCAAAAGAAGATAGACAGAATAAAGTGTTACTATACCAAAAAGAATTGGTCAATGTTCAGCCATTTCAGGAGGCAGCATATAATCATGAGTTAATGGTACTGAAGGAACTGGTGAAAAACAAGACTCCAGGAACTGGAATACCTAAATGTTTCAACAAACGTGCAATGGAATGAAATTTGGAAGACCGTTTCCTGGCCAACCAACTGGAAGAAATCCATATTTGTCCCCATTCCAAAGAAAGGTGCTCCAAAAGAATGTGTAAATTATTGAGTATCATTAACATCATACACAAGCAAAATTTTGCTGAAAATAAAACGGTTGTAGCAGTACATCAACAAGGAGCTGCCAGAAATTCAAGCCAGATTCAGAAGAGGATGTAGAATGAGGAATATCATTGCTGATGTCAGGTGGACCTTGGCTGAAAGTAGAGAATACCAGAAAGATGTTTACCTGTGTTTTACTGACTATGCAAAGACATTCGACAGTGTGGATTACATTATGAAGAATGGGAATTCCAGAACACTAAATTGTGCTCATGTGGAACTTGCACATAGACCAAGAGGCAGTTGCTCAAACAGAAAAGGGTACTGTGTGGTTTAAAATCAGGAATGGTGTGTATCTGGGTTCTATCCTTTCATCATACTTATTCAATCTGAATGTTGAACAAATAATCTAAAAAGCTGGACTATATGAGGAAGAATACAGCATCAGGATTGGAGGGAGATTTATCAACAACTACCAATATGCAGATTACACAACTTATCTTGCTGAAAGTAAAGAAGACTTGAAGCACTGATGAAGATCAAAGACTATATATAGCCTTTAGTATGGAATACATCTCAACATAAAGAAAACAAAAATCCTCACAAATGGACCAATAAACAACATCATGATAAATGTAGAAAAGACTGATGTTGTCAAGGATTTCATTTTACTTGGATCCACAATCAATGCCCATGGAAGCAGCAGTCAAGAAATCGAATGCCATATTACATGGGGTAAATCTGTTGCAAAAGACCTCTTTACAGTGTTCAAGAGGCTAAGGTGTGTCTGATGCAAGCCATGGTGTTTTCAGTCATCCCATGACTTTTTACATGTGCATGTAAAAGCTGGGCAATGAATGAGAAGGACTGCAGAAGAACTGATATATTTGAACTATGGATTTGGTGAAGAATACTGACTATACCATGGACCACCAGAAGAATATACAAATCTGTCTTAGAAGAAGTACAGCCAGCATGCTCTTTAGAAGCAAGGATGGCAAGACTTTGTGTCTTGTACTTTGGTCACATTAACAGGAGGGATCAATCTCTGGAGATGGATATCATGCTTGGTAAAGCAAAGGGTCAGTGAAAAAGAGGAAGCCCCTTAATGAAATGGACTGACACACTGGCTGCAACAATGCGCTCAAGCACAGCAGCTATTGTGAGGATGGTGCAGGACTGGGCAGTGTTTCATTTTGTAGTGCATAGGGTTGCTATGAATTGGATCTGACTCAACAGCAACAAAGAACAACAGTAACTAATGGAAAGAGAAATATGAACCCTCTTGAGGAATGAGTAATCAATCACACAGTCTAAAAGAAAACCCAATGTAAATTTTCAGATTTATCTTATAGTGAAGTCCATGATCAGATAAAGTGATAAGTAGGTGTGTCCCAATTTTTCTACAAAAGGATGACACTGTGGTCTGAAGGTAAATCTGTTTGTTTTTTCCCATTATAGAAAGGTTGAAAGACAGAGTCAGAATGAAGGTAAAGTTTCCCATACTTATGAAGTCCGGGTGAGATGTACTTCCAGGAGTAGTAGGAGAAAAGAAACTACAGGAAATTTAATGAAAGCAGTAGGGATTGAGTTAATAAATATTCTTTATGAATGAGATTTTGAAGCACATAATTAGGACATAACACTAGAGAAGTAGCTCTCAAAGTGTGTTCCCAGGGAAGCAGCAGCAGCTTTACCTGAAAACTCTCCTCAGACCTACAGAATCAGAAACTCTGCAGGTGGGGCCGCAACTTGTCTTTGAACAAGTCCTCTAGGTGATTCTGATGCAAGCTTAAGTTTGAGAAGGAATGCTGTTACGGACTGAATTTTGTCTCCCAAAATATCTGCCATGGGTAGGCCATAACTCTCAGTATTGTATAATTATCCTCCATTTTGTGATCTCATGTAATTATCCTATGTGTTGTAAATTCTAACTTCTATGATGTTAATGAGGCAGGATTAGAGACAGGATACAATCTATAGGGTAACACTGTATCTTTAAAGATATTAAAGAGATTAAAAATGGAGCAAAGATCAGAGGGACTTCAGTTATCACTAAGAAAGAGCGAGGGGGTAGAGTGTGTCCTTTGGACCTGGGGTCCCTGTGCTGAGAACTTCCTAGACCCAGAGGAAGACAGATGCCAAGATGTATGGGGATTTCTAAAGAACACTGCACCCACAGATGTTGAAAGGAGGTAAAGACATTTCTCCCAGAGCCAAGGGAAAGCAAAAGCATTCTCCTAGAGCTGTCACTCTGAATTTGTACTTCTAGCTTCCCAAATTGTGAAAGAATAAGTTTCTGCTCGCTAAAGTCATCCATTTGTGGTATTCCTGTTAAAGCAGCACTAGATCACTGAGACAATTGTTTTGAGAGGCAGGGAAGGCCAATATGGTAACAGGCTTCTCCTTTCTATGTATGTCCCCTATTAAAGCAGCCCCACACTACTTCACTGAAAAGTCTCTTAGAGAAGCCCCTGCCCTATCTGCTTTACCTACAGTTAAACAATACCAATTACCACACTAGGTGGGGCAAAATCACATTACTTCAACAATTAGTCACTGGCTATAGAGAGTGGAAGGAGCTCTGGTAGTGCACCAACCACTCCACAAGAGATAAAGATGAGGCAGTCTGCTTCCATAAACATTTAAAGCCTTGCAAACCCTATGTGCAGTTCTACTCTGTCCTATAGAGTGGTTATGAGTTGGCATTGACTGAATGGCAGCAGGTTTTGGGTTACAGAGAGTGGAAGAAGCCATGTTCTAAGCCTAACTCCAATGCTTTCACATTTCCTGGCCTGAATGTCAAGATGTCAATGATTTATTTTATTTAAAACCCACTACAATGCTGATACTGTTACCTTTTAGACCACCTGGCAAATAATTTGCAGAGTTGCTAGTGATCATGTTGGCTCACATTTGCCCTGTAAAATTATTATATAGCAGTTCAGAAGCCCTAAGGGAAAAGTACTTTGTAAAAGTAAAGAATAGTCACTGTTGTGGTTTTCAAAGTGTTTTCTCTCACATTATCTCAGTGTGACCCTTCTCTCAAATATAAAAAGAGAAACAAAAGAACCACTGTGATTAAATGACTTACCCAAATTACAGAGAAGAGCCAAGGCTACAATTATGGCTTCCTGACTCCCAGCCTAGTGCTCTTTCTATTGCACCGCCAGGCCACTTCCAGAGCAGGGAAGAGGAAAGGAAGGAAAGAGGAAACTGAGAGACAGGCAGGGCACAATGTAACCCTGAGCATCAATCACAGCATGGGGACAGAAAGCCATGGCACTGATCAGAAGGTACTGATCCTGTAAACATTCTGAAAAGCCAAGAAAGACCTCTGGAGATTTTTACCTTCTAGGATTTGGTGAACCCTGGAGTCCCTCACGTACTGCTGAACAGCATAGTCTTTCAAGTAGCCATATCCTCCATGCATCTGTAAAGCCTGGTTGCAAATCTGTAAGGAGATAGGGATTAGGTATCTATGACTTTCCAAAAACTGGAACAAGTAGCATCTCTCCTCACCCCTACCCCACAATCCAGCAGCCTGCTGTGAACTAATAAGAGGAAGAACAACCCAAAGATAAACATCCAAGCCCCAAGATGGGCTCTATGGTTACCATGCTCAGAAACAAGTGAAATTTACCTACTAAACCTGAAAGCTCCCATCACACAACTCAGACTTTCTTGCTGATCCTATGCTGGGAAGGAGCGGCCCATAACTACCCTGGCTGGGAGTGTAAGACGTAAAGATGCCATCTAGTGGCAACACAGCCTCAGTGTGGGAATTTCCCCTGACATTAAAAATGGCACAGTGCTGAACTGGAGCAAGAGGTACTGGCTGCTCCAAACCTTACAGAGGCAGTGTTTTATCCAGAACACAACAAAGTGGTAGTGACATAATGAAATGTATAATGGCATGGAGAGCTCCCATGTAGACCTTTCATGGGTTAATTTGCTGACTTCTGAAGTTGACTTATACCTTGCAACATCCTTAGACCTCAGGCTGTTCCACACTCATTCCAGGAGAGCAAGAGGGTATTATCACTTACAGCAAAGCATTCATCTGTAGCAAAGAGTTTAGCCATGGAACACAGGGCCACGGCATCCTCCCACTCTTCCTGCAGGGCCACAGCTGCATGGCGGATCATAAGCCGTGAGGCCACCAGTCTTGCTGCCATATCAGCCAGTTTGAACTGCAGATACTGCAGCAACAAGGGAGAAGAGAACCAACAAGACAGGGGGGCTTGGACAACACTGATCTGGGACCTTCCAAGAAATCTCTAATGAAGTATCTTCTCTAAGTAACCCAAAGCCTCAAGCTTCTACTTCTTCTACAAAGAAAGTTTACTGTTTTGTAAGTTCAAAATCCACTTCACTTTCTAATATCATCATCTTCTTAAGAAAGGGTCATCAATAGAAATGAACCATAAGTTCTGGCTAAGATGTGTGGTGGTCTCCATAGCCTCACTCTTCCAGAGAATATGGACCACAGAAGAGTTCTCAAAGGCTTAAGAGTGGAAAGCAAATGCAGATACCATACCTGGTTACTGGCCAGACGTTCTCCAAACTGCTTGCGGATATTAAGATGGTTTCGGGTGAGGATGACTGAAGCATGAGCAGCCCCCAGAGAGCAGGAGGCTAGAAAGAAGAGTAGAGACATTTCAATGGAGCTGAGAGGATAATGAAAGATGTCCCAACCCATTACATTCTGGCCTACCCCTCCACATTCTCACCAACATTGATTCTCCCTCCGTTCAGTCCTTTCATGGCTATGAGGAAGCCCTGCCCTTCATTCCCAATTCTGTTGGCCACGGGGACAGCACAGTCTTCAAAGATCACGGCTCGAGTTGGCTGAGAGTTCCACCCCACCTGGCAAAAATCAAGGACTGTCTAGCTGTCCAACCATTATCCCTCAGGGCAGCATTACCTGCTGCAGAAAACCTGTGAAGTAATGTTTCATTACCCTGGAACTTAGAAACTTGAGACCTCAAAATGGGGGGAAAAAATTAGATTTAAAGACTTGTCACCTCTCACAAGGAGCCATGGTGGTGCAATGGTTAAACACACAGCTGCTAACTGAAAGGTCAGTGGTTCAAAGCCACTAATGGCTCTGTAGAAGAAAAGATCTTGTGATCTGCTTCTGTAAAGATTATAGCCTAGGAAACCCTGTGGGGCAGTTTTACTGCCATACAGGGTGTGTTGTAGAGCAATGTCACAGAGTTTGCATAAGCAAAAACAAATGAGGTTTACAGAGATAGTCTGGACTGGGAAAATGTTCAAATCCAGAGTGAAGATGGCCACTCCACCAGACAATGAAGAAGAAAACATTCTTGTATAGTTAAATCAAGAACTAAAAAGTTACAAAATCATAATAGGCTGAAAGACAATCAGGAGAGTCAAAGTGAGAGTTTTACAGGGATAGGTGGGTGACACATAAGTGGGATTACATGATTGGTTAAGGGTACGTGATTGCAAGCATGTGTGCTTTTCAATCTATTTCAGGATGGTCACAGGACAAGTTTTTAGCGTAATCTGCTATAAAAATTGTTACCTCAATCATGTCTGTTTGGAGGGGTCCATTCTAAACATTTATCAATAATGCTGTGCATCAACATCCTTTACCAAACCAAAAACCAAACTCACTGCTGTTGAGTCAGAACCGACTCATAGTAACCTCTCCTTGGGTTTCTGGAGCAGTATCACTACGGAAGTAGATTGCCCAACTTTCCTTCTGAGGAGTGGCTGGTGGGTTTGAACCGTCAGCTAATGATCATATCTTGCATCTGTTTGACCATAGTGGAAAGACCCTCTGGGAATACACTGTGATATCTTGCACCTGTCACACTTCTGAAAAAAGAATGTCTCCTTTAGGATATATGGTCAGTATCAAGGTTAGAGGAACTGTTGTTAGAAAAGGCAGCTTTAAAATGCGTGGATTCTTGACTTAGGTCAAGACTTTAAAATGGAATTAAGGCTCTGCTTTCAGATCGCTCTATTTACACATACCAAGTGCCTCTGATTTTAAGCTCTCATACAATTACTTTGTAACTTTAAAAAACAACTTTAGAAATGTACTTAATCTCCTACCAATCAGATATATCATCACTCAATTTGCAACCATTATCTAAATGTCAACCAATCACTGAATTTTTGCTGAAAATTCCTCGTATTTTCTTATATAAACTCTCTGAACTGTCTCTTCCTTGGATCACTTAGCTCAGAATCCTCTGGATTTTGTGATTACCAGTTTGAAAATTACCTTACACCTCAATAAAAGCTCTTTACTTTTCATTTAAACCAGATTCTGCCATTTCCTTTCTGACACTTTTGTATTGTACCTTTGTATTGTATTGTACCTTTGTTATACTTTTTAAATACTTTCACCCAGTCTGCTCCTTCTACTAAGAAATCCTCTATATCCTCAGCCTCCATTAAAGTCTAGCTTAAACAAAACATCCAGAGGCATTCCCAATCACTTGAGCCATCAATGGTCTTGTTTTCTGTTATCCTCTCATAGCATATGCAAGTTTAGAACCTTCCAGTGACTTGTACGATAATTATCTGTGTAACATATCTTCCCAACTAGAATATAAACACCTGAAATTAAGAATGCAATAGAAAGTTGTGACCTGAACAACATCTAATTATAAAAGACAAAAATAGATACTGTCTTATGTCTGTTCTCTTTTTACTGGAAATCATCTGCCTTTCTTTCTCATGCATAAAGAATTCTTCCCCTGGGGAGCTATCTGTTCCCCTCGTGAGCTGCAGCCAGTGAGAGCAGATGATCCCCTCCACCTTCCTGAAGATTGTGCATACCTGAATAACAACTACCAGAAACCCACTCTTCTCTACCATTCTCTCCTCTTCCACATGTTACTTTGATACTCCGTTATAGTTCTCACTTCCACTCTGTCCATGGTAAAATTCTTCTATACAGAACCTCTTAACAGTCACATCCAAGATAAAGCAAGGTATCAATGCAAAACTGGTGTTGTTTGGCAATTGCTACTGTGTGTTTATGTTTTTTTTTTTTTTTTTTTTAATTCTCTAGTTCTTTTTTGGTAGTTTTTTTGATTGTTGTTTTTGTCTGAGTGGAAGACAGGAACTGTGCCCACACAACCCAACCACACTCACACCTACAGCAGCCACTCTACCTACTGAGTGAGGACCACCACTTGCTTCTGTGCCAACTGGCCAATGATAGACAACAACCAATATAAGCCCAACTCACCCTTAACTGCTTTTCACAAACAGCTAACAGAGATCTGTGCACCCATTCTCATACTCTATCACACCCAACAAGTGATAGATGGTGAGTGCATAAATGCTGCCAATTAGTGAATAGAGGAGCACAGTACCCTACATAATTCAGATATATCAAAACAAAACAAAGGAAAAAAAATCTTGGATAAATCACATGAACATACAATCACCAATCAAATATAAATACAACTTTACAATGTCTCAGAGACAACAGACTACCACAGTCCAAACAAAGAAGCAAGATAAAACAGGAGAAACAAGGGACCAGGATAAAGACTCAGAAAACATCCCTGAGGAAGAAGCAGAATTGGAACTCCATGATGGGGAATTCAAAAAAATTAAGGTATCTTCAATGGATTGAGAGACAGATCAAGGAAAACACTGACAAAATTAAGGAAAACACAGACAAAACCCTAGAAGAATTTCAGAAGACCATACAAGAACAAAATAACAAAATAAATGAAAAATCAGAATTGAAACAAAATCTGTTGATAGAAATCCAGAAAATTAATACTAAATTTTCAGAAATAGGTAACACATTGAATAGGCAAAGGAACAAAACTGAATCAATGGAAGACAGAATTAGTGAAATTGAAGAAAAATACCTCAATACTACTTTGGTAAAACATCAACCAGAAAAAATACCAAAACAAAATGAAGAAAACCTAAGATTCAAGTGGGATACCATCAAGAAGAATAACCTACATGTAATCAGAATTCCAACAGAAGAGACAAATAAAACCATGAGAAAACTGTCAAAGATTTGTTGGGAGAGAATTTTCCTGATATGATTAAAGATGAGAATATATCCATTCAAGAAGTTCAATGGACCTCAAAGAGGACAGACCTCAAAAGAAAATTACCAAGACATATCATTAAATTCACCAAAACCAAAGACAAAGAAAGAATCCTGAAAGCAGCACAGGAAAAATGAAAAGTTACCTACAAAGGGGAACTAGTAAGACTAAATTCTGATTTCTCAGCAGAGACCATGAAGGAGAGAAGGCAATAATGGATGATATATCTAAAACCCTGAAAGGAAAAAAAAAAAAAAAAAACCTCCAACCAAGTATTACATACCAAGCTAAACTGTCCATCAAATAGGAGTGTGAAATTAGGAGATTTCCAGATAAACAGAAATTAAGGAATTTGTTAAAACCAGACCAACTTGACAAAAGATGCTAAAAGGAGTCCTTCAGACAGAGAACCAACAATAGCAAACAACAAATGATGATTAACACACATGACAACATAAACTAGTAACCAACCAGTTATGGAAATATCCAGAGTAAAATAAGCTTACCAGACTGCAAACAGGGAACCAGAGACATTAACTGGTAAATGAGGATACCACAAACCAAAAAGGGGGACTAAATAGTGTAGTTACAGAATTTCTAAATGATGAGAAAGTCAGTATAATTGCAAGACAGAACAGACTGTTTTAAACTTGGGAAGAAAATCATAAATCACAGGGTAACTTCAAAGAAAAATGATAAACCTTTGCATCAAAATAAAAAAGAGGATATGCACAAGTGTATAACGAACACTAAAACAATAGCAACAAAGGAAATGATAACACAATTCATAAACATAATGAGCTCAGCACAGAAAATTATATGAAACAAAAAAATCAGCAACACCATGAAAACAACAAAATGACAGCAACAAACTCATACATGTCAATAATTGCACTGAGTGTAAATGGATAAAATGCACCACTTAAGAGATGGTGACTTGCAGACTGGGTAAGAAAACATGATCCATCATTATGCTGTCTACAAGAGACACACCTTAGAGACAAAGACAAAAATAGACTAAAAATCAAAGGCTAGGAAAAGATGTATCAAGCAAATGGGAATCAAAAAGGAGCAGGAGTGGCAATATTAATTTCTGATAAAATTGACTTCCAGATAAAAACTACCATAAGAGACAAGGAAGGACATTATATAATGATTAAAGGATCAATTGAACAAGAGAGCATAACTATAATAAATATCTATGCACCCAATTAAAGAGCCCCAAAATACATAAAGCACACTTTAACAGAATTGAAAAGACAAATAGGTGAATCCAAAGTAATAGCAGGAGGCTTTAATACACCACTTTCAATGAAAGATAGAACAACTGGAAAGCAACTCAACAAAGACACAGAAGAACTAAACAATACAATCCACCAACTTGACCATATAGACATCTGCAGAGCACTTAACCCAATAACAGCACAATATGCATTCTTTTCCAGTACACATGGAATATTCTCCAGGATAGAACATATGTTAGGCCACAAAGTAAGCCTCAGTAAGTTCTCAGATCACAATGTTATAAAATTAGAAATCAACACTAGGTAGATCAACGGAAAAAGAGCAAACACATGGAAATTGAATAACACCATTCTCAAAAATGACTGGGTAATAGAAAAAATGAAAAATGAACTTAAAAAATACCTTGAATCAAATGAGAATGAACACAACATACCAAAATCTGTGGGACACAGCAAAAGCAGTGATAAGAGGCCAATGTATAGCAATAAATGCACACACCAAAAAAGAAGAGCCAAAATTAACACGTTAACCCAACATCTCCAACAATCAGAAAAAAAGCAGCAATAAAAACCTCCAGTCACCGGAAGAAAATAATAAAAATTTGAGCAGAAATAAATGAAACAGAAAATAGAAAGACAACTGAAAAAATTTACAGACTAGAAGTTGGTTTTTTGAAAAGATGAGTAAAATTGACAAACCACTGGGAAAATTAACAAAGGAAAAGAGGAAGAGAATACAAATAACATCAGTAAGAAATGAGTCACATGATGTCATAACAGAACCAACTGAAATAAAAAGGATAATATCAGGATACCATGAATTTTAAAATCTAAAAGAAAGGAAAAGATTTCTAAAAACATACTACTTACTTAAACTAACACAGACTGAAGTGGAAAATTTGAACAGATCTGTAACAAAAGAAGAAATTGAACAGGTCATAAAAAAATTACCAACAAATAAAAGTCCTGTGATGGTTTCACTGGAGAATTCTACCAAATGTTCAGAGAAGAACTGACACCAATCCTACTCAAAATATTCCAGACCATAGAAAAGGAAGAGATCCTTCCAAATTCATTTTATGAAGCAAGTATAACCTTGACTTTTATTTGTTGGTAATTTATTTAGGACCTGTTCAATTTTTTTCTTTTCTGCTCCAATTTTCCACCTCAATCCGTCTTATTTTAGGTAAGTGACATGTTTCTAGAATTTGTCCATTTCTTCTAGATTTTCAAATTTGTTGGAGTACAGTTCTTCATAGTATTCTGATAGAACCCTTTTTATTTCAGTTAATTCTGTTTTGACATTGCCCAATTAGTTTCTTACCAAAACCAGCAAAGAAATCACTAAAAAGGAAAACTACAGACCAACATCCCTTATGAATATAGATGCAAAAATCTTCAACAAAATCTTTGCCAATAGACTCCAACAACCTATCAAAAAATAATACATTATGACCAAGTGGGGTTCCTACCAGGTAATGCAAGGACAGTTCAACATTAGAAAAATAATCAATGTCATCCATCACATAAGTAAAAGAAAGGAAAAGAACCACATGATCATATCAATTGTTGAAGAAAAAGTATTTGATAAAATCCAACTATTCCTGATAAAAACTCTCAGCAAAATAGGAATAGCAGAAAATTTCTCAACATAATATAGGGCATATATACAAAACGCACAGACAATTCTCAATGGAGAGAGACTGAAGCCTTTTCCCTTGCGAACAGGAACCAGACAAGGATGCCCCCTATAATCACTTCTGTTCAACATTGTATCAGAAGTCATAGCCAGGGCAATAAGGCAAGAAAGGAAAATAAAAGGCATCCAAATTGATAAGGAAGAAGTCAAACTATCCCTATTTGCTAATGATATGATCTTATACACAGAAAATCCAAGAGATTCAGCAAGAAAACTACTAGAAGTAATTGAGAGATTGAACATAGTGGCAAGAAACAAGAACAACATACAAAAATCAGTTGGATTCCCACAGGACAAAGAAGGGCTTTTATGCACAGGGAGACAGCTCAGGAGGCAGGAGTGCATGGAGGGATGGACACAGGGAAGAGGTAACTATCAGGAGGAAGTGGGAAGGGAGCTCTTGCATTGGGGTAAATCGTAGTCAATGTCATGAGACAAAGTGTGAATTGCTGTATGGAAAGTGAATTTGCTTTGTAAACTTTCACCCAAATCATAAAAAAAAAAAAAAAAATCAGTTGGATTCCTCTATATCAGCAAAGAGACTGCTGAAAAGGAAATAAATACCATTTACAATAGTTACCAATAAATAAATAAATAAAATTATTGGGCATGAATCTTACCAGGGACACAAAAGTCCTATACAAAGAAAACTGTCAAATACTACTTCAAGAAACTGTAAGAGATCTACAAAAATGGAAGAGCATACCATGCTCATGTGGAGGACAACTGAACACTGTGAAAATGTCAGTTCTACCCAAAGTAATCTATACATTCAATGTAATCCCAGTCTAAATTCCATCAACCTTCTTTAAGGATACAGAAAAATCAATGACTAATTTTGTATGGAAAGGAAAGAGACCTTGGATAAGCAAAGCACTATTAAAGAAGAACAAAACAGGAGGTCTCATACTCCTGGATCTCAAAAGCTACTACACAGCCACAGTAGTCAAATCAGCCTGGGATTGGCACAATGACAGACACACAGACCAGTGGAACAGAATTGAAAAGCCAGAGACACTTCCATCTAACTATGGTCAGTTGATCTTTGACAAACAGCCGAAATCTATTAAATGGTGAGGAGATTGTCTCTTCAACAAATGGTCCTGGTAAAACTGGTTATCCATTTGCAGAAAAATGAAACAAGATCCATACCTTACACCATACACAAAAACAAACTCCAGATGGATCAAAGACTTCTATGTCAAACTTAAAACTATACAGTTCATCAAGGAGAAAATAGAGACTGCCAGAAAGATGGAGGAATAGGCAGACAAGTGACACAGGCCCTCTTGACCAAAGAAAAGAAAAACCAATTGACAGAGATACAGAAGATAATCTTGGAACCCTGAGCTTTGAAAGGAACTATATAGAAGTGGATTAGGCAGCAACTAGTGGAAAAACCTGAACGAAAACAGTGAGTACAGAGACAGTAAGAGCTGTGGACCATTAACTACTCTGACAAGACCAACAGCCTGAATATTTCCAAGTGGTATTGGGACCTGAGAATTGACCTAATGATTAGTCCCGGTCAGCAAGGGCTGCAGGGACAACTGCTCTGGTGGCCTATGACTAGAAAGGGAAAGAGCAAGGAGGGAGACAACCTAAGCTGTGGACTTTCTGCAGTCCGGAGGGCACAGCCATTTTGATTGTTTACATGTGGCAGTCATTTTGGATATTTAAAGTGACCAAGGATGCAGCCATTTTGAATGTTTACAAGCGGTGGCCATTGTGGATATTTAAAGTGACCGAGGGCACAGCCATTTTGAATGTTTAAAAGGGGTGGCCATTTTGGATATTTAAAGTGACCGAGGGCGCAGCCATTTTGAATGTTTACAAGCGGTGGACATTTTGGATATTTAAAGTGACCGAGGGTGCAGCTATTTTGAATGTTTACAAGCAGCGGCCATTTTGGATATTTAAAGTGACCAAGGACTCACCCATTTGGAATGTTTACAAGTGGCAACCATTTTGGATTTAAAGCATTCTCATTCGGATTCCAGGGACCTAAAAACACGCTCTGTTTGCCAGGGTCGGCAAGGACATACAAGAGGCTGACAAAGGAAAGGAGATAGGTGGTGAGTGTGTAAGTGCTGTCAACTAGTGAATAGAGGAGCATAGCACAGTACCTTGCCTGTATAGATAACATACAAACAAAACAAAGAAAACGAAAATTGTGGGCAAGTCACTCCAACATATAATCACCAATTAAATATAAACACAAAAACATGACAATGCCTCAGAGACAATAGAGCATCAGAGTCCACACAAAGAAGCAAGATAAAGCAGGAGAAACAAGGGGACAGGATACAGACCCAAAACACATCCCTGAGGAAGAAGCAGCATTGGAATTCCCTGATAAGGAATTCAAAAGAATTATATTTAGGTATCTTCAAAGGATTGAGAGACAGACCAAGGAAAACCCAGACAAAACTCTAGAAGAATTCTGGAAGAAAATACAAGAACAAAATGACAAAATAAATGAAAAATTAGAAATGATTCTAAATCT
>NW_006921808.1:1540903-1542503 GCF_000298275.1 Orycteropus afer afer
CCAATGAACCCCAAGCAGGATAGACTCCAAAATTAAAACACCAAGGCATATCATCATCAAACTCACCAAAACCAAAGACAAAGAAAGAATCATGAGAGCAGCACAGGAAAAATGAAAAGTTACCTACAAGGGGCAACCAATAAGACTAAGCTCAGATTTCTCCACAGAAACTATGCAGGCGAGAAGACAGTGGGATGGTATATATAAAACACTGAAAAAGGAAAATTTCCAACCAAGAATTATGTACCCTACAAAACTGTCCCTCAAATATGATGGTGAAATTAGGACATTTCCAGATAAGCAGAATTTAAGGGAATTTGTTAAAACCAGACCAATCTTACAAGAGATGCTAAAGGGAGCTCTTTGGGCAGAGAAGCAACAGCAGCCAACAACAACTGACCATTAACACACATGATGATATAACCGAGAATCCAAGCCAGCTATGGAAGTATCCAAAGTAAATTACCCTACAAGACTGTAAACAGGGAACCAGAGACACCAACTGACAAATGAGGACAACTACAAACCAAAAAGA
Source organism: Orycteropus afer afer (assembly GCF_000298275.1). NCBI lineage: Eukaryota > Metazoa > Chordata > Mammalia > Tubulidentata > Orycteropodidae > Orycteropus > Orycteropus afer. The sequence goes on from NW_006921808.1 coordinate 1,541,439, forward strand.
GGGAAAAAAGTCTGTGTTGTTACAGAACTTCTAGATGGTAGGGAAGTCAAGACAATTATAAGATAGAATGGACTCAAGAAGAGTTCAAAATGGAGTTGCGCCAGTGAGCAGCACACTTTATCCCTCTGGCATCTGAGGTCTTGGAAAACTAGCCACAACAGTTTGAATTAGGAATTTTGGTGCTCTGAATAGCTCACAGAATCAGAGTGCATCAAACATGGAAGAGCAGAATTAGAGAAAAGGCACAGGGAAATTATTTAGGAAAGAGCTACTGGAGGAGGACGGATGGGCACCTGAGAGAAGCACTGGAAACTCTTCTGGAGCAGTCACTGTGTGCTGGGCTGGGAGCCCGCCTGAGATCCCTGAGCCAAGAGGGAGGAGGCCTTATAACAGCTTATCAGTGACTACTCTTAATATTCCGGTGGGCAGTGACAGAGACCTGCCTCCAGCAGTTGATCTATGCAGATGATTTTTCTGAGGTAATTTGGGTCTTCTGGGTGCTGGTGGTGGGCACAGACACCTCCATTGAGATTCAGAGGAAAAACTACTGTTGTGACGGGAAGGGTAGCTCCCTCCCCTTCCAGCGGGTCACAGAGTGAACTGGGGTCAGGCTGGGAGACATCGTGCTTTTCTTTGTAACAGAGATTGGGACCGCAGGTCAGTAGACGGTACTCCTCCGATCCTAACACACAGCTGTAACTATGCACATTTTTGGTGCCGCAGCTGGGCGGTATCACAAACTCCAGAGCCGGTCATTAGTGGTCTGGTGGGATTATGTCAGCACTGTGGGCAGACGGATCAGGGAGAGGGAGGAAATCACACTCCTGGGATTTTTGCCTTCAGGGAGAAAATTATAAATCATAAGGTAACGTCAAAGAAAAATGATAAACCTTCATATCACAATAAAAAAGAGGACAAGCATAAATACTCAGCAAATACTAAATCAACAGCAACAAAGGAAATGATAACAGGATTCATAAACATAATGAGCTCAGCACAGAAAATAATATGGAACAAAGAAACCAGGGAAACCATGAAAAAACACATACCAAAATAAAAACAACC
>NW_006921808.1:1543853-1544632 GCF_000298275.1 Orycteropus afer afer
CTAAACTAACACAGACTGATGTGGAAAAGTTGAACTGGCCCATCACAAAAGAAGAAATTGAACAGGTCATCAAAAAATTACCAATTAAAAAAAGTCCTGGCCCAGACAGTTTCATTGGAGAATTCTACAAAACATTCAGAGAAGAACTTATACAATCCTACTCAAACTATTCCAAAACATAGAAAAGGATGGAATCCTCCCTAAGTCAGTTTATGAAGGAAGCATAACCTTGATACTAAAACCAGGCAAAGATCACTCAAAAGGAAAACTATAGACCAATATGCCTCATGAATATAGATGCAAAAATCCTCAACAAAATCCTATCCAATAGACTGCAATAACATATCAAGATAATCATTCGTTATGACCAAGTGGGGTTCATATCAGGCATGCAAGGATGGTTCAACATCAGAAAAACAGTCAACATCATTCACCACGTAAATAAAACAAAGGAGAAGAACCACATGATCATATCAATTGTTGCAGAAAAGGCATGTGACAAAATCCAACACACATTCCTAATCAAAACTCTCAGCAAAATAGGAATAGAAGGGACATTACTCAACATAATAAAGGGCATCTAGGCAAAACCAACAGCCAACATTATTCTCAATGGAGAAAGACTGAAACCATTACTCTTGAGAACAGGAACCAGACAAGAATGCCCGCTATCACCATTTCTACTCAACATTGTACTGGAAGTCCTAGCCAGGGCCATAAGGCAAGAAAGGGAAATCAAAGGCAACCAAATTGGTAAGGAAGAAGTCAAACTATCCCTA
>NW_006921808.1:1547517-1552992 GCF_000298275.1 Orycteropus afer afer
ATGGAGCCTGGTGGAACCACTGAGACTATGGCCCCTAGCTGCCCTCAGGTCTGGAATTGAACATACACCTGTGGCTTCCAGCCAAGCAACAGACAGGCACACTAGTTGAGCATTTACCTGGGGTAAATACACTCCTTGGAGAGAATAAGCAAGAGAGAAAGAGGGGCTGCTCAGGCACAGGAAGATGGCTCAGGAGGTAGGAGTGCATAGAGGGATGGACACAGGGAGGCGGTGGCTGTCGGGAGGAAGTGGGAGGGGAGATGTTGCATTGTGCTAAATTGTGGTCAATGTCATGAGACAAGGTGTGTGTGATCTTCTGTATGGAAAGTGTATTTGCTCTGTAAATTTTCACCCAAATCACAATTCAAAAAATAAATAAATAATTTAAAAAATCAAGATAGAATGGTTTGTTCTAAACTTGGGAAGAAAACTATAAATCACAGAGTAACGTCAAAGAAAAATGATAAACCTTCATATCAAAATAAAAAAAAATAGGACCAGCATAAATATTCAGCAAATACTAAAACAATAGCAATGAAGGATGTGATAACATGATTCATAAACAAAACAAGCTCAGCACAGAAAATTATATGGAAGAAAGAAATCAACACAATGTAAAAGCACATGACAAAAATGACAGCAACAAATTCATATTGCTGATAATTCCATATCTGGCAAGGGATTTATCTCTAAGACTGATGGAAAACTCCAATGTTTCAACACCAAAGGAATTGACAATCCAATTGAAAAAGGGGCAGAAGATATGAATAGACACTTCACCAAGGAGGATATTCAGGTGGTCAGCTAACACATGAAAAGACGCTCACAATCTTTGGTCATCAGAAAGATCTAAATTAAAACAACAATGAGATATACCATCTTACTCCAGCACTGATGGCAAGGTTCAATGAGACAGAAAATAACAAATCCTGGGGGGGATGTGGAGAGATTGGGACTCTCATACACTGCTTGTGTGACTGTGAAGTGACACAACCACTGTGGAAAGCATATGGCGATTCCTTAGAAAGTTGGAATTGGAGATACCATTTGACCCAGCAATCCCATTACTAGGTATATATCCTAGAGAGGTAAGAGCCAGGATAGGAACAGATACATGCACGCTCATGTTCATCACAGCACTATTTACAATAGCAAAAAGATGGAAACCATCTACATGCCCATCAGTGGAAGAGTGGATGACCAAACTATGGTACATACACATACTGGAATGCTATGCAGCACTAAAAAATAATGTAGAGTCTGCAAAACACCACATAATATTGATGAACTTAGAGGACATTATGCTGAGTGAAATAAGTCAATCACAGAAGGACAAATATAGTATTAGTTCGTTGTGGAGGGTCAAGGAAAGGTTTATATACGGAGGGAAACTTTGTTGGTCACTAGGGGTGGGAGGGAAGGGGAGAAAACGCTGAAAAAAAAATACATTGACCCATGTCACTTTAGTTTTGTGTATTTCACTGTACATAAATTATATTTCAATAAAATACATTAAAATAAAGGAGAAAAGAGAGGCAAATTTGTTGTTGTTGTTGTTTGCCATCGAGTCGGCCCCGACTCATAGAGACCCCTCCTTGGGTTTCCAAGGCAGTATCACTACGGAAGTAGGATTGCCCAACCTTCCTTCCGAGGAGTAGCTGGTGGGTTTGAACCGCCAGCCTTCTGGTTAGCAGTCAAGTGCTTTTAGCCACTATGCTACCAGAGCTCCTTGAGGCAAATTTAGGGTGCCTATTTTATGGCATAAATAGATTATCGATCATAATCCAAAATGCACAAACAGCAGATGATAAACTAGATGATTGGGACCTTTTAAAAATTAAATCTTATGTGCTTCAAAAGACTTCTCCAAAAGAGTAAAAAGAGAACCTGCAGATTGGGAAAAAATATTAGGCAATGATATATCTGACAAGGGAGTCATCTGTAAAATTTATAGAACATTCCAAAATCTCAACAACAAAAAGACAACCCAATTAAAAAATGGGAAGAAGACATGAATAGAGTACACCAAAGAAGACATTCAGGTGGACAACAAATACATGAAGAAATGTTCAAGATGTTCATCATTATTAGCCATTAAAAACAAAACAAAACAAAAAATTAAACTCACTGCCATCAAGTCGATACCGACCTTGTAACGACCCACATTGGATTCCGGAGGCGGTATGTCTTTACAGAAGTAGTTTGTCCCATCTTCCCTCCACGGAGCGGCTGGTGGGTTTGAACCATCAACCTTTTGGTTAGCAGTCATGCAAATCAAAACAAGATACCATCTCACCCCAGTACTAACAGAAAAGGTGAACAAAACAGAAAGTAACAAATGCTGGTGAGGATGTGGAGAGATTGGGACTCTCACACACTGTTGGTAGACAGTAAAATGATAACAACCACTGTCCCCAGCTATCATTGTCCTGAGAAATTGGTATGGTAATTCCTTAAAAAGTTGGAAAAAGAAATACCACTTGATCCAGCAATCCCATTACTAGGTATATGGCCTAAAGAAATAAGACCCAGGACACGAACAGATATATATGCACAGCCATGTTTATTGCAGCAGTAGCCACAATAGCAAAGAGATGGAAACAACCTAAGTGCCCACCAACTAAATGGATAAGCAAACTATATAGTACATACATACAATGGAATACTATGCAACACTGAAGAATAATGTAGAATCTGCAAACACTGCATAATGTGGATGTACTTGGAGGACATTATGCTGAGTGAAATAAGTCAATCACAGAAGGACAAATATTGTATTAGTTCTTTATTGTAAAAAATCAAAGAAAGCTTTATATATGGAAGGAAACTTTCTTTGCTGGTTACCAGGGATGGGAGAGGAGGGGAGTGAACACTGCTAGATAGGCAGAGACAAGTATTGATTTAGGTGAAGGAAAGGGTAATGTACCAAAAGTGAGTGATCAACATGGTGGCACTGAGGCAGAGGAAGACATAGAGCAGTACATGGGAGGAGGTACAGACAACAAAGATAAACCCTTTTGCATGTACAGTACTGTGTTGTGAGTGATGGCAGGCATTGATCTGCAGGTAGACAGATAGACAGATGGGTGAAAAGGCTGTATGATCAGGCATGTCCAGGCAGAAGGGAGTGTATCCGAGACCATGCATAGGGTTGACACATGATGGTTCTACATGCATATTTGTATGTGCTGTAAGAATGTCTGGGTGTATAGTAGAGCTGACAGGGGACAAGGCTGAGGTGGCTTCTTGGCCATAGCCAGCTACCCTGAGGGGTTGAGTAGTCAGACCTGTGGGCTCAGGACAATGATAGCAGGGGACATCAAGCTCAACTGGCATAACATACTACACAAAAACACTGTTCTCTGATAGTGCAGTGCCTAAGGCACTTGACTGCTAACCAGAAGGCTGGCTGTTCAAACCCACCAGTCACTTCTTGGAAGAAAGGTTGCACAATCTATTTCTGTAGAGATACTGCCTTGGAAACTGAAGGAGGGGTTGCTATGAGTTGGATCCAGCTCAACAGCAGTGATTTTGGTAATGTTGTCTATCACAGTTTTTGCCGATACAACTTTTTACAGGTATAAAATGTATTGACATCAATTATAATAACTGGCTGTGGAACTCTACACATAATTTTTTCATCACTGTTAACCTCCCATCCCCCATCCCTGCTATCGCTGGAAGCCAGTAATAAACTTTGGTCTCTATATACTTGCCTTTTCTTCTTTTTTATATAAGTGAGGTCATACAGTATTTGTACTTTTGATTGGTACAGTCAGCATACAGTCTTCAAGGTCCATCCCTATTGTAGCATATATCAAGACTCCATTTCCCTTACTCGCTGAATAATATTCCACTACAAGTATGCGCCACATTTTGTTCATCCATTTGTCTGTTGAAGGACAGATAGTTTGGTTCTTTCTACCTTTTGGCTATTATTAGAGTTGCAGTGAACAGTGGTGTATAAGTCTCTGTTTGACTCTGTTTTTGAGTCTTTTGGGTATATACCTAGGAGTGGAATTGCTAGGCCAGATAGTAGTTTCATTTTAGTTTTTTGAGGAACTGACACATTGTTTCCCACAATGGCTGTTATCATTCTGCATTCTCACCAACAATGGGTAATGGTTCTAATTTGCCCACATCCTCTCCAACATTAATTTTTTAAAAATCTTAGCCATCCTAGTGGGATTGAAATAGTATTTCACTGTGGTTTTGATTTCCATCTCTGATGGCTAATGATGTTGGCATCTTTTCCTATGTTTGGTGGTCTTTGAATGCCCTCTTTCATGACATGTTTATTCGAGTCCTTTGCCCATTTTATGATTGGGTTGTCTATTTGTTGTTGTCAAAGTTTTATATGTATTTATTAGATTCTTGTTGGATATAAGGTTTCTGGAGACATTCTCTCTGTTGGTTGCTTGTCTTTTCACTTTTTTGGTAAGTCTTTTCATGAACAAAAGTTTTTGATTTTTATGAGGTCCCATTGATTTGTCTTTTGCTCTTTGTACTTTCATTATTACAGAATCCATTTTAAGAGCTAGGCCCAATAGTATTGCCTCTACACTTTCTTTTCAGAATTTTATGGTTTCTGTTTGCACATTTAGGTCCATTATGAATTTGTTTATGTGTGAGTTATGAATTCTGTTTCATTTTTCTGCAAATCCATTTTTCTCAGCATCATTTATTGAAGAGACTCCTCTTGCCCCTTTGAATGGATTTGGCGCCCTTGTCAAAAGTCAGTTGATCCCAGATGTGTGGGTTTATTTCTGGACTCTTAATTCTATTCTATTCTATTGGACCATGTATCTATTGTTATACCAGCTTGTTTGGCAACTGTAGCTGTATAATATGCTTTAAATCAGGAAGTATAAATCCTCTTACTTTGCTCTTCTCTTTCAATTTTGCTTTAGCTATATGGAGCCTCACAGCATCCTATTTTAGTTCCTTTCAAATACTACCAGGGGTAAGAGGGAGGAGGAAAGGGGAAGCTTTTGTTTGGAGAGCACTAAGTTTATGCTAATAGGTGGTGACTATTTTGGCAAAGGATAGCAATAATGATGGCCCAACAACAAAATAAATGTAACCAGTGTCTCAGAGCTGTAAATGTCAAAGTTGTTGTGTTGGTAAATGTCCTGTTGCATATGTTTTCATCACAAAAAAACTAAAACAAACAAACAAACAAACAAAAAATCCCATACATTTAGAATGATCTAAAACAAAACCAGTAATTAAAAAAGAACACATAAATAAAACAAACAAAAAAAGAAATGAGAAAAACATATTTGCTTAAGGGTGAGATGGGGCAATCTACTTCCATAGGGATACTGCCTCAGAAACCCAAGGAGGGGTCGCTATGAGTCGGGTCTGACTCAATGGCACATAACAATGACAACAAGGGTGAGAGAGACATAGAAAACAGAGAACAAAAGACAAAGTTTAAGCTTATGCAGCTTATTTACAATTCTGCTATAGGCA
>NW_006921808.1:1553100-1587807 GCF_000298275.1 Orycteropus afer afer
ATACTACATATATTAATTTAAATAATCATTACTATTTTTATAAATTCAAACATATGAGTCAGTATAACTTGATCCTGTAAACTATGAGATGATCTGACTACAACAGTATACGTCTTATAATTCCAAATAGACCACATAAAACACTGTATGTCTTATGATCTCAATCATGGCAAGGAGTGATTCTTGTAATTTTGTATCCCCCCAGGATCTAGCATAAGGCCTTGCAATAGTAGGTAACTAGTAAATACTCTGGTAGCATAGTGCTTAAGGCACTCAACTGCTAACCAAAAGGTGGTTCAAAACCACCAGCCATTCCTCGGAGGGAAGGTTGGGCAATCTACTTCCGTAGTGATACCACCTCAGAAACCTAAGGAGGGGTCGCTATGAGTCAGGTCTGACTTGACGGCACATAACAAGAACGACAAAAACATGATATAAAAGAAGAGGGGGCAGTAAGACTCACAATTCCTTGCAAGTTACAAAAGGGTCAGGATCCTCATGCAGAGAAATATGAAAACCCTAAGAGCTGTGTGAGAAGTATACTTATTGGTCATTTTAGTACCTGACATATCTATAAAAGTCCTAACTCTAACATTGCAAATTTGAGATAAATGACTATTCTGCTCAATGGGCCTAAACAATTTGAATAGGTTTCACCCCATCACAAACTACAGTTACATTATCATGGTTCTACTGTTCATGTTCTGGCTATAGAATTTCCTAATCTTAAGATGTCTTATTTCTCAAGGTACCTAAGGAAACACTGCCTCTCTTTTATTATTGAAATATAAACATTTCCACCAAGTTTTATTTTATTTTTATTGTAAGAAAATGGCTGACATACTTTTCATTCTTGAGACTTCGGTTCAACACTAGATCTTCTGCAAGTACCTCTTCCTGGGATAACAGAGCTCACCAAAATAAGAAGCTGATAAGAAATATAGGCCAAAAGCTGAGATAGGAGAGATGGCAGAGGAACACTTTAGAATGAAACAGGCTGCTTAAGGAACTTACTGGCAAACTTTGCCACTTTACCATGGTATCGTGTTTCTTTAACAATGCTCTATTTTATTTCATATTCTCCTGTGAACAATTTTAATAGAAGCAGTGGCCTCAGAGGCAGGTTAGCAAGTCTAAGAACCTATTTCTCAGAAAAGGGCAGGGGCTGCTCTAGCAGGTGGCAAAGTCTCATAACTTGAATTGTTTCCCATTCAGAAGTCACTCACCTTTTTCTCTTTCTTGCCAAAGCTGAGGCCAGGGGTCCCTTTCTCAACAACTATACATGAGATGCCTTTGGGGCCGGGTCCTCCGGTTCGACACATGACCACATAGATGTCCGACTCACCAGCACCACTAATGAAGGCCTGAGGGATTGGAGGAGTGCACAGGGTTAAGGAGATGCTTGCATTCTTGGAGACTAAATCCTGGGAAATCCATGTGGTCCTCCAACAACACAGTATGAAGAGATATAAATGCACAGAAGGACTGAGAAGGGATAAAAAGTAGCTGCATTGACTCTAGGAAATTAGGCATCTAGTTGAGGAGAGTATGAATAGGACAGACAAAAATGAAAGCAATCACCTGGAATCAGATCAAAAGAGATAAAAACCAAAGAGGTGAATAAATAGAAATGTGTCAGATGTAAAAATCCTATGGGAATACTAACTTGTAGAGGCCAAGGAGCCAGGGGGCTTTTAAGGGAAGATGGGAGTAACCTAGAAGTTCTAGGAGAAAAGTATACCATACTTTGGTACCTTGGAACCATTAAGGATGTAATGATCTCCTTGTCGTTTAGCTGAGGTCAAAAGGGATGCAGCATCACTTCCACTTTCTGAGGCAGAGAAACAAAGCAGGTAGAAAGGGTCAGTGAAGTCAAGGGAGCCCCAGTTCCTTTTTCCAGGAAATCTTACCATGCAGATGGTTCAGTTTTTTCAGATCCAGACTGATAAAGGAACATCTTACACTTGGTGAAAACTGCCTATACCAATCAGACCACTTCCCATCTCTCCACATGTTGCTTTGCAGGGAGCTAGGAGACCCTGATTCACAAACCTGAGTGTTGTCACCTCAGAGTGCATAGTCCTTTACCCCAGGACCAACTTTCTTGATAAGCGATGGTCAGTAGGCTGAGAAGCAGTTCTTGGTGCCATATCTTTCTCCTAACTCTTACCTGGGGGATGGCACACCCACCTGGTTCAGTGAGGCAGTAGGAAGCAAACTTCTCCATGGTGCAGAGTGGAGGGCAGAATGTGTGCCTCTGCTCCTCATTTCCAAATGTGTCAATCATCCAGACGCACATGCTGACAGGTACACCAATAGGAAAAAAGGATAACTGTCAGGAATGAAGATGGAAAAGGAAAAGAAATTTTGGGCAAAAAAGAGAACAAAGGGCAGCAAAGTACAGTGAAGCAGAAAAGTAAGAAGGGAAAATAATCACGATTAAGAAGATTCAACTTTAAAGGGAAGTACTGCTTAAAAATATTCCTAGGATGTGTGCTACCCAGGGATAGCCAGGGCTAAGGAATTTCTCACCTGAATATTGATGCCACTCTCAAGTAGGTTGAGAACTCCCTGATACTCAGAGTTATATGTACTTTCTGTTGTTTCCCTCAATTACTGGAGGTTTCATCTCTGGGTGGAGGGTAAGTCTAACAGTGCCCTGACCACTTTCTGGGAAGTCTGTTGGCACCAGCTCAATCCAGTATTTGGGAGAAGTCTGGCAAATCCGATTCTCTAAGCAATGAACAAGACGACATTATCAAGTCTAATAGCATAGTAGACTTATTGTGTAGTTTACCAGTCTAGTTCCTCAAGAGCAATCAGCCTAAAAAGATACATCTTTTCCTTATGAACGTCAAAGCTTCCAATCAAGCCTGGGGAGTATTTCATCAAGTTCTCCAAGCTTGGGCACTCACTTGTGGATGCTTATGTAGGCTGTGGTGCTGGTGCAGCCGGTAGCCAAGGCTTCAAAGATGATTGAAGTATCAAGCCGTGATAGTCCAGACCCACCCACATCTGTTCGTATGTAGACCCCACCAAAGCCTAGCTGGGCTGCTTTCCGCATCACATCCACTGGGAACAGCTCCTGTGCACAAAAGACAGCAGGCTCATCAGTAATTGATCCATAAATGGAATTTTCTTGGGAGGGTGTATGGAAGGAATTTAGGATGTTTGCATCTGGGAGGGCAGGGATTCTTTTAATTCTTTTAATGTGCTTGTCATCTTAGAATTATGTGGGATAAAACGTGTTCCATAAGGACTGGTTTTCTGGCATTAAAAAGCTTCTTTTTATTATCTACAGAGCAACCTTGGCTTAACTATGTCTAGATCCTTGTTCAATTTTAGAAAAAAGATAATACAAGAGCATGAGGATGCCTTCTATGAAAGTAATCACCTCATCATCAGAACTACTGTAATCAGAGTTGCAATGCAGAGAACACTGAGCAGTGAGGATCATATAAAGATACGGGTCAATGCATGAGGCATTTGCCACAAGTATAATTCCTACCTTTTGGTCCCACTCTGCCATATTTGGAGCCATCTCTCGGGTAGCAAAGTCAAAGGCCACTTTCTGAAACTCTTTCTGTTCTTCACTTAGTCCCACAGAAGCTGAAGGCAAGATTGCATATACTCAATTCTAGGCCAGGGGCTAGGGAAGAGTACCACAAACAAGAAGTACCATGACTTGGTGTTATGCCTATGGTTATAATTCCATTTGGGAATGGGCTGTCTTTGTTATGTGAATCAGACAGGATTAGTGTAGGGTGTATCTTTAGTCAATCTCTTTTGAGATATAAAAGAGATTAAACAAGCAAGGGAGCAGAAGATAGACAGGGTATAAGATAGATACCAAGACACAGAGAGCTCTCCAAGGAACCAGAGTCAACAGAGAGAGAAAAATTTCGGTATCTCTACAGAAATAGAGCTGGAGCAGGAGCTCTGGTAGCATAGTGCCTAAGGCACTTGACTGCTAACCAGAAGGCTGGTGGTTCAAACCCACCAGCCACTCGTCAGAAGGAAGATTGGGCAATCTACCTCCATAGTGATACCACTTCGGAAACCCAAGGAGGTGTCGCTATGAGTTGGGTCCGACTTGACAGCATAACAACAACAACAGAGATGGGGCTCTAAATTGGAACTTTTAGCCTCCTAAACTATGAGAATGTAAACTTCTGTTTGTTAAAGTCATGCTCTTAAAGTATTTGTATTACAGCAGCACTAGATAACTAAGATATCTGGTCACAGCATCTACCATACACAGTACAGCCTTTAACACAGAGAGGAAGGCCTTGCTCATTAGTCATCGTCTTTGATGGAGAAGGACCGTTCTGACACATACCCAAATCAACCCAAGTCAGTATATGGCTACTTCTTAGACATCTCTATTCTGTTGTCGTTACGTGCTGTCGAGTTGGACCTGACTCAGAGCAACCCCTCCTTGGGTTTCAGAGGCAGTATCACTATGGAGGTAGATTGCCCCATCTTCCTTCCGAGGAGCGGCTGGTGGGTTTCAACCACCAGGCTTCTGGTTAGCAGTCAAGTGCCTTAGGCACTATGCTACCAGAATCTCTACTCTAGGTACTTAGTAAAATATAGTTGAGATCCAGACAGACAATGAGAGTCTGAGAAGTCATGAGAAGAATGAAGCAGAAGGGAGATACAAACAGGACACAGACACAGAGAGCATAGTGGGACATGTAGGGTGTAAAGATACTGGTCAAATGTTATTCCCATCTCTATTCCCAACTGCATTGGGTGACCTCATTTATCTTCAATATACTTCTTTATCTATTCCTCTTCATAAATCCACATAAAAAAAAAATAATAAATACACCAAAAAACAAAACAAAAAACCCAAACTCACTGCTGATGAATTAATCCCGACTCACAGCAACCCTTCCTCGGGTTTCCGTGGCGGTATCTCTACAGAAATAGATTGCCCAGTCTTTCTTCCGAGGAGCGGCTGGTGGGTTTGAATCGCCAGCCTTCTAGTTAGCAGTCAAATGCCTTAGGCACTATGCCACCAGAGCTCCCACTGACCCTCAAAATGTGGTAAACATTTTTTCCTTTCAGGCTGTCCTAATTTTTTTTTTTTTTTGTATTCATGTCATTCTATCCTACTTAAGTATATGTTTTTATATCCATAGTGTCTTGACCAATACATTCATTTAGAAGACCAACTGAGATGGTATGAACTTCAGGTGAAAAAAACTACATACTACATATATATATATATATATATATACACACACACACACACACACACACACACACACACACACACACACACATATATATTTAATTCTCAGTACCATTACTTTTTAAATGGGAACTCTGGTAGCATAGTGGCTAAGGCACTTGACTGCTAACCAGAAGGCTGGCGGTTCAAACCCACCAGCCACTCCTCGGAAGGAAGATGGGGCAATCTACTGCCATAGTGATAATGCCTTGGGAACCCAAGGAGGGGTCGTTATGAGTCAGGTCCAACTTAAAGGCACATAACAACAACAACAACAATCATTACTTTACAGATTTTCTTTAAGTAGCCAGCTCCTCCAGCAGCCTACATACAGAATTTTTACATACTTTTTAAAGATTGCATAGTGAGGTACGACTGAATTGGAAAGCAGAGCTGCATGTCAATTAGCCAGTTAAGTAACTAATGAAACACTTTCTATGTTTTACTAGGGAATGAAGAGTTACAGCTAGATACTGGACAGAAGTTAAATGTCAGGAACCTAGTCAAAGTTCCTGTGAAAGGCAATTTTCTCTTGGCAAAGGCTGGCACAGAGAATTCAAACAAGATAGGACCACAAATTCTGGGAGCTGGAAACAGCAGTGGGATCTGTAACCTGTACAGGACTAATCACATTAATGCAGCTTCCATTTCTCTCTCTTTTGTTGTCTCTTAGTATGTTCATTTTGTAAGGATCACCTGTCCAAGGTATGCTAAGAAAAAAAAAATAAAGAAGTGTCTGTCTATACTTGGAGAAACAGTGACACCCTGAATTACTATGGTGGCTCTGAAAACGCAAAGGGGAAAGACAAAATGCAAAGCCTGTTACCTTCTGTTTGTGTTCCCCCAAAAGGTGTTATAAATCCTAACCCCTCTACCTGTGGTTAGAGTCCCATTTGGGAGTGGGCTTTCTTCATGTCAGTGTGGCTGTATTAATATAGGGTTTGTCTTAAATCAATTTCTTTTGAGATACAAAAGAACAGATTAAGCAAACAAGCAGAAACGGGGAAGATACAAGCCCTACGGTCACCAAGGACCTTCCCCTAGAAAGCACACACAGAGAGAGCCTTCCCTTAGAGCCTATTCACTGAATTCTGACTTCTAGCTTCCTAATCTGTGAGAAAATTAATTTGTTAAAGATGCTTGTGGTATTTGTTATAGCAGCAATAGAATACTAAGGCAGAATTTGGTACTGGAAAGTGGGGTGATGCTCTAACAAATAGCTAAAATGTGTAAGTGGTTTTGGAATTGAGTAATTGCGTGGAAGCTGGAAGAATTTTAAGGTGTCTAATAGTAAAAACCTAGATTACCTTGAAAAGCCAGTTGGTAGAATTAAAGATGTCAATGGTAATTCTGGTGAGAGCTCAAAAGGATGTGAGGAGAGCCACAGATCAATTCTACATCATTTTAGAGAATACATATGGCACTATTATAGACTGAATTGTGTCCCCCAAAAATAAGTTTTATAAATCCTAATCTCTATGCCTTAGTTATAATACCATCTGGGGATGTGCTGTCTTTGTTATGTTAATAGGCAGGATTAGAGTAGGGTATGTCTTGAGTCAATCTCTCTTGAGATATAAGAGATTAAATAAGCAAGGGAAGCAGAGATGTGGGAAGAGAGGCCAAGCCACATGAAGACTGTCCATTTCTGTTTGTTAAAGCCATGCTCTTGTGGTATTTCTGTTATAGCAGTTCTAGGTAACTAAGACAAGCACCATCAACAGAATGTTGCTAGACATGTTAAATGTGCTTCTGGTGAGGCTTTAAAAGAAAATGATGAACACATGACTGGACAATGGAAGAAGGGAAATGCTTTTTACAGAGTAGCAAACAACTTGTCTGAATTATGTTCAAATGTTTGGTGGAAGGTAGAACTTGTAAGTGATGAATTTTAATACTTGGCTAGGAGATTTGTAAGCAAGATCTTAAAGGAGCAGCATGGTTTCTCCTTGCTGCATATGGTAAAAAACAAGAGAAAAGAAATGGACTTAAAAATGAACTGAGCAAAACATAACTTAAAGATTTAGACATATGCCAAAGAACTTTCAACAAGGATGTGGTTATGCAATCTTTTGTTAAAGAAATTAAGATGATGGATCTAACCAACTACAGCAGAGAAACCATCAGCTTAGCCTGAAGGAGACAAAGAAAAGGCAAAAGGAAGGAACCTGTCTTGTACAATTCTATAGGCAGGAAGCAGGCCAAACATCTGTTGTCCTCCAAGAAAAGGACCATCCCTGGAGCAGCTTGGCCATCAGCAGAACTGTTGAAAGGGGCAGTGCTGCCTCAGTTTCAAAGGGTAGAATCACAGCCTTCTGCATTTCAAAGTGTGGAACCACAGCTTCCTAGGTTTCAAAGAGTCAGACCTTTACCAACTGGGTCTGGAGTGTGGGGTTGTTGTTCAGGCAGGCAAAGAGAATGTGGCCAATATCCAAAGCTGACCTTGTAGGGGTGACATGCCCAAGAGGCAGGAGAACAGAGACTATCAGGGCTAAGGCTGCCACTCAGATGGAATAGGAGGAGTAGGCCACTTAAAGCTGAAGGGGCAATATTTCTTTAGCAGTTGGCCTGGAAGGTGGGGGCTTCATCCCAGGTCTAGATGCCTATACCCAGAATCCAGAGTATTGCCAATACCAAGTATAGAGGTCAGGGCTAATGCCCAGATGGTCTCAGAGAACACAGGATTATTTTCAACCCTTGAGAGCTAACATAATTTGTTCTTCTGAGTTTTAGACTTGCTTTATGATGGTTATCCCTTCTTTCTTTGCAGTTTCTCCCATCTATAACGGAGATGTCTACCTTGTGCCTGTTTCACCATTGTACTTTGGAAACAGACAACTTATATTTTAGATTTCACAGGTTCATAAAAGAGGATATTTGCCCCAGAATGGAATATGCCTAGTCTTACCCGTATTTCATTTAGATTATCCAGAAAATGAGATTTTGGACTTGGAGTTCATTTAAGACTTTTGGGATAATGTGGTGGAATATATTTTACATGTGGGAAGGTACGAATTTTGGGGAACCAAAGGATAGAGCTCTGGTGGCATAGTGCCTAAGGCACTTGACTGCTAACCCGAAGGCTGGCGGTTCAAACCCACCAGCCACTCTTCGGAAGGAAGGTTGGGCAATCTACTTCCGTAGTGATACTGCCTGGGAAACCCAAGGAGGGGTCGCTATGAGTTGGGTCGCTATGAGTCGGGTCCCTGTGAGTCGGGTTCCACTGGACAGCACGTAACAACAACAACAAAGGATAGAATGTTATGTATTGAACTGTGTCCCCCAAGAACATGTGTAGTAAGTCCTAACCCCTCTACCTGCGGTTATACTTCCCTTTAGGAATGAGTTTTCTTTGCTATGCCAGTGTGGCAGTTATTAGTGTATATGTGTCTTAAATCAATTATTTTTGAGATTCAAAAGAACAGCCTTTACCTCTCTAAGCATCCATCCATTTCCTTATCTGAAAAACAAGAAAGGTACAGAAACGAGATATCCGAAACGGTTCCTAAAAGATCTGAACAATTAATGAATAGCACCGGTAACAAACATCAATCTATACAACACCCAAGTATTTTCACATCTCTATTTATCTTAAGCCCCTCCTTCCTCCCACCCCCCAGTTCGGAGACCAGTGCCAGCTCTTCTAGATAGGTCGCTATGTGGATGCCCGAGAGACGGGGCTCAGGCACTAGGGCGGCGTTGTGTCATCATCCAAAAGACACTTCTTTCTTTAAGCGCGGAGGGTCGTGGAAGCGAGAGAGGCTGCGAGGGCAAACGGGGCTCAAGACTGAGACAAGGGGCAGTGAGAGCGGGCAAAGGTGACCACCTAGAACTGGGCAAAGAAGCTGCGCGGAGGATCCTGCTTAGCGGACGCAGGACCACGGGCCCGCACAACCCGGGGCGAGCCTTACGGTCGATGCAGGAAACTAGTTCCCTGTGGATCCTCTGGGTAGGCGCCCAGGTCACGCGGAGCAGGCAGGTAAGCTGCACTGTGAGGCGGCGGCCGACGCTTTGCAACATGGTACCAGGTACGCAACCCCACCAAAGTGTCTGCACCATAGACCTTCGGGCCTCTACTCCGGCAGCAATAGGCCTGTAGCTGCGGCCCGAAGCCTCCACTGCGTCCTGGGAATTGTAGTCCAACTCTGTCCCTCTTCCTGGGGTACAGGTGAGTCATTGTACAATGCGGAGACTACAACTCCCAGAAATCCCGGGGCCCTCGGCGCAAGAATGACGGTCACTAAAAGCGGGGCCCACCAGCCACTCCTCGGAAGGAAGGTTGGGCAATCCTACTTCCGTAGTGATACTGCCTCGGAAACCCAAGGAGGGGTCGATATGAGTCGGGGCCACTCGACGGCACATAACAACAACAACAACAAAAGCGGGGCGGTGACGGGCCTCTGGCGCCTTGGTAAGTGGGTTAGGGTGCGTTTTATGGAGTCTGGGGGTTGTGCAGTGATTTATGGAAGCGGCATAAAGAAAAGAACAGGAGACTTTGGGAGCATGTTATGCAAGACGGAGATGGGGCGGAGGTAATGGGGAAGGGTGGATTTTAGGCGCTAAAAAGCAATTGGCTTTATTTTTGGCCAAATACCTTCGAGTCTGAGAGCTTCTAGTTCCTGGTTGCATTGTTTGTATCTTACTCTGCGATGTTTTCTGGGATCGTAGAGTTACCTCTTCTATCTCACGGTTGATTGTAGAATCACTCTCACCTCAGCCCCCCAAGACGACCATGCCCCAAACCCGGAAGAGGCTGGCTGGGACTACTGGGACAGGTGAGCTGAACCCAGGCTGCAAAAAGGCAGCTTCATAAAAATCGTTTCTCTAGAACTTGTAGGATACTGTTCACTTAATACTCCTTATTTGTGGGGAAAAATTTTTTGTAGATTTTTCATTCCGTCATTCCTAATCACCCTCCATTTTTTTTCTTTAGTCTTCCCCAACAAACCAGTGCCCTGAGACCCTTCTACTTGTTTACTTGAGCAACAGCTATTTGTTGAGCAAAAACAAAAGAAATCTTGCAATACAGAGTGGCAAATGCGAAGGTAAAGAATATAGGATTCCTTCTTTCAGGAAAAAATGCAGACAGACACAGGTTAAAGCATCCAGTAATCTGAATTGTTGGGGTCTGAGAGGAAGGAGGCATCACAGGCGGCCTTGGAAAGAGGAATTTGGATCTAGCCTTATAAAGCAGGAAGGCTTTTCACAGAAAAGGTGATGCCATTCTTGTATTTGACAAGGATGGATAGATCAGTAAGTGGATAAAGAGCCAGAACAAAGCTTTGGAAGGCAACAACGTAAGTTATCTAACAACAGTCCTAGGAAGGAAGGTTGGGCAATCTGCTTCCATAGTGATACCGTCTTGGAAACCCAAGGAGGGGTTGCTATGAGTCGGACACAACCCAATTGCAGTGGTTTGTTTTTTTTAATGGTGTTTATAGTGTCTGTTACCTCTTAGGGAGCACTAGGAAATTTGGAAGGAGCTCTGGTAGCATAGTGCCTAAGGCACTTGACTGCTAACCAGAAGGCTGGTGGTTCAAACCCACCAGCCACTCCTCGGAAGGAAGGTTGGGCAATCTACTTCCGTTGTGACACTGCCTCGGAAACCCAAGAAGGGGTCGCTATGAGTCGGGTCTGACTTGACGGCACATTAACAACAACAACAGGAAAGCTGGAAACTTTGTTAGGGTCAGAGTACTAGGCACACATGAATGATATTTAACAACGAATGATACATAAGCTTGGACTCAGTTCAGAGGCAATGTAGTACAGTCATTGAGTGTGGATTGAGACTGACCAGAGCCACAGGTCTTGAGCTCATATCTTGATTCTGTTTACTGGAAATGTATTTTGGGGCACCTTTTCCAGATATAGAAATATCTCAGGTTGTTGTATAGATTAACTGAGTCAGGGTTAGGGTAACACATACAGCTTAGTACAAACCAAAAAAAAAAAAAAAAAACACTGCTGTCAAGTTGCATCTGACTCACAGTGACCCCTCCTTGAGTTTCCAAGGCGGTATCACTATGGAAGTAGATTGCCCAATCTTCCTTCTGAGGAGTGGCTGGTGGGTTTGAACTGTTAGCCCTCTGGGTAGCAGTCAAATGCCTTTGACATTATGCCACCAGAGCTCCCTAGAGCTTAGTATAGGGCTTGTCATATAGTTAGAACTTAACATCTATTTGCTGTTGAGTCCGTACTTTGTTTCAAGCACCTTGTCTTGAATAAAATCATGTCTTTGCTATATCTATACATACTAAATGATGCTTTTTCCTTAATTCTCTTGGTACCTTCAAGGAGCAGAAAAGAGGCAGGCCAGGGTAGCAGAAGCACAATGAACAAGGAGGAAAGAAGCATGAGGTGGTGATGATAATGGTTGATATTTATTATTTATTTGTAATGCCAGGCATAATTCTGAGCCCTTTGCATGTATTACCTCATTGAATTTGAACTAATCAATAGAATGTGTACTCATTTTCCTCACTGGACAGACTAACCTCAGCAAAGGTACAAAAGAGTGAGGGAAGGAAGGGAAGACATTTACGTACTACTTAATATATGCGAGGCACTCTGTTAGGACCCTTACTGAACCTTTAAAAGCCAAACTGTAATGCTCAACCCTGTTGAGTGGATAATCTAGAAAATCCCTTGTAAGGTAGGTATTCTTGTTCTGTTTTTAGAGATAAGAAACTGAAGTTCAGCAGTTCAGGTGCTACAGCTAGTAATTGATGTATCCAGGATTTAAATCCAGGCTTGACTCCAAAGTTTATGTTTTTCCTATAATGGAACATTACTTCTCAGGAGGTATGACAGGTCTTTTCTTTACCTACTGCAGACAAAAAAGGGCCATCAAGGAAACGTATCCAAACTGAGAACCCAGATGGGGCATCAGCTAAAATGGAGAACCCCAGCCCTCAGAAGATTTTAGCCTCTAAGAATTATGGAAAGAATCCAGGCAGCCACTGGCTGATGAAGTCAGAGCCAGAGAGCCGACTAGAGAAGGGTGTAGATGTGAAGGTGAGACTTTGTATATGTGTCCAATTCCAACGTAAGTTTATTATTTAATGAGAGGTTAATGTGGAACATGAAAGATTTCCATCAGCTTCTTATCTTTGAAGAGTAGGGAAAAGATAAAAATGAATAAAATCAGCAGGATTTATTACCATCAACTACATGTTTTCTGAATCTTCTATTTAGGGCAGAAGTTGGCAGTGTTTTTTGTAATAAGCCATATATTAAATATTTTAGGCTTGCGGATCTGATCATCTCTGTTCCAACTACTCACCTCTGCCATTGTAGCAAGCAATCAGCCATAGACAATATGTGAGTGAGCGAGCATGGTTATGTTCCAGTATAACTTTACTTACAACAGGCGTCAGGCTAGGCAGCATTTCAATCTTAAGTTGTCCTCCTCTCACTACCTGCCATGCTTCCAGGTGTTTCCTTGTTAACAGTTGGTGCACATTCAGGTAAAGTACATAAGCCAATTTTTAAAAAAAAATCCTGAGAGAAATAGAATTGATAGAAAAAATACATAATACTTTGGTAAGTGAAATACAGCAGAATACTATAGTTTCTGGATTATCCATTCAAGGAATCTTCTATTAGCAAGGCTAACTGGGTAACACATGGTTTATTTATATTTGTCCAACATGTAAGTGGCTCTATGGAGCTACTTCTCAATAAACTACTCATTCCTACCACAGTCAATAGCACCTCTCAGTGTAGGGAGGGAACTGTCTGCATTCATACATGCTTGCTGGTTGGCCAAGGATTATTTAACGAATGACTGCATTTCCTGTTGGTAGTTCGCCATTGAGGATCTCAAAGTACAGCCCAATCAGACAGCATGCTGGGATGGTGTTCGCAACTACCAGGTAAAGGTGTAAGGAACAGAACACCCAAGGCTCAGTGTGGGGTTAAATGCCTATCTCATCATCATGACTTAACCCAGTCACAGAATTTTTTGGCAAAGATTCCTTTTTCCCAGAACCCAAACCTAAAAAAGGTATTTCATAACAGTTATTCTGACTGCATGGTATTTGCAGATGGCCTGTGTTCTAGCCAATGTCCTGGTACAAGTATGAATAGCTTGGAAGAGGAGACAGACTTTTTCAGTGAAATGGGTAGAAGTTTCAAATAAGAAAAACTCATCAGTACTGATTTGATATGTGCCAAAAGCTAGTGTTTCCCATCTGGTGGGGAGGACAGTTCTCATTTCTTCTCCCCTGGGCCAGGCCCGGAATTTCCTTAGAGCCATGAAGCTGGAGGAAGAGGTCTTCTTCTACCACAGCAACTGCAAAGAGCCAGGCATTGCAGGACTTATGAAGGTGAGTTGAAGGGTTTTGCTTGAATCCCTTCTCCCTTCAGGAATGCTTACTCATCTAGATATAAAGGGGCACAGTTTAAAGAAGTAACAAAAAAGCACTCTTTCCCAAGGCCTCCTGTCACAGGAAAATGGAAAAATTGCCTTGGCCCTTCTCATACGTGAGACTAGAACAAGGCAGGCCTTCATTTTAGGCTCTACTAGCACAGACTTCTCTCCATCTCTGAGCCTTGGTCTCATTGAAAAATAGACCTAGTGGTAGCTTCTTTAAGTCATTAGAGTTGCAGGATAAAATAATTTAACTGTGCAGGTGGAATAAAATAAACACCATTCTTGGCTCCAACCATACAGTAACCATTAACATATGGTTTTAGAATAGGCTTTTAAGACTTATAAAAACAGGGTTGACTTGCTACCTATGCTTGCCTTAGATTATGTACTATATCTAGCTCTCTGAGGTAGTATAGTGGATAAGGCACTTGACTGCTAACTGGAAGGTAAGCAGTTTAAACCCACCAGCCACTCCTCAGAAGGAAGACGGGGCGATGTACTTCCATAGAGATTTACAGCCTCAGAAACCCAATGGGGGTCGCTATGAGTTGGAAACAACTCGATGGCAGTGTGTTTAGTTTTGGTTTGGTTTGGAGCCCTTACTGGCTCCAAAGCAAGGCAGATGGATTAAGAATGTGCAGGGTATGAAATGAAAGTTTGATTTGCATTTAAAATTGCCCATGGACATTTCTATCAGCTGACTGTGGAAGATGATTGGAAATTTTGGTTTTGGTTTCAGATTGTGAAGGAAGCCTACCCGGATCATACACAGTTTGAGAAAAACAATCCCCATTACGACCCGTCCAGCACAAAGGACAACCCTAAGTGGTCTATGGTGAAAACTAACTCTTCTTTATAGTTTGTGAGAGGAGAGGGATGGATGAAGACAGGTAGGAAGGAGGGTCGTGAATATGTAAGATGAGGAAACCCTGACTTTGGAGATCAGAATGGAGTCCTGGCCCTGCTGTGGGAGCCTCTTATAAGCAGCATAAACACAGGGTGGGCAGTGTTTGGCTGAGTACGTTTCTGTCCTACATATTGTTGTCATATAGGTGGATGTACAGTTTGTTCGAATGATGAAACGTTTCATTCCCTTGGCCGAGCTCAAAACCTACTACCAAGCTCATAAGGCCACTGGCGGTCCCTTAAAAGACATGGCTCTCTTCACTTGCCAGAGACTCTCAGTTCAGCCCCTGACCCAAGGTAAGAGCAGGCCTTTCTCCTTATCAACCATACCCCAGAATGACCCTGTGAATTTTCATTTACTAGGTAATTAAACTAGGGCAAGTATTTAACCTTTCTGAATCAGAATCCTTACCTGTAACATCCGTTAAGAGAAAGAATTTGTCTTGAGGTATCCATTACTGTGTGCCCAGTACCTGATAATACTTGGCAGATAGTAAGATACTCTATAAATATTAATGAGTACCTGCCTTAGAGTTACCATGAGAATTATCTTTAAGTTTCATGTAAAGTACCCACTACGAACGTCTGGCATAACATCCCTGTTTACAGGGAGACATGAGATCTAATTCTTCCCTTTCTTCTTCCCCATTTTGGTAGAAGAGTTTGATTTCATTTTGAGCCTGGAGGAAAAGGAACCAAGTTAAAACCAAGACACTACTGCTGGAACAGGCAAGATATATCTCCACAGAAGTCAGAGTTTTATATGGCAAAATAAAGTACAAGGAGGTTTGGATGTTATGTTTACCTGGGGTTGTGTGTATAGGTGGTTTTTATGTACTTTTTTTTTTTTTTTCAATAAAACATTAATATCAAAGTTGGAACTCTTTTAAAATCTCATTGGGTACAGTTTAATAATGCATTGTAAATTTTTTGCCTTCAGGCTGGCTTTTGTGGCTCAGGGAGATACAGGTCTGCCTCTACCACCTTTTATTGTAGCTAATAGTTAATGGCCTCTGCAAATACCAGGTGCAAAGCTAAGACTTTTGTTTGCTAACACACAGGCAAATTGTAACTATTGTCCTAGAATAGTAGCCTTTATCCCCTGTTCCTGAGGTCATCTTGGTCCCACACACACAAAAAACAAATTCACTGCCATCCAATCGATTTTGACTCATAGTGATCCCCATTGGGTTTACGAGGCTGTAAATTTTTACAGAAGTAGATCGCCCTATCTTCCTTTTGCAGAGCAGTTTGGTGGGTTTGAACCTCTGACCTGGTTAGCAGCCAAATGCTTTATCCACAGGTTTAAACATTTGGCAACTTCAGGAAAAGTTGCTAAATAGGGGTAAAATGGGAATTCATTTCCTAGCCGTGTACTTGTCTGAAGTATTCATCATTGTTCAGCAGGGGCTATATACACTGGGGAAAGCAGGTGTTGTGTTTGCTTCAGGACAGGCATATGCCTGAGGTTGGACAGAAGAGACCATAGAACCTGGTGGACCATGGGCACAATACTCCAGAACCACAAGGCTTCCTTTAATCAGAGAACAATTAAAACAAGTATTCCTTTTTTTTTTTTTTTTTCTCAAATACAGCTGTTGAAAAGACAACACATTAAGAAACATGTAAACACTGCAGCTGCTTAATACAAGTTGCACTGCTTGTTTTAGTACCTGTGTACTTCCAGGTACAGGAAACTTGAAAGGAGGGTAAAGACCAGAGCCTCTCCTCCCCTTCACAGTTGGACAGAGAAGTAGGGAATGGCAATAGAGTAAGAGAAAGACCTGGCTGTACACAGCTCCTGGGACACTAAAAGCAGACTCTGTCTTCCAATTCTCCCAGGAAAAATGCTTAAGATGTTAGGAAGGTTGAAAAAAGAATCTGTGTTGTCAGTTGGAACAGAGGAACCAACAAGACTGTTTTCTAGTTACAATACCAAATATTACAGGAGGGAAGCCAGACTGTAATCTTATGTGCCAAAAAAGGCAAGGAACACAAACTCTGCCTCCCTCAACCTTAATCCAAGGCCAGCTGGATGGGTGAGCTCTTTCCATGGGGACTATAGGCTGCACCTGAACTCAGCACAGGGGAAATGACCTGACCTTCTTTGGTTCTGCTGCCCCCGGTAAACCTCAGTTGTCATCTCGAATGCCTTTCCTTCAATTTCAGTTCTGCTCCATGAGCCCTATCCAGCCAAAGGCCCAAAACTGCACTTATTTTTGAGGAATAGAGGAGTCCTTGTTTCTCACACTAATTGCAAAATAACAGAGACCAACCTTGCTACTTTCCAAACTATAGTATTCAGACCAACCACTAACTACTACTCTTATTGACCAGTGGTATCTGCTGGTCATTTCTACATGAGGCAAGAAAGGAAAGTCAACATCTTTAATGTGATAGGCCCAAGCACAGTGCAATAAAGGGAATTCAGCCTTCTTCCCTAGCATAATAGTACCGATAAGGGCTTTAGTGTATGTGTCTTTAAACAAAAAATAGCAATGGTCCTAAATCATCCTGGTCAGTCAACTGGTGAATATGAAGACATAATTTGGCAAGCAGAATTACTGTGCAATTGTGGTAGCAGTCTTCTGCTGAGGCCCTCCTCTGCTCACTTGTAGAAAGAGGGGTAAAGGGCTTGGGACAGTAGTGGGAACATTTCCTAGTGTTTGAAATCATGCCTTAGTGCCAAGAGACTAAACGGGAAACAAGAAGTAATGAGGATCCACTCTTAGTAGATCAGGCTTCTCCCCCTGGCTCTCTTCTTAAAGGAAACAGACCCTCTTTTGTTTTGGGCTTGTTAGGGCATTTAGACTACTAATGCTCTAAACTAACCCAGGCCCAGTGTTAAAAAATGGAGTTCTGTGGTGAAGGCAAAGTTACCAGGCATTGATGTTTCCTCCCAGTGGTTGTGCCCTGGCCTCGTTTTCAACCCTGTGACCATCCACCATACTGACCCCAGGGTGTCTCATAGGTAAAGGACAATCATCCAAAGGCCCTTACATAGGCTTCTGTCCTAAGACGTTACTGATAAGAACCCAGTGAAGACGGAGGGAGGTGTCTGGGTTCATGCATTGAGAGGCTAGAGAGAAAGTGGCTTGTGGGGACTTTAAAGCACCACATCCAAGACTCCCAAGGAGGCAGCCTCCTAACCTTGAGTCTGCCCTACCATTTTGGATGGGGCAGGCCACCTCAGGGACAGCAGAGAAAGTGTAAGACGTGACTGCCTGGGAGCCTTTTTGGCAGCTCAGAATCTTGGGGACATGTTCAGATCCTGTGTTAGGAAGCACACAGGAACAGGAACAAAGGTGCCTGCTCTCTGCTCTCCTGTTAGACATGAGGTGGTCTTGTGGGAGGCCTCAACAGATGGCTTCTTCCCTAGGAAGAGACCAGCTTTCAGGATGCTACCCCTCACTCTCCCTACCTCAGCTGTAGACTCCCAAGGAGACTGCTTCCCAACCAGGCCCCTTAGGGTCATCAGATAACAGAATGTAAAGTCAAAACATGATTTTTTTTTTCAGGTCACAATTAACAGGTCAGCAGAGCAGCACACCCTCCTTCCCTGCCCCCTCTAGCCACTGGTGTTTGGTAGATGGGGTTTTGGCGTGGAGGCCCAGAGGTGCTTTGGCCTTGGGCCTCACTGCCTGCTGTTGTCAGACAGCTGGCTGGTGGTCCGCACCTCCCCAAGAGAGGCTGTGCCCTCGAAGCGTTGTGAGGCAATAGCTGCCTGGTGGGACATGCTCTTCCGCACAATGTCACCCTTCCGCCACAACACCACTTCCTGCAGAATTGGGAGGGAGAGGCAACATGATATAGTGAGAGGGAGGAGGCAAGGAGGAGACAGACTTCCCAGGTACCCACAACTTTCTTCTGGGGAGTCTTAGGTAACAACATCTGCTCTCCCCAAGGAGAGCAGCTGCTTATACCTTCCTGACACAGGGCTCCTGATGGAAGGACTGGGCAGCTGAAGCTTAGGCCTGAGAAACAGATTGGGTGTCAAATGGGAACCCTCATTCTTGCTGTGAGACCCTGGCTTATGTTCCCACTTAATAGTAAAACAACTGGCACAGAAACCTATGCGCTTACTCCCAATACTGTCCTACCGAGTCTGTCAATGGGACCTAATCTTCCACAAGAAGGATATTGTTCTTGTTCTTAGGGCACTTAGGGCCTGGAGAGTGTCCCAGGTCTCACCTGCTGCTTGAAGTAGCGCCGTTCTTCCTCATCAATCAGCACCAGGTTGAGGTAATATCGGACAGAGAACTTCTTGTTGATGTCCCGCATAGTAGGGGTGAGCTCGTACCCTGCCAGGAAGAGCCGGATTGGGATGGACTCACCTGTTGGGGAAAAGTGAGAGTCAGTGCAAGGGCAAAGGGACCCACTTGACCTTATGTCAAGTTGCTCTCTGATCACAGCTGGGGGTGCCCACTGTGTAGGCATAGGACATTAAGACAAATGCATCTGCTGCCCAGTGGTTGCTGAAGCAGAAATGTGACTCTCCAACTCTCCATCTCCACCTCAGGTATTACTGCCTCTTCTGAAGTCCTCTTACCATTGCAATAGAGACCAATGAGCAGCCATGAGTATACCAGCACAGAAATATTGTTGAGCATCTTTTACACATAGTAATTACACATATGCAGTGTGTGTAATTACTAAAATTTTTCAAGAGGCAACTGTCAAAACTCAGCTCACTCACAATGTGACCCAGCAATTTCACTGCCACCTCCCTGTACCTGATTGGTATATGCCCCCCAAAATACAATGAATTGGCACTCGAGTATGGATTAGCATGGTCTGTTGTTGTTGTTGTTGTTATGTGCCATCGAGTCGGCCCCGACTCATAGCAACCCCTCCTTGGGCTTCCGAGGCAGTATCACTACGGAAGTAGGATTGCCCAACCTTCCTTCCAAGAAAACAGAAAATCCTCACTCTAGCCTCAGTTCTCCACAAACCAGATGTATGACTTCTGAGTAAGTCTGTTCCTTTCTTTGGACCTTAATTTCCTCATTTGGAAAATTGTGGAATCAGAAAAGGTAATATTTTAGGTCCCTTCCAGTTCTAGCAAGTGCCTTTCCTAGGAACAAAATTAGGGCAGTTATTCCACTGAGAAAGGCCAAACCTCTATTGTAGTCTAAAGCTAATTATAAACGATTTTTAAATTATCTTCTGTTATCATTTCTCTGGGTGCCTCCTTTTATTTCCACAGGAAAAATGACAGTTGGTGAAAAAAATGGGAGATCAGAGGGAGTCAGGAGGGTTGGATCCCAACCCCCTAATATTCTGCTGTCAGCAGCCCCAGTATTGCAGGCTGCTCAAGCTATGTATGACATGCCTCCTTCCACATGGGGCAGACTGGGAATAAATGGAACAGAACCTTGGAAGCAGCAAGCACTTCAAAATGAAGAGATACTCTTCTTCATCTGTTGCTGCAGACCCAATGGAAAACATAAATGACTGCTACTCCCACAAAGGAACACTGGTGATACAGTGCTTCAGCTGTTAACCAAAAGGTTGGCAGTTCGAACCCACCAGCCACTTCTCACTATAAAAATGAAGCAGTCTTCTGTGAAGATTTACTACCTTGGATACCCTCTGGAGCAGTTCTACTTTGTCCTATAGGGTTGATATGAGTCACAATCAACTCAATGGAAGTAGGTTTGGTTTGGTTGGCTTTACTGCCAAATAACATAGCTTTCAACTCCACTCAGATTATATCTCAGATACAATGTTCGGTCCATTAGGGGAGGAGGGTACTGTTTCTAAGTCCCAGTGCTCCCGTCAATACCTACTACCTTCAGTACTCTGGCTACAGTAAATGGATTAGTTAGTAAATTGTGTTACCAGAAGTGGTATTACCTAAGAAAAATAAAGATTATACATTAATCTCTGGCTCTCAAGCAGCAAAGAATATCAGAATGTCAAAAGGGGAAAAAATAGCAAAATATTTAAACTATCTGCTAAAGCAGCATTTTTCAATCATTTTAGATTATTTTTAACATGTATTACTCTTTAAGTCAAATCTTTGCGCAAGCTCAACCTATATACTAGGTATTAGGAAAGCTGTTCTGGTGAAGATGGTTTAGGTCCTGACACTTCACAGACTCAGCCTCTTTCCCTCCTTCTCTGACTGGGATCCACAATGCACCATAAGAGTTTAAGAAATTATAGGCTAAGTGGGAAATCTGACTTTAATGGTGTAATCCCCTAGGCCCCTACAAAGTTCTGGAAAAGGCCAGGGAGACAGGAGTGAGGGCTAAGGTTTTCTACCCAGTTGTGGGGCCAGAAGCTCACCTCTCACAGGTGCCCCATCCATGATCTCATACTTGGCGATGGTGTCATTCTCATGGTAAACATTGGGGCCTGTCCCAGTCGTCTCCCGTTTGATGATGTCGATTTCCATGTGCTTGATCTTGATTCGCACCAGTAGAAAATATATCTTCCCTACAATGACATCTTTCAAGTGGTATCTGGGGAAGAGAAGATTAAAGAACCAAGATGTTTGTTCAGGAGTTGACTTTCAGCACCTTTCTATGCTATTTTGGTTTCAGTAGTGTACTGCTACATAAATTGCATCACAAACCCATCCACTTTCCTGCTTGCAACGCTGCTGCACTGATTTCCCTGTATATTCTTTAACTGAGTCAAAAATCTCTGTCCCCCATCCTTCCAATCCTATGCAACTCAAAGGAAATTTTCCCTGAAGGTTACTTCCCTTTCAGGAAGGATTCTCTTTGCTAATCCGCCTCCTAAGGGGTTTATTTCCTTTTGTATTTGTGTACATGTTTTTAGATACTCTAATGTACTAAACGACTAGACTTCCCCTCTAATTTCTACATAATGTCTTTTAGGAACTGAGCCCAGATGGTTTGCAGCAAACAAGACCTGTCTGCTTGGGCCTAACTGAAGGACCGGCAGGAACAGTAAGGAAATCAAAGGTAAATGAATCACACTTTCCATCACTGCCTGCTTCCAGCCTCTGTTCAGCAGTGCTTATGTTCTGTGAGCTGTGAGGAATTCAGCCATGTTGCATAACGCTTTCTGACCTTTCGAACTTCTATCATTGGGTCAATCAGTAAGACGGGTAGTCTGAATGTGCACAGCTCTGTATTAAACATGGTAGGAAAACAGCAAAATCCTCAAATATGAAGCTTACAGTCATAGGACATGAATTTTGGCAGGGATTTTAGAATTTAACTTCTCCATATATCACAGGTGAAGAAAAGGAAGTTGAAACAGGATAATTGTGAACCACGAGTTGAATAGGGGGTAGAGACAGATGTGAGTCCAGGTTCCTATTTTCCAAGACTGTTCTCTCTACTATTTCTTACTGCCTTCTGTTTACAATCTAATTGGGAAGAGTACAGATACAGAGTAGGTAACTTGAGAGCACTTATAAAAGCAACATATCTGTGGGGGACAAAGATGAGGCAGTCAGCTTCCATAAAGATATACAGCCTTGGAAACCCTATAGGGCAGTTCTACTGTCCTACTACTATGAGTTGGAATTGACTTGACTGCAATAGGTTTGTTTGGTAAGGACACTTACAGCATTTCAGAGGGATGCTTGTAGATCATAAAAGACTCTAGGGGTCTTTAAACTTAATCAAACCTTCTTTTATTCTAAATGGAATCTTGCATAAAAGCATAAACATATACACCATAAATAAAAGAGCTGTTCTCATTCATTCCATTTCTTCTTCAAACTTTGTATGCCAGCCCATTTGAAACTCATTAACCTGATACAAGCCCCTCATTTTTCAGATGAGAAACCCAAAATACAAAAAATTTCATTTTTTTTTTTTAGTTTTTGAGAAGTTTTATTGAAGTAGAACTGACATACAACCAATTGATTATGATTTTGATTTTCTTTCTTTTCTAAGGCACCTACCTACCTAACAGTGTTCCCTTCCCTCCACTCCCCTCCCACCCCTGGTAATGAACAGAGAAAATTTCCTTCCATATACAAACCTTTCCTTGACTTTTACAATAATACATGAATACAGTATTTGTCCTTCTTTGATTGACTTATTTCACTCAATATAATGTCCTCCAAGTTCATCCATGCTATGCAGTGTTTTGCAGATTCTATGTTATTCTTTAGGATTGCACAGTATTCCACTGTGTGTGTACCACAGTTTGGTTGTCCATTACTTAGTTGATAGACACCTAGGTTGATTTCCTTCTTTTGGCTATTGTAAATACTGCTGCGATGAACATGGGCGTGCATATGTCTGTTCTTGTCATGGCTCTCACTTTTTTAGGATGTATGCCTAGTGATGGAATGGCTCGGTCAAATGGTATTTCTAATTCTTTAAGGAATTAGAACTTTTTAAGGAATCGTCATACTGCTTTCCACAGTGGTTGTACCATTGTACGGTCCCACATTGTATGAGAGTCTCAATCTCTCTGCATCCTTGCCAGCATTTGTTATTTTCTGTATTGTTGAACTTTGATACTACTGCTGGGACAAAATGGTATCTCATTGTTGTTTTGATTTGCATCTCTCTAATGGCTAATGAGGAGCTCTGGTAGCATAGTGGCTAAAGCACTTGACTGCTAACCAGAAGGCTGGCGGTTCAAACCCACCAGCCACTCCTCGGAAGGAAGGTTGGGCCAATCCTACTTCCATAGTGATACTGCCTCGGAAACCCAAGGAGGGGTCGCTATGAGTCGGGGCCGACTTGAAGGCACATAACAACAACAACAGTGGCTAATGATCGTGAGCATTTCTTCATATGTTTTTTGGCCACTTGAATATCCTCCTTGGTGAAGTGTCTATTCATGTCTTCTGCCCATTTTTTAATTGGATTATTTGTCTTTTTGTTATTGAAATGTTGGAGTTTTCTATAAATTCTAGAGATATAAGTCCCTTGTCAAATATGTCATCACCAAATATATTTTCCCAATCTGTAGGTTCTCTTTTGATTCTTTTGGAGAAGTCTTTGGAAGCACATAAAAATTTAATTTTTAGAAGGTCCCATTCATCTGGTTTCTCTTCTGTTGTTTGTGTATTTTGGGTTATGCTTGATAGTCTATTTATGCTATATACTAGGGCTCCTAAATTTGCCCCTAGTTTTTCCTTGATGAACTTTATAGTTTTAAGTCTTTGATCCATCTGGAGTTAGTTTTTATGCATGGTATGGTATGAGGTACATATCTTGTTTCATTTTTCTGCAAATGGATATCCAGTTTTGCCAGCACCATTTATTAAAGAAATATTCTCTTCCAAATTTAATGGATTTGGGCCCTTTGTCAAAGATCAGCTGACCGTAGGTCAACGGTTCTATTTTTGGGTTCTCAATTCTATTCCATTGGTCTGTACGTCTGTCATTGTACCAATACCAGGCAGTTTTGACTACGGTGGCTGTATAGTAGGTTTTGAGATCTGGTAGTGTGAGACTTCCTACTTGTTCTTCTTCAATAATGCTTTGCTTATCCAAGCTCTCTTTCCTTTCCATATAAAGTTAGTGATTGGTTTTTCCATATCCTCAAAAAATATTGATGGGATCTGGATTGGGATTGCATTGAATGTATAGATTGCTTTGGATAGAACTGACATTTTCTCAATGTTCAATCTTCCTATCCATGAGCATGGGATGTTCTTCCATTTATGTAGATCTCTTATAGTTTCTTAAAAGTATTTGTCTATAGTTTTCTTTGTACAGGTCTTTTGTGTCCCTGGTAAGATTTATACCCAAGTATTATATTTTTTTGGTAGCTATTGTACATGATATTTATTTCCTTATTTCTTTTTCAGCAATCTCTTTGCTGGTGTAGAGGAATCCAACTGATATTTGGATGTTGATCTTGTATCCTGCCATGATGTGAAATCTCTCAATTAGTTCCTGTAGATTTCTGACTGAGGCTCTTGGGTTTTCTACGTATAGGATCATCTCATCAGCAAATAGGGATAGTTTGACTTCTTCCTTACCAATTTGGACGCCTTTGATTTCCCTTTCTTGCCTTAGGGCCCTGGCTAGGACTTCCAGTACAATGTTGAATGGAAGTGGTTATAGAGGGCATCCTTGTCTGGTTCCTGTTTGCAAGGTGAATGGTTTCAGTCTCTCTCTATTGAGAATAATGTTGGGTGTTGGCTTTGCATAAATGCCCTTTATTATGTTGAGGAATGTCCCTTCTATTCCTATTTTGCTGAGAGTTTTGATCAGGAATGTGTGTTGGATTTTATCAAATGCCTTTTCTGCATCAATTGATATGATCATGTGGTTCTTCTCCTTTGTTTTATTTATGTGGTGGATGACATTGATTGTTTTTCCAATGTTGAGCCATCCCTGCATACCTGATATGAACCCCACTTGGTCATAATGAATAATTTTCTTGGTATGTTGTTGGAATCTGTTGGCTAGGATTTTGTTGAAGATTTTTG
Source organism: Orycteropus afer afer (assembly GCF_000298275.1). NCBI lineage: Eukaryota > Metazoa > Chordata > Mammalia > Tubulidentata > Orycteropodidae > Orycteropus > Orycteropus afer. Next base: position 1,578,007 of record NW_006921808.1, read on the forward strand.
CATCTATATTCATGAGGGATATTGGTCTGCAGTTTTCCTTTTGAGTGATGTCTTTGCTTGGTTTTGGTATCAAGGTTATGCTTGTTTCATAAAATGAGGGAGGATTCCATTCTTTTTTATGTTTTGAAATAGTTTGAGTAGGATTGTTGTCAGTTCTTCTCTGAATGTTTGGTAGAATTCTCCAGTGAAACTGTCTGGGCCAGGACATTTTTAGTTGGTAATTTTTGGATGACCTGTTCAATTTCTTCTTTTGTTATGGATATGTTCATCTTTTCCACTTCAGGTTGTGATAGTTTACGTAAGTGGTGTGTTTCTAGAAATCTGTCCATTTCTTCCAGATTTTCAAATTTGTTGGAATACAGTTCTTCATAGTATCCTGATATTATCCTTTCGATTTCAGTTGGTTCTGTTGGGATGTCACCCATTTCATTTGTTATTCGTGTTATTTGTATTCTCTCCCTCTTTTCCTTTGTTAAATTTGCCAGTGGTTTGCCAATTTTATTAATCTTTTCAAGAAGTCAACTTCTGGTCTTTTTAATTTTTTCTGTTGTCTATTTTCTGTTTCATTGATTTCTGCTTGAATTTTTATTATTTTCTTTGTTCTGGTGACTGTGGGCTTTTTTCACTGTTCTTTTTCTAATTGTTGGAGAGGTTGAATTAAAGTGTTGATTTTGGCTCTTTCTTCTTTTTTGATGTGTGCATTTATTGCTATAAATTGGCCTCTGATCACTGCTTTTGCTGTGTCCCAAAGATTTTTGTATGCTATGTTTTCATTCTTATTTAATTCAAGGAGTTTCTGAATTTCGATTTTTATTTTTTCTTAGTCAGTCTTTCTTAAGAAGGGTGTTGTTCAGTTTTCATGTGTTTATACTCTTTTTCCGTTGATCTTCCTATTGTTGATTTCTGATTTGATAGCATTATGATCTGAGACAATGCTTTGCAGTATTTCAATGTTTTTAAATTTATGAAGGCTTGCTTTATGGCTTAATATGTGATCTATCATGGAAAATGTTCCATGTACAGTGGCAAAAAAATGTATATTGTGCTGTTATTGGATGAAGTGCTCTGTAGATGTCTATAAGGCCAAGTTGGTGGATTGTATTGTTTAGCTCTTCTGCAACTTTGTTGAGTTTCTTTCCAGTTGTTTTATCATTCACTTAAAGTCCCCCACTATGACTGTGGAGTCATCTGTTTGCCTTTTCAACTCTTTTAAAGTCTGATTTATGTATTTTGGGGCCCTTTCATTTGGTCCATAGATATTCATTATGGTTATATCTTCTTTTCAAGTGATCCTTTAATCATTATATCATGTCTTTCCTTGTCTCATACAGTGGTTTTTCTCTTAAAGTAAGTTTGATCAGAAATTAATATTGCCACTCCGGCTCTTTTTTGGTTGCCATATCTTTTTCCAACCTTTGATTTTTAGTCTATTTTTGCTTTTGTCTCTAAAGTGTCTCTTGTAGACAGCATATTGATAGGTTTTGTTTTCTTATCCAATCTGCAACCTGCAAACATTTTCAGGAATGTATTATATGCAAAAGGAGTCTGGTAATGCAGTGATTAAGTACTTAGCTCTGACCTGAAAGGTCAGCAATTTAAACACAACAGAGAAAGATGAGGCAGTTTGTTTCTGTAAAGATTTACAGCCTTAGAAACCTCATGGGCAATTCTACTCTGTGCTATAAGGTTGCTATGAGTTGGAATTGACTCAATGGCAATGGGTTTTGGTTTAGTATTATATTCAAAAGAAAGATGATTGCACTGAAGAAACATTTCAATGTTTTAACATAGAATAAAGTGTAAAACACACATGGTTTCCCAGCTTGCATGTTAAAATAAAGTTATTTTAAGACCTTCATGTCTTATGCATCAGGTGTTCCAGGCTATGACTCATTTTAGTTCAGGAAAAAGCAACAAACCACAGCCAGTTTTGGTTTTGTCACTTTGTTTTAAAGATATAATGTATGCTGGGAACAAATAATAAGTGATGTGAATGGTATCTGACATTATTCTCATCAGTAGAGGGAAACAGGTATACCTAGCATCCAAAACAACCTGAAAGTTTGTTTGGCTTATTTGGAAATGTTTACTTTCTAATCTAACACAATACAATTTAATTATGTTTATTTCCTAGTCAATCTACCTGTAGCCAGCCTTGCACAAATACTCACTGTATTATATCTGTGGTTTCCCAACTGCATGCCATTACAGGTCAGCTGGGTCATGGGGCTCCATTAATTTGCATTCTGATTCAGTCCTTGCTTAACCTCTCCCTAGATAATTATTCCATAACCTGTGGGCCAGGGACACTTACTTGGATTTATTGTATTCAAATTCAATGTGCAGACAATCCTCAATCCCAACTTCCATCTTGATGGAAGAGTTCAGCTCAGGATATGTGCTAAGTGTGTGAACGACAATGTCCATCTCTTTGACAACATCGTTGAGGCGGCGGCTGATGGTGGCTCGAAGGAAATACCTGTAGGAGGCAGATCAACGTGGATGAGCATTTCCAGTCCTCACACATTGCCCAGGTATAGGCAAAAAACTGAACTCCTTGAGAGAATCCCACACAGTGGGTCTTGAAGCTTCATATCCCTTTTTTGAATTTGCCCCTATAGACACACATCCCAGAAAAAAAAAAAAATGCACACATGCAACTATACAGAAAGTTTTGTGATTACAATTCTAGGGAGTTAAAGACTCTTCCCCCAAGTCCCTTTTTGAAGTCCATGACTCTGGGTTGAGAACTCTGCTCTATGTGAGAGGAGTGATGTCTCTGCTTCGTACTTCAAAGCATGTCAATCCTATGCCTTCCAGGGAACTTATATGTTCAACCTTGTGTTTGTGTACAGGTTTTATTCTATTTCTTAGTAATTCTTAGCTCTGGGTGAAGGGATTCTGTCTCATTCTCATATTCATATACTCATTTATTTAAAAATGATATACCCAACAAGCATTTAAAAAGTTAAAGGAAAAGAGTAAGAACTGGTAAAATTAAGTCAGCTAATTCATTCACCGTAACAGAACACATGGAAAGTGCTAACTGAGATACAGAAATCAAGTGCTACAGGGAGGGAAAAAAAAGCATTTCTGGAATAGCAAATGTGTGGAAGGACCTGGTTTGTTTGAATACCAAAGTCTGGCTGAATCTAGGGTACTTGGGGAGGGGGACTGCTGTAGCTGAGCACAAGCTAGAAGGAGAGACAGTCATGTCCTTGGAGGGTTTAGTATGTCAAGCCTGTCCTGTACGGTCCACCGTCTTATTGTTGCCCCTCCAGCTCTCTTGTCTCCATCAATAAACAAGGGAGAAAATACCCCTTTAATTACTTTTCTTCTAAATAAACCTTGGTTAATTCCCATGCACATAGCATTACTGGAGAAAGTTATAAAATCATGTTACTCAATCAACTTCATATTCAGGCTACTGTGTGTGTAAGACTGACTACTTCTGGGCGATCCTTTTATTCATATCTATAGCATTTCTCAGGACATTTATTCATCCCTATCACATTCCTCGGGAGCTTTGGTAGCATAGTGCCTAAGGCACTTGACTGCTAACCAGAAGGCTGGTGGTTCAAACCCACCAGCCACTCCTCGGAAGGTTGGGCAAACTAGTTCTGCAGTGATACTGCCTCGGAAACCCAAGGAGGGGTTGCTATGAGTCGGGTCCGACTCCATGGAACATAACAACAACAACAATCACATTCCTCAAGACATTTGTTCCAAACACTTTTCTTAGTGCTCAGAGTTAAGCCTGTCCTTCCCCTCTAATGGAAGATACTGCCTTCCATATACCGAGGAGATGCAGGTCATCACAATGCGTATGACCTCCCTTCTGTGCCTCATACTGTGCACACCTGTTGTTAGGTGCCATCAAGTCATCTCCGACTCACAGCAACCTCATGTACAGCAGAACAAAACACTGCCTGGCTCTGTGTCAGCTCCACGATCCTTGCTTGGATTTATTATCTAGGCCCATTTCTGTACCCACTGTGTCAATCCATCTAGAGGGTCTTCCCCTTTTTCACTGACCCTCCAACTTTACCAAGTATGATATCATTCTCTAGGGAATGGCCCCTTCTTACAACATGCCCAAAGTAGGTGAGACTAAGTCTGGCCATTCTCACTTCCAAGGAGACTCCTGGATGCAACTCTTCCAGGACAGATTCGTTAGTTCTTTTAGCAGCCCATGGTACTTTCAGCATTTTTGCTGACACCACACTGAAAAGCAATGACTCTTCTTTGGTCTTCCTTTTTCATCGTCCAGCTCTCACATGCCTGTGAAGCGACCAAAAATACAATGGCTTGTGTCAGGTGCACCTTAGTCTTCCAGGAAATATATTTGCTCTTCATCACTTGAAAGTGGTCTTCTGCAGCACGTTTGTCCAATGCTATATGACATCTGGTATCTTGACTGCTGCTTCCACTGGTGTTGATTGTAGAACCAAGTAATCTGAAATCTTTGTGTGATAACTTCAATATCTTCTCCATTTATCATGATGCTGCTTATTGGTCCCATTGTGAGGATTTTTGTTTTCTTTCTATTGAGGTATAATCCATACTGCAGACTGTAGTCTTCCATCGTCACCAGTAAGTACTTCAAGTCATCCTCACTTTCAGAGGGCAAAGTTGTGTCGTCTGCATAATGGAGATTGTTAGTGAGTCTTTCTCCAATCTTGATGCCATGTTCTTTTTCATATAGTCCAGCTTTTCTGATTATTTGTTCAGCATACAGATTGCATAAGTATGGTGAAACAATATAACCTTGATGCACTCCCTTTTTTATTTTAAACCATGCAGTATCCCCTTGTTCTGTTCCAACAACACCCTTCTGGTCTATGTACTAAGTTCCTCATGAGTACAATTAAGTGTTCTTGAATTTCCATTCATCTCAATGTTATCCATAATTTGTTATGACCCACACAATCAGATGCTTTGGTATAGTTAATAAAACACAAGTAAACATCTTTCTGGTATTCTTGGCTTTGAGCCAAGATCTATCTAACATCAGCAATGATTTCCCTTGTTCCATGTCCCCTTCTGATTGCAGCTTGCATTTCTGGAAGTTCTCTGTCAATATATTGCTGCAACCCTTTCTGAATTATCTTCAGTAAGATTTTACTTGTGTGCGATGTTAATGATATTGTCCGATAATTTCCACACTCTGTGGGATCACCTTTCTTTGGAATGGGTACAAATATGGATCTCTTCCAGTCAGTTGACCAGGTAACTGTCTTCCAAATCTATAGCATAACCGAGTGAGTGCCTCCACTGTGGCATCCATTTGTTGAAACATCTCAATGGGTATTCCATCAATTCCTGGAGCCTTGTTTTTTGCCACTTCCTTCAGTGCAGCTTCACCTTCTTCCTTCAATACCATTGGTTCTTGATCATATGCCACCTCCTGAAATGGATGAACATCAACTAATTCTTTTTGGTACAGTTACTCTGTGTGTTCTTTCCATCTTCTTTTGATTGCTGCATCATTCAATATATTGCCCATAGAATCTTTCAGTATTGCAACTTGAGAAAAAAAGAAATTTTTTCTTCAGTTCTTTCAGCTTGAGAAATGCTGAGCATGTTCTTCCCTTTTAGGTTTCCAACTCCATGTCTCTGCACATTTCATTATAATAACAGACTTTGTCTTCTCAAGCTGCCCTTTGAAACCTTCTGTTCAGCTCTTTTATCTTTTCCTCCATTTGCTTTAGCTACTCTGCTCAAGGGCAAGTTTCAGTCTCTTCTGACATCTGTTTTGGTCTTTTCTTCCTTTCCTATCTTTTTAATGACCTTTTGCTTCCTTCATGGATGATGTCCTTGATGTCATCCCACAATTCCTCTGGTTTTCAATGCATCAGATCTATTTTTTAGATGGTCTCTAAATTCAGGAGGGATATATTCAAGGTTGTATTTTGGCTCTTGTTTTAATTGTGCTCAACTTCAACTTGCACATGAGCAGCTGATGGTTGGTTCCACAGTCAGCTCTTGGCCTTGTTTTGGCTGAAGATATTGAGCTTCTCCGTTGCCTCTTGCCACAGCTGTAGGCAATCTGATTCCTATGTATTCCATCTGGCAAAGTCCACATGTATAGCTGCCACTTGTGTTATTGAAAAAGGTACTTGCATTAATAAATCGTTGGTCTTGCAAAATTCTGTCATGCGATCTCCAGTGCTATTTCTATCTCCGAGGCCAAATATTCCAACTACCGGTGATTCTTACTTGTTTCCAACTTTTGCATTCCAAGCACCAGTGATAATCAGCACATCTTGATTGCTTGTTCGGTCAATTTCAGACTGCAGAAGTTGGTAAAAATCTTCCGTTTCCTCATCTTTGGCTTTGGTGGTTGGTGCATAAATTTGAATAACAGTAGTATTAACTGGCCTTCCTTGTAGGTATATGGATCTATCCTATCACTGACAGCATTGTAATGCAGGATAGATCTTGAAATATTCTTTGTGATGATGAATGCCATGCCATCCTTCTTCCCTAGAAATGTCTGCATCTTCACTTATCCTTTCCTTCTTCTAACAGCAGTGATATTTCTCAAGACTTTTAGAATCACCTTGGGGCTTTTAAAGAGCCTGGTGTCCAGGCACAGCCAACATTTAATTATCTAAAGAGGTGCTGAGGCATCAATGTTTATTAAAGTTTGCCAAGCAATTCTAAGGTGGAAGCCATGTGGAGAATCAGTTTTCTGCACCTTGAGCCTCATTTTTTTCCAATTTTATCTACATATTCAATCTTTCTCTTGCTAGAAGTTTCTTTCTTTGGGTTTATAAAGGTCCAGCACTCACCAATTCCAAAAAGACTGTTGTGCCTGCTGTACTCTGTGCCTAACATACTTATTCTTTCAGAGACAGCTGTTACAAGAAGTTCTCTAGCTGCTGCATCTTCCTCAACCATTGTGTCCTTAATCCCGGGCTTCTGACTTCCTACCCAAAAGAAGGCCATATTTGGCTCTTGTGGACTTGTTTTAGTTTGCTTCAGCTTCAGCCTGAACTTGCATATGAGCAACTGATGATTTGTTCCACAGTCCACTCCTGGCTTAGTTTTGAATGGTGATACTGCTCTTCTCCATTGCTTCTTTCCACAGATGTACTTGATCTTATTCCTGTGTATTCCATCTGGCAAGGTCCATGTATATAGCCACTCTTTATGTTGTTGAAAAGGTATCTGTGATGAATAAGTCATTGGTCTTGCAAAATTCTATCATGCAATCTCTGGCATCATTTCTATCACCAAGGCCATATTTTCCAACTACTGATGATTCTTCTTTATTTCCAACTTTTGAATTCTAATTACCAGTAATGATCAATACATTACGATTGCATGTTTGTTCAATTTCAGACTACAGAAGTTCATAAAAATCTTCATTTTTTTTTCACATTTGGCTTTAAATGTGAAGATTTGAATAGTAGTAGTAGTATCTGGTCTTTCTTGTAGGTGTATGGATATTATCCTATTACTGACAGCACTGTACTTCAGGATAGATCTTGCAACATTCTTTGGGATAATGAATATGTCATCATTCCTCTTCAATTTGTCATTCCTAGCATAGTAGATCATATGATTCAAAATGGCCAGTACCAGTCCATTTTAGCCCACTAATGCGTAGGATATCGATCTTTATGCATTCCATTTCATTTTTGACAACTTAACAGTTTTTCCTAGATTCATACTTTGTACATCCCACATTCCGATTATTAATGTATGCTTGCAGATGTTTCTTCCTATTTTGAGTCATGCTCCATCAACAAATGGAGGTCCCAAAAGCTTTACTCCATTCATATCACTAAGGTTAACTCTATTTTGAGGAGGAACATCTTCCCCAGCTATATTTTGAGTGCTACTCAACCTGAGGGGTTCAGAGCTACTCATAAAGTTTTCAGTAACATATTAGTCAGTGTTTCACTGCTATTATTAATGCTTTCACTAGCCAATTTTTTGACAAGTAAATGGTCTCTTCCTTCTTTCCAGTGTGTCTTAGTTTGGAAGCTCTGCTGAAACCTGTCCACTATGTGCAATCCTGCTGGTAGAAATACCAGTGGCATAGCCTCCAGCTTCACAGCAACATGCAAGCCCCCACAATATGACAGACTGACAGATAAGGGGTGACAAGAGCCATAATATGACCTTGAATATATCCCACATGAATTTAGAGATTATATCTGAAGACTACATTTGATACACGAGTTGTGGGAGGACATCAAGAACATCATACATGAAGAAAGCAAAAGGTCATTAAAAAGACAGGAGGGGAAGAAAAGACCAAAATGTATGCCAGAAGAGACTCTGACACTTGCTCTTGAACGGAGAATAGCTAAAATGAAAGGAAGAATGACAAGAGAAATGAGCTGAACAGAAGATCTCAAAGGGAAGCTTGAGAAGACAGTATTGTAATGAAATGTGCAAAGACCTGGAGTTTGAAAACCAAAAGAGAACATGCTCAGCATTACTCAAGCTGAAAGAAATGAGTAAAAATTTCAAAACTTGAGTCGTAATATTGAAGGATTCTATGGGAAAAATACTGAACCATGCAGGAAGCATCAAAAGATGTAAAGAATATAGATAGTCACTGTACAAAAAAAAATTGATCAGTGTTCAAAAATTTTGTTAAGTGCTGTCGAGCCCTCTCCTACTCATAGGGACCCTATGGTACAGCAGAACGAAGCACTGCCTGGTCCTGTACCAGCTCCACAATCCTTGCTATACCTGAGCCCATTGTTGCAGCCACTGTGTCAGTCCATCTTGTTGAGGGCCTTCCCTTTTTTCTTTGACCCTCTACTTTACCAAGCATGATATCCTTCTTTACGGAATGGTCCCTTCTTACAACATGACCAAAGTAGGTGAGATGAAGTTTGGCCATTCTCATCTCCAAGAAACATTCCCACTGCCTTTCTTCTAGGACAGATTCATTAGTTCTTTTAGCAGTCCATGGTACTTTCATCATTCTTTGCTGACACCACAACTCAAAATCATCCACTCTTCTTCGGTCTTCATTATCCAGCTCTCACATGCATATGAGGTAATTTAAAATACCATGGCTTGTGTCAGGCACACATTAGTCGTCAAGGAGTTATCTTTGTTCTTCAACACCTGAAAGAGGTCTTTTGCAGCAGATTTGCCCAATGCAATATGTGGTCTGATATCTTGACTGCTGTTTCCATTGGTGTTGATTGTACAACCACGTAATATGAAGTCTTTGACAATGTCAATCATTTCTCCATTTCTTGTGATGCTGCTTATTGGTCCAGTAGTGAGGATTTTAGTTTTCTTTATATTGAGGTGCAACCCATCCTGCAGACTGTACTCTTCAATCTTCACCAGTAAGTGCTTCAAGTCATCCTCACTTTCAGCACGCAAGGTTGTGTTCTCAGTGTAACACAGGTGGTTAATGATTCTTCCTCCAATCCTGATACCACATTCTTCTTCATATAGTCCAGATTCTTGGATTATCTGCTCAGAATACAGATTGAATAAATATGGTGAAAGAATACAACTCTGACACACTCTCTTCTTGACCCTAATCCATGCAGCGTCTCCTTGTTCTGTCCGAACTACTGCCCCCTGGTTTATGTATAGGTTACTACAAAAAGGGCATGGAGGCCACATATTCTGACCTCCTAGAACCCCACAAGAGGAAGGCAGAATCACCATCAATAGCCCAAGGTCTATTACTGCAAGACGAGACATGCTGCCTCCCTCTAGCGCTTTCACCAACCGTTCCTCCCAAAGCACCCACCACCTGTCTCCTGGGTTCGATAATTCACTGCAGTGGCCACACAGAACTCACAGATTATG
>NW_006921808.1:1588615-1605683 GCF_000298275.1 Orycteropus afer afer
TGATATTAATGATATTGTTCAATAATTTCCACATTCTGTGGGATCACCTTTCTTTGGAATGGGTACAAATATGGATCTCTTCCAGTCAGTTGGCCAGAAAGCTGTCTTCCAAATCTCTTGGCATAGTCGAGTGAGTGCTTCCAGTGGGGCATCTGTTTGTTGAAACATCTCAATGGGTATTCCGTCAATTCCTGGAGGCTTGTTTTTCGCCACTTCTTTCAGTGCAGATTCAACTTCTTCCTGGGTTCTTGATCATATGCCACTTCCTGAAATGGATGAGCATCAACTAATTCTCTTTGGTATAGTTACTCTGTGTATTCTTACCACCTTCTTTTGATGTTTCCTGCATCATTCAATATATTGCCCAAAGTATCTTTCAATATTGCAACTTAAGGCTTAATTTTTTTCCTCAGTTCTTTCAAGCTTGAGAAATGCCAAGTGTGTTCTTTCCTTTTGGCTCTCCAATACCATGTCTTTGCACATTTCATTTTAATAACTTTATTGTCTCGAGCTGCCCTTTGAAATCTTCTGTTCAGCTCTTTTATCTTGTCATTTCTTCCAGTTGCTTTAGCCACTCTTTGTTCAAGGGCAATTTTCAGAGTCTCTTCTGACATTTATTTCTATCTTTTCTTCTTTCCCTGTCTTTGTAATGACCTTTTGCTTTCTCCACAGATGATGTTCCTGATGTCAAACCACAATTCTTCTGGTTTTCAGTCACTGGTGTTCAGTGCATCAAATCTATTTTTTAGACGGTCTCTAAATTGAGGAGGGATATATTCAAGGTCATGTTTTGGCTCTCGTGGACTTGTTTTAATTGTGCTCAACTTCAACTTGCATATGAACAGTTGACGGTTAGTTCCACAGTCAGCTCCTGGCCTTGTTTTGGCTGATGATACTTTTTCCACTGCCTCTTGCCACAGATGTAGTCAGGCTGATTCCTGTGTACTCCATCTGGTGAAGGCAATGTGTATAGCTGCCGTTTGTGTTGTTGAAAAAAGGTATTTGCAATGAATAAGTCATTGGTCTTGCAAAATTCTATTATGTGATCTCCAGCTTCATTTCTATAACCAAGACCAAGTTTTCCAACTACCAGTGATTCTTCTTTGTTTCCATCTTTTGCATTCCAATCACCAGTGATAATCACCATATCTTGATTGCATGTTGGGTCAATTTCAGAATATAGAAGTTGGTAAAAATCTTCAATTTCCTCATCTTTGGCTTTGTAGGTGTATGGATATCATCTTATCACTGACAGTACTGTATTGCAGGATAGATCTTGAATCACTTTTTGTGATGATAAGTGCCATACTGTTGCTCTTCAATTTGCCATTCCTGGCATAGTAGATCATATGATTGTCTGATTCAAAAGGGCCAAAACCTGTCCATTTCAGCTCACTAATGTCTAGGATATCAATCTTTATGCATTCCATTTCATTTTTGACAACTTCCAATTTTCCTAGATTCATACTTTGTTCTGATTATTAATGAATGTTTGCAGCTGTTTCTTTTCATTTTGAGTTGTGCCACATCAGGAAATGGAGGTTCTGAATGTTCTACTTTATCCACATTATTAGGCTCAGCTCTACTCTGATGATGCAGCTCTTTCCCAGCCGTATCTTGAGTGCCTTCTGACCTGAGGGGCTCATCTTCCGGCACTGTATCAGATAATGTTTCAGGGCTATTCATAAAGTTGTCCAGTAATATATCAGAAAACGTTTCACTGCTATTCATAAGGTTTTCATTGGCCAATTCTTTGAGAAGTGGATGGCCTCGTCCTTCTTCTGAGTGTGTCTCAGTCTGGAACCTCTGCCGAAAAGTCTCTATCATAGGCAGCCCTGCTGGCATTTGAAATACTGATGGCACAGCCTCCAGCCTCACAGCAACACACAAGCCATCACACTATGACAAACTGACAGACAAGTTTGTCTCCCTTAGCTTCCTGCCTGGGGCTTCTCCCTCTTACCTATTTCAGCCATTGGCCCTGGCTGCTGCTACCTGCCTAGGGGCTCTCCCTCTTACCTGTTTTGGCCGTTGTCAACTATTTTAGGAGGTAGCATATGATCAAGAAGCAATGGTATTGAAAGAAGAAGTCCAAGCTACACTGAAGGAATTGGCAAAAAGCAAGGTTCCAGGCATTGATGGAATACCCATTGAGATGCTTTAACAAACAGATGAAGCACTGGAGGTCCTTACTCGTCTATTCCAAGAAGTTTGGAAGAGAGCTACCTGGCCAACTGACTGGAAGAGATCCATTTTTGTACCGATCCCAAAGAAAGGTGATCAAACACAATGTGGAAATTATCAAACAATATATCATTAATATCACATGCAAGTAAAATCTTGCTGAATATAATTAAAAAATGGTTGCAGTAGCATACTGACAGGGAACTTCCAGAAATGAAAGCTGGATTCAGAAGAGGATGTGGAATGAGGGATATTATTGCTGATGTCAGATGGATCTTGGCTGAAAGCAAAGAATACCAGAAAGATGTTTTTCCTTGTGTTTCATTGACTTATGTAAAAGCATTCGATTGTGTGGATCATAACAAATTATGGATAACATTGAGAAGAACAGGAATTCTAGAACACTTGACTGTGCTCATGAGCAACCGGTACATAGACCAAGAGGCTATTGTTCGAACAGAACAAGGGGATACCATGTGGTTTAAAATCAGGATGAGACTGCATTAGCACTGTATCCTTTCACCATACTTATTCAGTATTTATGCTGAACAAAGGAGCTCTGGCAGTGTAGTGCCTAAGGTATGTGACTGGTAACCAGAAGGCTGGGAGTTCAAACCCACCAGCCAGTCCTCAGAAGGATATTGGATGATCTACTTCTGCAGAGATATTGCCTCAGAAACTCAGGGAGGGGTCGCTATGAGTCGAATCGACTCGAGGGCAGTGGTTTTTTTTTTTTTTTTGTGTATGCTTAACAAGTAATCTGTGCAGCTGGAATATATAAAGAAGAACAAGGCATCAGGATTGGAGGAAGCCTCATTAACAACCTACGATATGCAGAAACAACTTTACGTGCTAAAATTGAGCATGACTTGAAACACCTACTGATGAAGACTCAAGACTACAGTCTGCAGTATGGATTACATCTCAACATAATGAAAATGAAAATCCTCACAACTGGACCAATAAGCAGCATCACAATAAACGGAGGAAAGATTGAAGTTGTTAAAGATTTCATATTACTTGCTTCCACAATCAACATCAACAGAAGCAGCAGTCAAGACATCAGATGACATGTTACACTGGGAAAATCTGCTGCAAAAGACCTTTTTAAAGTGACGAAGAGCAAAGATGTCTCCTTGAAGACTAAGGTGCGCCTAACTCAAGCTATGGTTATTTTCAGTCGACTCATATACACGTGAGAGCTGGAAAATGAACAAGGAAGGCCACAGAAGAATTGATGCTTTTGTGTTGTGGTGTTGGCGAAGAATACTGAATGTAACATGGGCTGCCAAAAGAATGAACAAATCTGTCCTGGAAGAAGTGCAGCCAGAATGCTTCTTGGAAGTGACAGTGGCCAGCCTCATCTCACTTACTTTGGTCACGTTGCCAGAAGGGACCATTCCCTGGAGAAGGATATCATGCTTGGTAAAGTGGAGGGTCAATGAAAAAAGGGAAGGCCCTCAATGAGATGGACTGACACGATGGATGTAATGATGCACTCAGATACAGAAAGGATTGTGAGGCTGGCACAGGTCCGGGCAGTGTTTCGTTCTGTTGTATGTAGGGCCACTAAGAGTCAGAGCCAACTCAATGGCAGCTAACAACAACAGCAACATCAATATCACATTCAAGTAAAATTTTTCTGAAGGTAATTCAAAATGGTTACAGTGATATATTGATTGGGAAGGTCCAGAAATTCAAGCTGGTTTCAGAAGAAGATGTAGAATGAGGGATATCACTGCTGATGTCAGATGGATCTCAGCTGAAAGCAAAGGATACCAGAAAGATTTTACCTGTGTTTTACTGACTCTGCAAAGGCATTTAACTGTATGGATTATAAAAAATTATGGATAACACTGCAAAGAATGAGAATTCCAGAACACTTAACTGTGCTTATGAGGAACCTGTACATAGACCAAGAGGCTGTCGTGTGAATAGAACAAGGGAACTGCATAGTTTTAAATCAAGAAGGGTGTGCATCAGGGTTGTATCCTTTCAACATACTTATTCAATCTTTATTCTGAGCAAATAATCAGAGAAATTGGATTAAATGAAGCAGGATGTGGCATCAGGATTAGAGGAAGATTCAATAACAACCTGCGATATGCAGATGACACAACCTGCTTGCTGAAAGTGAAGATGAGTTAAAGGACTTACTGATGAAGATCAAATAATACAGTCTTTACTATGGCTTGCACCTCAACATAAAGAAAAGTAAATTCTCCTAACTAGACCAATAAGCAGTATCACAATAAATTGAGAAAAGATTGAAGTTGTCAAGGATTTCATTTTACATGGATCTACTTAATCAACACTCATATAAGCAGCAGTTCATATTGCACTGGGCAAATGTGTTGAAAAAGACCTCCTTTAAGTGTTAAGAAGCAAAGATGTCACTTTGAGGACTAAGGTGTGCCTAACTCAAGCCATGGTATATTCAATTTCCTCATATGCATGTGAAAGCTGGACAATGAATAAGAAAGATGGAAGAAAAGTTGATGCTTTTGAATTACAGTGTTCGTGAAGATTACTGAAAATACCAAGGACTACCAGAAGAATGAACAAATCTGTCCTGGAAGAAGTGCAGCCAGATTGCTCCTTAGAAGTAAGAACGACCAGACTTCATCTCACCTACTTTGGTCAGGTGGTGAGAAGGGACAATTCCCTGGAGAAGGATATCATGCTGGTAAAGTAGAGGGTCAGTGAAAAAGGGGAAAACTCTCAACAAGATGGACTGACACAGCAGCTGCCACAAAGGGCTTGAGTAGAGCAAGGATTGTGAAGATGGTGCATGACTAGGCAGTGTTTCATTCTGTTGTACATGGGGCTGGAGTGGACTTGACAGCACCTAACACCACCACTAACAAACAGAAACTGCTCCCTCTCAGCTGCCAAACCAAAGCCTTTTTCTTTTTGTCAATTTTGTATTAGACAGAAATCCCTTCTTTCTTCCTCCTTGAAATATTCCTCCCCTGACTCTAACAATAGGACGTTACCCCAATTCTGCTTCTCTGTCCTTCTGCTACTGTTGGGGGTCATAGGTGCTGGTACTTCTTTCTCTGGGCTCTCCTTATCCTCAAAAAAAGCAGATGACCCTCAAGGGTATATTTCTAAGTTTTACGTTGGGCCTGAGCTCGAGGCTTATGTTTCAACTGTCTGGCAAACATCTCACCTCTATATTCTGCCAGTGCTTCACACTCACTTCTAGGATTGGATGGATCATCTCATCTCAAATAATCTTTCCCTCTTGATAGTCTTTAGTCTTCATCTCCATTTCCACGAGCCTCCAGTTAGCTGAATTCTGTTGGTATTTATTAACTTCCTCACTTTTTGCCTATTCTTATTATGTCCAAATTAGCCTTCTAACTTTTTGTCTCCATTCTTCCATCCATCAAATGTTACATACAGTCTCTAAATTAATCTTTCAAAAGAACCATTCCCCTGCTTTAAAACAAAGAAAGAAATGCCCACACCATCTTCTCATGTTTCTGATGCTTGAGAGATAAATTACAAATTCCTAATCTGGAATTTACATCCTCTTAACATCCTTGCAGGGAGCTCTGGTAGCTTAGTGCCTAAGGCACTTGACTACTAACCAGAAGGCTGGCAGTTCAAACCCACCAGCCACTCCTTGGAAGGAAGATGGGGCAATCTACTTCCATAGTGATACTGCCTCAGAAACTCAAGGAGGGGTCGCTATGAGTCGGGTCTGACTCAATGGCACATGACAACAACAACATCCTTGCAAAAATGTACAAAGAAGAGCCTACAAAATCTGTTCTGATGGGAGAGAGGAGACCAGGGAGAAAGAAGTAGAAGAAAAGTATTGTCATGGTCTGCAGGCTGTCCTAAACCCAGGCCGTTAGCTGCTGAAAATGAGCTGATTTCATGAGATAGTACCAAGGTGGAATCAGGTTATCCAGAGTGGCGTAGGAAGTCCATTTCATCCAGTGTTATCACGTCACCTGAGCACTACACCTTAAAGAGTCATAGATACTCTCCAATTTTTTTTTTTTTTTAAACTCAGCATCAGTCCCTATCCTCCGAGTTTCCAACACTGCAATAGTAAAAAATAACTATGTGCTTATAACATGTTTACTAATTTTCAGAGAACTTATCACACTATCCTGTGCTTTATTTTCTCATCACCCTGGAGAGATGGAAAGGACAGATTTGAATCAGAATCCAAATCTATTACCCATTTTCCAGTGAGAAAGGTGAATTATTAAGGAAAAAACAAAACAAAACAAAAAAAAACCAAACTCACTGCTGTGGAGTCGGATCCCACTTATAGCCACCCCTTCTTGGGGTTCTGAGACTGTATCACTGTGGAAGTAGATTGCTCAATCCTCCTTCCGAAGTGTGGCTGGTGGATTTGAACTGCCAGCCTTCTGGTTAACAGTCAAATGCCTTAGAGCCTTTGACTGCTATGCTACCACAGCTCCCAGGTGAATTATAGAGCATCAAAAAACTGCTCAAGATCATGTTGCTAACTGTGTGGCAGAGCTGGACTGAGGAGCAACATCTCCTGACACCCAGCCAACAGTGTGTTGGAGCCAGAAATGGAGCTAGCCTATAAGTGCTGACTGTGAGGTTTTCAGGAATCTGCCACATGATTTAAACACAGCTATTATTTAACATTAAAGTATATAAACCCCAAGAACTAATCATTAAACATTTACCAGTACAGCACTGCTCTCAACTCTCTTCCTTCCATCCACTAATCCAATACTCATATAAAGACACCCCCAAAATGAAGACAGCTTTAGTTCCTCATTCACATGGGCAGGTTCTGGACCAAGAGTGGGGAAGAGGTGGACACAACTTACCGAAGCTTCACGTTTTGCCCTGTGTAGGATTCATATGGCTTCTCCACGTGGGTGAATTCAAAGTCAAAGGCCTGTGACTGGGTGATCTCTCCGGGCCGGGCCAAGTCCTTCACCAGGGATACAAACTCATGGTGGTTCCCACGGTCGTAGTAGAGTTCTGGAGAGAGAACATCACCCTCATCTATCAGGCCCTGAGCCACATGGGGCAAGGAAGGGTGCACTCTCTTCTGAACCTCTCTTCTGAAAGATTTCCATCAGTGCCTTCTCAATCCACTACTAGACTGACTTGATGACAGTGGTTTTTTCTGGAAAGTATATTCACTTATTTAATCATACTGTCCTTATATTAATCTTGTGAGTTAGCTAGGAATGGCCTTATTTAACATGAGGAAGTTGAAGCATAGGGTAGCTAAATGACTGGATTACAGTCACAGAACTGGTTGCAAATCTGAGATTAGAGCAGGTCTCCTCCTTGACTCTGCCTATATCCATTACCTGGTATAAGAGGATATACCTTTATATAAACTTCATAAAGTTTTATGTGAAAATTAAAGGCAGTAATACAGGTAAAGGATTAGGATAGAACTGAGCTCCTATCAACAGTAAGTACTCAATAAATATTAGCAGCTAGTTGCTATTTAAAGGAACTCTGGCATAGTGGTTAAGGCATTTGGCTGCTAACCAAAAGGTTGGTGGTTTGAACTCAGCAGCCACTCCATGGAAGAAAGATAAGGCAATCCACTTCTGTTAAAGATTTACAGAAGTCTAAATCAACTCAATGGCCGCAAGTTTGGTTTGATGTTTGAGCTGCTACTAGAAAAGGAATGCACGTGGCTAATGTGACAAATTTTAAGGTTATGTCTATTCTGAATTACTATGGCTCTCCAACTTCAGTGTGCATTAGACTCACCTGGAGAGCTTGTTAGAACACAGAGTGCTGGATCTACCCTTAGTGTTTTTGATACAATGGGACTAGGGGCCTGAGGATTTACATCGCTAACAAGCTCCCAGGGGACATTGATATTGCTGGTTCAAGGATGGCACTTTGAGACACAATGTTCTAACTTCTTCTGGAAATTGTTCTGGTATTTCTTTTTTGCAATTTTTTTAAGTATTTTTAAGAAAAATACACAGCAAAATATAACCAATTCAATTGTACCTACACGTACAATTCAGTGACATTGATTACATTCTGAGTTGTGAGTTGTGCAACCATTCACACAGTCCTTTTCTGAGTTGTTCCTCCCTCATTAACATAACTTCCCCCTAAGGTTCCTATCTCTTATTTCAAGTTGCTGTTGTCACTTTGATCCCATCTAGATACTTCTTAAAAGAACATAATGCTCAAAGCATACATTTTTTTACTGGTTAAGCTAAACTACTGTGTGGTTTTAAGAAGACTTCAGAGGGCATTTTTAGTTTAAGTTTTAAAGATTATCTCAGGGCAGTAGTTTCAGGGTTTCATACATCCCCCTTGGCTTCAGAAAGTCTGGAGTCCATGACATTTTGAAATTCTATTCTGCATTTTCCCCCTTCTGATCAAGATTCTTCTACAGAATCTTTGATCAAAATGTTCAGTAATGGTAGCCAGGCACCATCCAAGTCTTCTTGGAATATATATTGCAAAGAAGGAAAAAAAAATAAATAAATAAATAAAATATATATATGGCAAAGGGAGTTGTTCATGGAGTTAGTTAGCTACACATTCTATACCCTCCTTTTATTCCTGACTCTCCTTCCTATGTTGCTCCAGGCAAATTGTTGTTGTTGTGTTTGCCATCAAGTTGGATCCGACTCATAATGACCCCTCCTTGTGTTTCCGAGGCAATATCACTATGGAAATAGAATGTCCAACCTTCCTTCAGAGAAGGGGCTGGTGGGTTTGAACCACCAGCCTTCTGGCTAGCAGTCCAATGCCTTAGGCACTATGCCACCAGAGCTCCCGCTCCAGGCAAATAGAGACCAATTACTGTGCCTTGAAGGCGCTCTGGTAGCATAGCGCCTAAGGCATCTGACTGCTAACCAGAAGGTTGGTGATTCAAACCCACCAGCCACTCTGTGGAAGCAAGACTGGGCAATCTACTTTTGTAAAGATTTACCTGCCTAGGAAACACAATGGGGGTCAGTATGAGTGAGAATTGACTCGATGGCAGTGGGTTTGGTCTGGGTGTTTTTTGGTTGTGCTTCGCCTTTTAAGACTCCATAGGCACTGTGCAACAAACTAGGAGGTAGAAGCACTAAGCACATTATTAAGCCAATTAACTAGGATGTCCCAGGAAAAAAGGCCCCAAACCTCCAAACTAAAAACCAAATCCCATTAGGTTTTGGTTATATACAAGCATCCTCAAAAGCTACTCTTTTGTTGTTGTTGTTGTTACAAATATCATACAATTTTGGCCAATTCAAGGACCCCGGGTGGCACAGTGGTTAAAACATTTGGCTGCTAACCAAAAAGGTCAGCAGGTCAAACCCACCAACTGCTCCATGGGAGAAAGATGAGGCAGTGTGCCTCTGTAAAGATTAACAGTTTTGGAAACCCTATGGGGCAGTTCTACTTGGTCGTAAAGGGTTGCTGTGAATCAGAATTGACTCGCTAGCAGTGGGTTTGGGTTTGGTTTGCCTATTCAACTCTTTAAATTGTACAACTTACTGACTGCCACTATAATACCCAACTGTGCAACCCTACCTTTAATCAATGTGATGTTTCCATCAACATTAATACCCCTTTCCCCCTCTTTCCTGCCCCTGGTAACCACTAATAAACTTTGGTCTCTATACATTTGCTTTTTCTTGTCTCTTTATATGTGAGGTCATACAATATTTATCCTTCTGGACTTATTTCATTCAGCATAAAGTCTTCAAGCTCCATCCATATTGTAGCATGTCTCAATACTTTGTTTCTCATACTAGCTGAGTAATATTGGTATTTCTTTATTATAAGATCATGCACCCATTTGTTCAATATTATTTTATGTCTGTTTGTACTCTGCTACTCAAATAATGTTTTGCTTATATACATGGTCTTTCCCATTTTATACTGTAAGCCCCTTACAGATCAGGCCTATATACTGGCTTCCTGGCATCTACCCTAGTGCCTCGTTTTGCAGTGGTGGACACTTAATATTCACTGTGACTACACAAGACAGTTAACAGTTCCAGCTACTGCACCCTCGGGTATTTCTGGGTTAAAACTCTGTGCTAGGCTTTAATTTACAGGAGGGTAGCCCAACTGGGAAAGCAGAGAAGGCAGAGCAGTTGCTACTAAGGAAAAAGTTGGGTCTACAGAGAGCAGTCTCCAAGACAACAGGTGTCCGGCTGCATCTCATCATCTCCAGGACACAGGACCAATCTCTTTCTGAGATATGAGCCTGAAAGACAAGGGGGGAGGTACACTGGCTCTGGGGTCTATCCCTGATAGCATGAGGTCTGAGCCCAATTAGGACCACAGCCTTCTCAGGCCCAAGACACCAGGCCTCTTGTTTTCCCAGAGTCAGCAGAGTGTCTAGCCCTGCATTGTGGGGAGAACCATATTCAGGAGGAGACTAACCCCTTGCTCACCCAGGAGCTTGTACTGGCATACCTGTTCCCCACAGACTCTCTTTCTCCAGAAAGGGAAGTACTCTGAGGCAGTGTGGGCTCTAGAAAGCATGTGGATAATCCCAAACTAGCTAATGCCGCTCCTATATAAATTTATAAGTATTCTGCAAACATGGTTTGTGGCTGATTGTCCTGTGTAATCACGTTTTGCTCAATCTTGTATTACAAATGATCACTTCTTCTCCCAAATACTAAATGGTTTCAGAAGCAGTGGGCAACATTCTGGGTAGTGAAAATAACCCACATGAAGCTAAGTGAGAGATGAGAGCAGGCAGGGTAGGGGAAGGCAAGAAACCCATTGTTAATTTTAAAATCCAGTAAATGTGTTCCCCAATGAAAGTAAGGAAATGCAGGGATGGGGTAGAGAAAGAGCACTTGCTAGCCCTTGTGATGAGGGCTCCTCCAAGGACTTTTGCTGGTCTGTCCTACGTTATCCTGTGTAGAAAGTACTGGCTTTCCACTTAACTTGTGGACCTGGTGTCTCCACCACCGAACACAGGATTCTGACCATAGCTCCAGGTGACAAAGGTAGGCAGAGCAAGGGCCCAGAGTTCATGAACTGTTAAGTGGGAAATCCCAGAGTCAAGAGAAAGAAGGGAAGAAGTGGGTAGAAAAATATACAAATCTCATCACACATCTGAAGATAACATGAGAAAGAAACAACAGAGAAGGCTTAGAAAGCACTGAGTGCATGCAGGCCATCTGTCTGCCCATGTGGAGACCCCTAGCAACAGCTGGAATCATTTAATAACCCACAGGGAACCTGGTCTGCGGCTGGGAGCCCAACCTGCATCATAAGCCACCTTCTCCCCAGTGCACTTGCTCCTGGGCTCCTATCAGCATTGCCTCCTCCATCAGATAACACTGAAGAGTGGCAAATATGGGGCCTATGTGGGATGGAATTGGCTTTTTAAGCCCTTTGCAAACACTGTGGGGTACAGGGGCAGGCACAGCAGCCATACTTTGCGATTTACCACGAAGTATGAATTCCTCTCACACATTTTAAAACATAAAATGTAAGGCTGACCTACCAAGTGGTTTGGGCCCTAAAAAGACTGCAAAGTACCTCTATTCCATCCCAAAGATGTAACTACAAGTTATCCACAGGTTTCTCCACTGCCTGAGCACTAGGACACAAGACATTTCAGAATGGAAGCAGGAACTGACAAGAGCTGTTTGTTAAGGTAACTTCCCTGTCTCTAGCTTCCTTCTCAGCCCAATAGGAGGAAATAACTTTTGTACTCAGGATGTTTCCATGGTGAAACTAGCTACCAACAGCTAAGAAGTAACTCTGCTATCTTGGATGAAAGTGAATGAGCTTTGTACTGCAGGATCCTCCCATTAAGGGCACTCTAATATGTGCTCTCAGGAGCTCTAGTAGCATAGTGCCTAAGGCACTTGACTGCTAACCAGAAGGCTGGCAGTTCAAACCCACCAGCCACTCCTCGGAAGGAAGATGGGGTAATCTACTTCCATAGTGATACTGCCTCGGAAACCCAAGGAGGGTTGCTATGAGTTGGGTCCGACTCACCGGCACATAACAACAATAACATGTGCTCTCAGGAGCCAGGGCCATAGATAGTCCCAGCTTCATGGCTGTCAATCAGCATAGCAGAAGTCTCTCCAAGGAGCTCTCTCTTCATCTTAATTTCCCCAACCAATGTTTACTGGATACCTAAATCAAAATTCTTGCTTGACACATGCCTCATGAACTCTTAGTGATTGTGTAAATCTACTGGGGAAGTAACACCTCTGCGCTGTCTCACACAGCTGGATCCAGCTCTCCTCAAGCTCCGTCAACTTATTAAGAAGTCCAGAACCAATCCACTTACTCTCATGTGCCTTTCACTTAGTATTTCAAGGATTTATGGAAAGTCTCTGGAGTTTAAAACTATAGGCTTCATTTGTGGTAATGCGTTCAGACACATCCACTAGCATTACTGTAAAAAGTGAAAAAAAAAAAAAAATCCAGATAATATCTATTTGGCGTTGGGGCACAGAGGTGTCCATGTTTTTACCCTCTTCTACAAGTGTGACTTTCTAGTCACATTGAAGATAACCCTGTTATCTTCAAAGGTGGCCCAATTCTGCCTTGCATCCTCCATTAATGCTCCACAAATGATTCTAGCTGAAAAATGGTCTCTCTCTCTAACTCTTAAGGTACTTCCCACAGGACTCCTTATATATTGTATTGCATCTTTTAAAAAATGTGACCCACTAACTGCTACAGGAGAAAAGTAGTGATTCAGTTATAGAATTCTTATCTACCAGGTAGGAGACCTGGATTTGAGTCCCACCCAATGCATCTCATACACATCCACCACCTGTGTGTCAGTGGAGGCTTGTATGTTGCTATAATGTTGAATAGTTTCAGTGGAGGTTCCAGCTTAACACTAGGAAGAAAGGCCTGGTGATCTACTTTCAAATCAGCCAGTGAAAACCCTATGGATCTCAATGGTTTAATCTTGTTGTGCATGGAGTCACCATGAGCCAGGGGTTGACTTGACAGCAGCTAACAACAACAACAACATGATAACATGAATTGGGCATGACTTGACAGCAGCTAAAAATAACAGCAGCTTCTAGAGTGGTTGGGACTTAGGTCTTTCTATACATAGATCTGACAAGGGAGATAACTTCCCTACATATTTGTTGGTACTGTTTGAATGCAGACCATGCTATTGGATAAAGTATGCTAGGTGCACAGGGCATCCTGATTGGGATTAAAAATTTACCAAAGATAACAGAAAAAACATATGTGACTTTGGTGAATAAGTAAGATCTTGCGCTCTCAGGGGCAACGTTCAAAGAGTATCATCTGAGCAGTCAGTACAGGATGAAAGAGCACAGGTCTCACAATTTTTATTTTCTTACATACAGGGAGGAATCAGCCTCAACTTGGCATAGGAGAATGTGGTGGAAAAAAGATACAAAAGCAGGTGAATTGATGTTCAGATTCAATGCCTCCTATCACAGTTCCCTCAGTGAAGCTGCTGTTCAAGGGGTGTGTAGCAGCCATGGAGCACCATCTGAGCAGGCAGTGGGTTCCAGTTTGGGCTACCCTCCTGCATCAACTGCCTCCTACACAAACCCACACAAGAAACCAAGTCTTTTAGCTGTGATCAAACAAATCTGCATCCTCCCTTCTTTTCACTCAAAAAACTATCATTTATCTGAGGAAAAGAGAAAAATCCAGACCATGGCTTCTGTAAATTCTTAGATCTGACTAGCTTATCCAGCTAACAAATGCTTAATCAGCACCTATAATGTGTAAGGTGCTGAGATTAGGGCTAGGGTTACAATGATGGCTTTTAGGGGTTCCGGGTTCAGTGACCTTGTTGTATCCACCTTTAAAAGAACCCATCATGTGGCCTCTGAAAGAATGGTGAAGGCAGTGCTCAATTCTGCCTAGAAAGTCAGGAAAGGACATACCTTGCAGAAAGATGTGCACATACAAGGAGAAGATACAATGATTCTATAAGGAACATGTTATTTTCAGAAAGGTGCAAGTAGTGATGGTGAATGGTTAGGGAGAGTTGAGGCTGCAAAGGTAGGCAGGGGCCAGCTGAGGAAGGCTTTGGATGCTCAGTTTGTACTTTCCCCCTTTAACCAACAGGGAGTCCATGAGAAAAATTTTGAGGAGGGGACTGACAGTAATAGACCTGCCTTCTAGAAAGTTTACCATGACAGAAAGTAGACTGAAAGACGAGGAAAACAAAGACAGGAAGACCAGTTGGTAGGTTGTTACAAATAAAGGCAGTGGTAATGAGAATGGAGAGAAAACGAGAATTAAGATATATCATAGAATTATAAAGGACCAAAACTTAGAAGCCAACTGGAGGTGGGAGAGGGAGAGTGAAGAGTCTAAGGTGACTTCTGCAGGTGACATCAACCAAAACAGATAAAGTAGGAGGAGAAGCAGGACTGGGGTTGAATGGAATAGAGTTCTTCATTTTGGATGTGATTCTGAGGTATCTGTGGGGCATCCAGTGGAGATGTTCAGCTGCCTGATGGACACAGAGGTGTGAAACTCAGAAGATGGTTTAGGTCAGGCCAAAGAGTTGGGAGCTATCAGAACAGAGGAAGGCACTGAAATCATGGGTGTAGAAAGTAAAGTTATAGAGTTATAAGGGGACAAGAACAAAAGTTATGTCTCTTCCTGCCTATCTCCAAAACCTAGATCTAGACAGAGCCCTTGATGAACAGGGTCGGGGCCAATGTGAGGAACTGGGTCCAAGGTAATCCAATGCAACAGATGACAAAACGGCTGTCTCTGCAGGGTATTAGCTATATAGTTTCTTCTCAATCACTTTTACTTGGGTTATCTGCATTCCTAGGGAAGATAGTAGGAAGGTAACTATATTTCTGGGAAAGACAGATAGACCAAAGGAGGGGGGTAGTCTGAAGCAATTGTCTCCATTGGACAGTCCACAAAGCAATCAAGGGCTGGTTACGAAGGTCACTTTTTAAAAGGATGTACTAGGTGAAAGGTTGGCAGTTTGAACCCACCCAGAGATGCCTCAGAAGACAAGCCTGGCAATCTGCTTCTGAAAGGTCAGTCTTGAAAACCTTTTTTTTTTTTTCTTTTTATTGTGATTTGGGTGAAAATTTACAGAGCAAATACACTTTCCATACAACAGTTCACATACACTTTGTCTCATGGCATTGACTACAATTTACCACAATGCAGTATCTCCTCTCCTACTTCCTCCCAATAGTAACCTCCCTTCCCTGTGTCCATCCCTCCGTGCACTCCTGCCCCCTGAGCTGTCTCCCTGTGCATAAGCAGCCCTTCTTTCTCCCATGATTGTTCTCTCCAAGGAGTGTATCTACCTCAGGTAAATGTTCAACTCCTATTCCTGTCTATTGTTTGGCTGGAAGTCACAGGCATGCATTCAATTCCAGACCTGAAAGGCAGCTAGGGGCCATAGTCTCAGTGGTTCCACCAGGCTCTATCAGACCAGCAAACCTGGTCCTTTTTTTTTTTTTTTCCAAATGATTTTGAGTTTTGTTCCACATTGTTCTGTCTATCCAGGATCTCCTACATAGATCCTCTTCCAAGTGGTTGACAGTAGTAGCCGGGCACCATCTAGTTCTTCTGGTCTCACAGTCGTACAGGCTGCAGATCGGACGGTGTACCAGTCGCTAGGACTAATTGTTTCCATGAATTTTTGGTTTTCTTCACTCTTCTTGGCCCTGGATGAGGAGAGACCCATCGTTGCATCTAGATGGCAGATTGCAAGCTTTTAAGATCCCAGTTGCTACTCGCCACAGTAGGAGGTAGAACAATGTTTTGTGTAGTATGCTATGCCAATTGAGCTTGATGTTCTCTGCAACTATGGTCCTGAGGCCACAGGTTCAACTACTCGGTCCCACTGGGTAGGTGGCTGTGACCAAGCAGTAACTACAGTCTTGCCCCTTGTCAGCTCCACTATACACCTGGGAATTCAGATCCTACACATTAAGTTATAGGACCATTGTCTGCCAACCCTACACATGTTCTTGGGTACACTCCCCACTTCATAGACATACCTAATACTTCAGCCTGATCACCCATCTATCCACCCATATACCCGTGTTTGCCTTCACTGACCACACAGTACTATATGTGCAAAAGGGTTCATCTTTGTTGTTTGTACTTCCCACGTACCTCTCTATGTCTTTCTCTTCCTCAATGCCACTATATTGATCAATCACATTTGGTACACTGTCCTTCTTTTCACTCAAATCAAAACTTATCTCTATCTATCTAACAGTATTCCCTCCCCTCCCATCCCTGGTAACCAATAAAGAAAATGTCCTTCTATAGATAAATGATTCCTTGACTTTTACAATAACGGACTAATACAATATTTATCCTTTTCTGATTGACTTATTTCACTCAGCATAATGTCCTCCAAGTTCATCCCCACGGTGTTTTGCAGATTCTACATTATTCTTTAGGGTTGCACAGGATTCCATTGTGTGTATATACCATAGTTTGGATATCCATTCCTCAGCTGATGGACACCTAGGTTGTTTCCACCTTTTGGCTACTGAAAATAGTTCCATGATGAACATGGGTGTGCATATGTCTGTTCTTGTCATGACTCTCACATTCTTTAGTAATGGAATAGCTGGGTCAAACGGTATTTCTAGTTCCAAATTTTGAAGGAATCTCCACAATGGTTGTACCATGTTACAGTCCCACCAGCAGTGTATGAGAGTCCCAATCTCTAAACATCCTCGCCAGCATTTGTTATTTTGTCTCACTGAATTTTCCTACTAGTACTAGAGCAAGATGTTATCTCATTGTTGTTTTGATTTGCATCTCTCTAATAGCTAATGATCGTGAGCATTTCTTCATATGGTTATTGGCCACCTGAATATCCTCTTTGGTGAAGTGTCTATTCATGTCTTCTGCCCATTTTTTAATTGGATATTTTGATTCTTTTTGTTATTGAGGTGTTAGAGTTTTC
>NW_006921808.1:1618343-1628681 GCF_000298275.1 Orycteropus afer afer
AATTAAAAAAAAAAAAAAAAGAAGCATATTATCCATTATCCTACATTATTATATTAGTACTCTCTTCTGTGGAGTTCCTGGGTTATACAGTTAACATTGGCTATTAACTGAAAGCCTTACAGTTAAGAGTCCACCCAGAAACACCTCAGAAGAGTCCTGTTGATCTACTTTTAAAATGTCTGCCTTTGAAGACCCTATGGAATCAGGCTTACTGGTCTAAGACAGACTAGTGTAACCCTCAAGACTATAACCCTTAGATACCCTTCAAGCCTGGAAGTGAACTTACCACCATGGCTCAACTTGCAGCCAAACTAGGTATATAAAGTAAACAATAACACCAGGAGTTATGCATATTACAACAATCAATCATACTAGATCAATCATTTGCCCAGGGATAAAGCTCAGAAGGTAGGAAGGGATAGGAAAGAAGGACAGAGGGAAATGGTAAAAACAGGGAGGAAGTGGGAAGAGTGCTGTTACACTGTGGGGACTGCAACGAATGTCACAAAATGTGTATTAATTGTTGAATAGAAAACCAATTTGCCCTGTTAACTTTCATCCAAATCACAATTAAAAAAAATATTATTTAGCTTTGGAAAAATAAAACTCTATGGAGCCCAGTTCTATTCTGACATTCATGAGGTTTACTCCCTGTATAACCACAGATAATTAAGAGTGAGCTATATAATTAAGCATACAGCTGGGATTGTTGTAAACATAACACCAGGTGTGATGAGCCCAACGTGGCAGATAAGTGCATTCCCTATAAATAAGTGTGATAATGTTACTTTTTGAGAGGAGGATAAAGAATATAGGGGGAAGGACAGTAAGCCAATGACTAATAATTGGTTATTAATCATGTTGTAACTTGAATTTGTAAATGGTAACATCACTGTCTCTATTACTTTTTTTTTACTTTTATTGTGGTGAAAACATACACAAGACATTCGCCAGCATAACAACCTCCACAACTTTCATTTGGATAAAGTTTACAGCTCAGGGACATTGATTACATTTTTCATGTTGTGCCACCATTATTGCTATCCTTTTCCAAAATATTCCACCACCGATTAGCATAAACTGAATGCCCCCCAAAAAAGCTTCCCATTTCCCCCTCCCTCCTACCCCTGTAACAATTAATAATCTTTCGTGTGTGTGTGTGTGTGTGTGTGTATATACACAGACATTTTTTTTTCAACCTATCTAGCAATTTTCCCTCCCTTCCCCTGCCATCTCTGGTAACCAACAAAGAAAGTTTCCATCTGTGTATAAATCTTTCTTTGACTTTTACAATAGTGTACCAATATAATATTTGTTCTCATGTGATTGACTTACTTCACTCAGCATAACGTCCTCCGAGTGCATCCACATTATGTGATGTTTTGCAGATTGTGCATTATTCTTTAGGGTTGCATAGTATTCCATTATGTGTATGTATATCAGTTTGTTTATCCCTTCCTCGGTTAATGGTCACTTAGTTTGTTTCTACCTCTTTGCTACTGTGAATAGTGCTGTGATGAACATGGGTGTGCATATATCTATGTGTGTCCTGCCTCTCACTTCTTTGGGATATATACTTAGTATTACTTTAATTTTTATAAAGGAATCCTCTATAGAGGATCAGAAGTCCCTGGGTGGCTCAAACAATTAAGCACTCAACTACTAGCCGAAAGATTGGTGGTTCAAACTCATCCAGTGGTGCCTTGAAAGAAAGGCCTGGCAATCTACTCCTGAAAGGTCACATCCTTGAAAATACTAGGGGGCAAAGTTCTACTCTGACACACATGGGATTCCCATGAATTGGAAGTGAATTGAAAGCAACTGAGCACAGTGTAGGGCTCAAAGCATAATCTCTTAACATGCTCAACATTCTCACAAGATGACTTCATTAACCTGCTTTACAAATAAGAAAGTTGAGGTCTAGAGATGGCCAGGGCTCCACCAAAGCTACATGGTCAGCCCAGCCTAGAGTGCTCATGGCCCAGGAAGAGCTTACAGCGTGAACATCAGAATTTCCAAGGAAATTCTGCAAGGGATGATGTCTTGGGACTCAAGAGTTAGACCAAGAGGGGCGGGTACATCAGAAGCCTCCTCAACTACCTTTCATTCATGCTAGAGGAGGCCTCGACATTATTTCTCCTATTGTTGTTAGGTACCGTCAAGTCTCTATCATCACTGCTTTCTACTGTGTAGGTCTAATAATTAAAACCATGTTTAAAGACTATTAGAGCACTGAGAAATTTTGATAATTTAATTGTGCATTTGGAAATATCATTTCTTTGTCTTTAAGGAAAAAATTAAATAAACTGTAAACTAGCATTCTAATGAAGAAGTCTTAAAAAATGTAGGCTAGGTAATCAATAAGACTAGGGCTGAAAATTACAAGTCTTCTTCAAACATATGGAAATGAGACAAATCTACAGATGAGACAAGAGAACTGATGAGCAGTGTCTACCATACTCACATCTAAAAGGAAAAATACATGGGTGGGAGTGCAATAAACTGGGCAGAGGACCCTATGAGTCTGGGTCTGACCACTCCACATGTTCATATGGTAGGAAGGTCAGGATAATGGATCATTTCCCCTAAAGGCCCACCGGCAGCAAAAGCTGATGTTAGAAAGACGTGGAAGAGATAACTTAGACCCAAGGGGCAGGGGCATAGCGAAGCCGGTCCCTCTATTCCTCAATCATCCCCGAACCCTCGCCGCGTGAGCTGTCATATCTAGCAGGGATAGCGGTCACGCTGGGAGTGACCACAAACAGGACTTGCAGCTGGGCCCAGGCTCCAGCATGCAGCTGACAAGGGGTTCTGACAGGCCTCTGGGGCTGGGCCCGAGCCACCTCTCCGCCCCCACCGCGGTGCCTGGCCCAGCTACTTTCTGGCTTGGTGTCTCACTCACCGATCTGCCCAATGAACTCGATCTTGATGCCTTGGTGTTCCAGCCGTTTGTTGGGATTCTTGAGCACGAGGCTCACCTTCCCGGAGACCGTCTCCCCATCGTAAAAGAGAAAATACTTCTCCTTCTTGCCGTCCTCCGTCTTGTGCTCGGCCCGCTTCCTGCTCTCCGCATCGCTCAGCAGGATCTCCACCTCCACGCTCTGTCCAAAGCCAAAGAAGCTCATCGCACCTCCGGCCGGGCTGCGTTAGGCGTTAACAACGTTCGCTCTTCCACCTATCTCCTCCTCCTTCCTGAGCGGGCGCTGCGACAGGGAGGACCAGAGAGCTGGGTGCTGGCTCTGGTTCCGGTTCGGGCGGACGAACCGTAACCTGGCTCTGCACGCCCGGCTGGGCTAGAGCGCTGGCCAGTCCGGCGCACTGGGGTGGGCTGAGATGCGTAGGGAGGGGCTAGAGAGAGGGCGGCTGGCCGTGCAGCCCGTGGAGGCGCCCCCAAGGGCCGCTTATGCCTGCAGCTCAAGCAGCAGGCGTCCGCGGGCGTAGAGTCAGCACAGCGGTGTTGGCCCCACAGCGGGGCGCCCCACACGCGGAGTGGCGCGGTAGCGCGGAGCCCGCAGGCGTCGCCCCTACCTTTAGAGCGGGCTTAGGGCTAGGAAGCCAGATAAGCTTCCGCACCCTCGACAGTGCGCCACGCTGTCTTGCTCCAGGGGCTACGCTGCACAAGAGGACAGCCCGGCGGGTTGGTGCGCTCTTGGGCCACTGACACTGGAGTGCCGGCGCATGCGCAAGGCCCTACGCTGGCGCGCAGGTCTGGAGCGCGAGCACTGCGCATGCGTAGCGGGAGATGGCAGTCCAGCCTTGCCTTTAGTTGACATGGTGGCTGGTGCCCCTTGGGAGCATCTATGCCCATGTTCCGTACGATGAAAAACACCTCAGGTGTTTAGTGATTCCCCGAGGTTTGCTCATCCCTTATCGTTTTAATCCCTCATTGAAATGTCACCCAATCAGGATATATACAACATCCCTTGTTCGAATGTGGTAAAATTGCCCTTTTATAAGGAGGCAAAATGTTGCTTGAGAGGGTGCGAAGGTGACAGTTACTACAGTAATTCTCTTTAAAAATCCCATCTCATTTAAGGAAAATGAGGCAGTAAGGACAATATTAGGCGTCCATACCTTAGAGCTTTTGAGGGAGGGAAAAATGCTAAAACCAAACCCATTGCGATAGTCTATTCTATTCTGACAGCGACTTTATAGAACAGAATAGAACTATCTCATAGGGTTTCCACGCCCAAGAGCTTTACAGAGAAGACTGCCACATCTTTCTCCCACCAAATGGCTTGAGTTGCAACCACTGACCTTTTGGTTAGCAGCTCAGGGCTTTAATCACCGCACAGCCCGGGGTCATTAAAACACTCACTCTGAGTCCGGCCCGCCACGTTCTCTGCGCATGCGGCTGAAGACCCAGGTGGTTGGTCAATGGGATAAATACAGTTTGGCCACGGTGATTGGCTGGTGGGGAACTCTCTTATGCTCTGATTGGTCAGCAGGGATACCTGGGCGCGCGCGCGGGAGCGAGCTTCTAAGTTGACTAACCCGAGGGCCAGTAGTTTAGCAGAGGCAATGGCGCTGCAGAACCTGGGGGCAAGTCTGCAGCCCTGGTGCCCTTTGGATCTCAATCTTGGTGAGCTGACCGAGCCGCTGGTCACGGGGGTGGAGAGTGGGGGATGGGAGAGGGCGGCGCACCTCATGGCGACGGTGGAGGGCGCCTAGGCCCGTCCTTGTGTCAGAATGTGTGTGGGGGGAGTTTGTGCGTGAGAGAAACACAGAGACAGAGAGGCAGGCAGGCTTGGTTCCAGGCTTGGGTAGGAGTGTTTGCGTATGAGGGGAAAGGGGCGAGTTTGGCTCAGGCTTGTTGTGATTGTGTGAGGAAGGCGGAGGGCTCAGCTCTTGGGCGGTATCTGTTGCCTCCGAGTTTGTGCCACCCTAGAATGTTGGTGAGCTGGGCTTTAGTCGGCTCAGCCCAATAAAGCGTTTAAAATTGAAGAGCTATGTTGCCTCATCTCTATCTACTTCTTTTTACATGTGTTTTTTATGTCTTCCCTTTCTCATTCTGAAAATCTTCCGGAGCAACCTCATTTATTTGTTGGGTTTTAAATAGTAATCTATTTTTTCATTGAGACATCTTTCTTGAACTTAATGTGCAACTAAACATCCCCCAGGCACCTCAAACTTCACATGAATAGAAAGGACCAGTTCTTTTTCAGCTAACATGCGTTTTAAATCTGGCTTCCCAGCTAAAGGCACCAGATAATCCACAAACCTGAGATCATAGTTCCTCCAGTGCATTTCCTATCAACAATCACCACTTGTCCTACCCTTAGAAATGTCTTTCATGCTCTCTGTTTCGTTCTTGATGCCACTACCCAGGTTCATGCCATCATCAGAACTGATCTGGGTAATTGTGGGAGCATCCTAATACTGCTTTCTAATGCACCTCTTTCAGCAACCCACTCCCCCACCTCTGCCAGGATCACTTTTTAAATTGAAATGGTCAAGTTGTAAACCTTTAATGTGTCTCCTTTGTTTCCTGAGTAAATGACCATATTCTTGGTGTATTGTATAAAAGAACCTTCACTGACTCATCCAGTTAGCTCTTCTAAGAGCATAACGTTTGGAGTCACAAACAGATTGGTATCTTGGCTCTACTACATAGTATCCATATATCATGGGGCAAGCTTCCTAACCTTGCTATTTCTTTATCTGTTAGATGGAGATTATAATACATACTTCACAGAGTTTTTATGAAGATTAATTAACCTGGCACATAATAACTGTTGAGTAAATACTACTACTGATTTTTTAGCCTGTACACTGAAAACCTATGGTATAAGTATTTTATTTCTAAACACTTCATATTTTCTTTACCTTTGTGATTGCTTAAGCTTTTGTCTATTTGGAATGCATTTTCATGGAAAACTCGCATGTTCAGGTCTAGCTGAATCATGCTCCTCACTTCTGTTTCCCTCTCCTCCAGTACTGCTTCCTGTTATGATCTCCAGCATTTTACTTATCCATTACTTTTTTTTTAACACTCATCCATTTTAAAAGTAATAGCTGTCATTTATTGAGTGTCTCTTATATGGCAAGCATAATGTTAGACCTTTTATATATGTTATTAAAAATAATCCTTCATCCATTGAAGAAGATGAGATTAAGCATAAGTGATCAAGTCAGGGTATTAGCTTAGCTTGATTTTCTCAGACTCACAACGCAGTGGCTTTTCTCCTGTTGTTGTTAGGTGCAGTCCAGTCAACTCCAACTCATAGCAACCCTATGTACAACAGAAATGAAACAATGACTAGTCCTTTATCTTAACAATCTTTGCTATGCTTAAGCCCGTTGTCACAGCTGCTGTGTCAATCAATCTTATTGAGAGTCTTCCCCTTTTCCACTGGCCCTCTACTTTCCAAACATGATATCCTTCTCCAGGGAATGGTCCCTTCAAAGATGATAACCAAAGTACAGGAGAGGAAGTCTGGCCATTCTCATACTTTCTCCCATTAACAGGCTGCTTTTTTTGGTATCATAAGTAAGATCTTTGTGGATGAGAATCCTCCAGTATCCATCTCTGTATGTCTATCATTTATTATAGAGGCTCCCCTATGATGATATTTTTTCAAAATACATTGAATGGGTAAATGATGTAATTCCTCTTTTTCTTCTGTCCCAAGTGAGGCAGGTAGTGTTGGTAGTATCTCCATTTGACAGTTGAGGAAGCAGGTGTAGTGAGGTATAGTGATGCTGATTGAATGGTTTAAGAGATGTGACAGAAGTCTAAAACTTAGTAAAAACCAAACCCACTGCCATCAAGTTGATTCTGACTCATAGTGACCGCCACAGGATTTCCAAGGCTATAAATCTCTACGGAAATAGACTGTCTCATCTTTCTCCTGCGGAGCAGTTGGTAAGTTTGAATCTTTTGGTTAGCAACCCAATGCCTTAACCACAGAACCACCAGAGCTCCTCAAATCTTAGTAAAGGCAGTGTCATTAATAGGATCTAGGTTTCCAGATACCACATCTTTTTTTTTTTCAGGCCTTAGTAGTTGTGATCCAAAAATAAATATTGGTGTACATTTAAATATATGTATATAAAATAAATGAGAGAGGTAGAGTTCTGGTAAGATGGCGGAATAGGCAGAAAGACTGCATAGACCCTCTTCAACAAAGAAAAGGGGAACCAATTAACACAGACACAGAAGGTAATCCTGGACCCCTAAGCCTTGAAGGGAAGGATATAGAAGTGGACTAAACTCCAACTAGCAGAGGAAGTTGCATGAAAATACCAAAAAAGGAGACATATGGAGCTGTGGTCTGGCAGCGATCCTGAAGGATCCTGACGGCACAAACAGGTTGGAGATTGCCAAGTGGTGGTAGGACCTAAGAATTAACCTGAAAATCAGCCCTGCTAGCCAGGAACTGTACAGAGGACTGCTCTGGTGGCTGGGGAGTAAAAGGCGAAGCAGCAGCAAAGAGGAAAGTGGGCTGAGCTGTGGAATTCAGCCTGTCTGGAGGGTGCAGCCATTTTGAATATTCACAAGCAGCCTGACCATTTTGGATGTTTAAAGCAACAGGGTTCTCCCAGATTTCAAGGGCATAAGAACATGTTCCACTTGCCAGTAACCCCAAGGACATTCCAGACCTGTAAAGGTGCGAGATTCCCCTTGTTACTCTTATACCCCACACTTGCTTGGTGAATGGAGATGCGGCCATTCTCCATTCCCATCCGCCTTGTGGGCCCGCAGGAACTCCATGCCAGTCTGTGTGCTCAGGCAGAGCCTGGGTGCCCTGCCCTGCCCTCCCCCATTTTTTTTTTTCCTCTTCTTTTTTTCTGTTTTTCAGTTTGCTTGTTTTTGTCTGTTTTAAAACTACTATAATGATTACTACTTTTGTCCATTTACTATTATTATTCTTTATTCTTCCCCTCCCAGGTCCTAGTTTTCAGCTTTTTTTCTTTTCCCTGTTACTGGTTGCAATTTTTCTCGTGATTAAGCCCTTTCCTTGTTTTTTCTTTCTGCATTTTCCCCATTTTTTCTTCATTATTCTCCTCTACCTTTTTTCTCTTATTGCCCTGTTCCCTGATATTGCAGGTTTTCTTGTTTTTTTTTCTTCATCTTTTTCCCTTTTTTCTTTTTTTTTGGGGGGGGTACTGTTACTGTGTGATTTCATGGTGTATTTTTTGTCCATGTGCTTTTACTTTTTTGATGGTTACTCATTTGTAATTTTTGCCTCAGTGGGAGACAGCACAGTTCCCATAAGACACAACTACATCCACACCTCCTGAAACTTCACTTACTTACTGAGTGAGAGCCACCATCTCCTTCTCCACCAATGGACCACTGATAAAAAAAACACCAAGTAGAGCCTGAATCACCCTTGGCTGCTCTTCACAGACAGTTAACAGAGATCTAAATACAACAATGCCACAATGTCTCCGAGACAACAGACCATCACAGTCCACACGAAGAAGCAAGATAAAATAGTAGAAACGAGGGAGCAGGATACAAACCCAGAACACAGCCCTGAGGAAGAGGCAGCATTGGAACTCTCTGATAAGGAATTCAAAAGGGTTCAATTTAGGTATCTTCAGAGGATTGAGAGACAGACCAAGGAAAACACAAAACACTAGAAGAATTTTGGAAGAAAATACAAAACAAAGTGACAAAATAAATGAAAAATTAGAAATGATTCTAAGTCTACAGGTAGAAATCCAGAAGATTAATACTAAATTGTCAGAAATAGGTAACACATTGGAAGGGCAAAGGAATAGAATTGATGCAATGGAAGACATCATTAATGAGATAGAAGACAAATACCTGAATAATACTTGTTTGGAAAGGGATCAATCAGAAACAGAATCAAAATAAAATGAAGAAAGCCTAAGGTTCCTGTGGGATACCATCAAAAGGAAAAACCTACGTGTCATTGGAATTCCAGAACAGGAAGAGAAAAATAAAAGCACTGAGAAAATTGTCCAAGATCTGTTGGAGGAGAACTTACTGATACGATGAAAGATGAGAATATATCCATTCAGGAAGTCCAACGAACCCCAAACAGGATAAACCCCAAAAGAAAATCACCAAGACATATCATCATCAAACTATTCAAAACCAAAGACAAAAGACAGAATCCTGAAAGCAGCATAAGAAAAACAAAAAGTTACTTACAAAGGACAATCAGTGAGAATAAGCTCTGATTTCTTAACAGAAACCATGCAAGCGAGAAGGCAATGGGATGGTATATCTAAAAGCCTGAAAGAGAAAAATTTTCAACCAAGAAATATATACCCGGCAAAAATGTCCCACAAATATGATGGTAAGGTTAGGAGATTTCCAGATAAACAGAAACTAAGGGAATTTGTGAAAACCAGACCCACCTTACAAGAGATACTAAACGGAATCCTTTGAAGGGAGAAACAAAAATAACAAATAACAACCGACCATTAATACATAAGATGACATAACTCAGAAACCACAGCTATGGACATATCCAAAGTACAATGAGCTTACAAGATTGTAAACAGGGAACCAGAGACATCAATTGGCAAGTGAGGACAATTACAAACAAAATGAGGGAAAATGAAAATGAACATGCAACATACCAAAATCTTTGGTACACAGCAAAAGCAGTGATCAGAGGTGAATTTATAGCGATAACTGCACACATCAAAAAAGAAGAAAGAGCCAACATCAACACTTTAAACCAACATCTACAACAATTAGAAAAAGAACAGCAAGAAAAGAATACAGTCACCAGAAGAAAGGAAATAATACAGATTCAAGCAGAAATCAATGAAACAGAAATTAGGAGGGCTATAGAAAAAGTCAACAAGACCAGAAGTTGATTTTTTTAAAGGATCAATAAAATTGACAAACCACTGGCAAATTTAACAAAGGAAAAAAAGGAGAGGATGCAAATAACACGAATAAGAAACGAAATGAGTGATGTCACAACAGAAGCAACTGAAATAGGAAGGATAATATCAGGATACTATGAAGAAGTGTACTCCAACAAATTTGAAAATCTAGAAGAAATGGACAAATTTCTAGAAACACACCACTTACCTAAACTAACACAGACCGATGTGGAAAAGTTGAACAGGTCATCAAAAAATTACCAACAAAAAAAGTCCTGCCCAGACGGTTTCAACGGAAAATTCTACCAAACATTCAGAGAAGAACTGATACCA
Organism: Orycteropus afer afer; assembly: GCF_000298275.1. Taxonomy (NCBI): domain Eukaryota; kingdom Metazoa; phylum Chordata; class Mammalia; order Tubulidentata; family Orycteropodidae; genus Orycteropus; species Orycteropus afer. The sequence continues at coordinate 1,628,493 of NW_006921808.1, forward strand.
ATCCTATCAAACTATTCCAAAACATAGAAAAGGATGGACTCCTCCCTAACTCATTTTATGAAGCAAGCATAACCTTGATACCAAAACCAGGCAAAGACATCACTATAAAGGAAAACTATAGCCCAATATATCCCTCATGAATTTGGATGCAAAAATCTTCAACAAAATCCTAGCCAATAGACTTCAACA
>NW_006921808.1:1631004-1645694 GCF_000298275.1 Orycteropus afer afer
GGGGTCGGTATGAGTCGGAAACGACTCGACAGCACTTAACAACAACAACACCATGCAAAACCAACAGCCAATATTATTCTCAATGGAGAACGACTGAAACCATTCCTCTTGCGGACAGGAACCAGACATGGATGCCCTCTATGACCACTTCTATTCAACATTGTACTGGAAGTCCTAGCCAGGGCCCTAAGGCAAGAAAGGGAAATCAAAGACATCCAGATTGGTAAAGAAGAAGTCAAACTATCCCTCTTTGCTGATGATATGATCCTATACCTAGCTCTATACCAAGAGCCTCAGTCAAATCTACAGGAACTAATTGAGATATTTACTATTGTGGCAGGATGTAAGATCAACATCCAAAAATCAGATGGATTCCTCTACACCAACAAAGAGATTGCTTGAAAAGAAATAAGGAAATCAATACCGTTTACAATAGCTACCAAAATAAATAAATAAATAAAATACTTGGGAATAAATCTTACCAGGGACGCAAAAGACCTGTACAAAGAAAAGTGTAAAAACTGCTTCAGGAAACCATAAGAGATCTGGGTAAATGCAAGAACATCCCATACTTGTGCATAGGCAGATTGAACATTGTGAAAATGTCAATTCTACCCAAAGCATTCTATACATTCAATGCAATCCTAATGCAGATCTCATCAACATTCTTTAGGGATGTGGAAAAAACAATCACTAACTTTATATGGAAAGGACAGAGACCTCGAATAAGCAAAGCTGTATTGAAGAAGAACAACAAAGTAGGAGGTCTCATGCTGTCAGATCTAAAAACCTACTGTACAGCCACAGTAGTTAAAACTGCCTAGTATTGGTTTAATGACAGATACATAGGCCAATGGAATAGAATTGAGAACCTAGAAATAGAGCCATTGACCTATGGTCAGCTGATATTTGACAAAGGGCTTAAATCAGTTAAATGGGGAGGAGAATGCTTGTTTTATAAATGGTGCTGGCAAAGCTGGAGATCCATTTGCAGAAAAATGAAACAAGATTTGTACCTCACACCATACACAAAAACGAACTCCAGATGGATCAAACACTTAAACGTGAAACCTAAAACTATAGAGTTGCTCAAGAAAATACAGGAGCAAATTTAGGCGCCTCAATATATGTAATAATAGGCTATCAATCATAACTCAAAATGTACAAACAGCAGAAGAAAAACCAGATGATTGGGACCTTCTAAAATGAAATTTTTATGTGCTTCCAAAGACTTCTCCAAAAGAGTCAAAAGACACCCTACAGATTGGGAAAAAAATGCTTGGCAATGACATAATTGTCAAAGGACTTATCTCTAGAATTTATATAAAAGTCCAACACTTCAATACAAAAAGACAAATAATCCAATTAATAAATGGACAGAAGACATGAATAGACAGTTCACGAAGGAAGATATTCAGGTGCCAACAAACATATGAAGAAATGTTCACATTCATTAGCCATTGTTGTTTTTTTTTGTTATGTGTTGTCAAGTCAGACCTGACTCATAGTGACCCATCCTTGGTTTTCCGAGACAGGATCACTAAGGAAGTAGATTGCCCAACCTTCCTTCTGAGGAGTGGCTGGTGGATTTGAACCTCCAGCCTCTGGTTAGCAGTCAAGTGCCTTAGGCACTACTCTACCAGACCTCCCAGTTAGAGAGATGCAAATCAAAACAACAATGAGATATCATCTTGCTCCAGCGCTAGTAGCAGAGTTCAACAAGACAGAAAATAAGAAATGCTAGTGAGGATGTGGAGAGATTGGGACTCTCATACACTGCTAGTGGGATTGTGAAATGGTACAACCATTGTATAAAGCAGTATGGCAAATCCTTAAAAAGTTGGAATTAGAAATACCATGTGACCCAGCCATTCCATTACTAGGTATATATCCTAAAGAAGTTTGAGCCATGACAAAAACAGACATATGCACCCCTATGTTCAATGCAGCACTATTTACAATAGCCAAAAGGTGGTCCATCAACTGAGGAATGGAGAACAAACTATGGTACATACACACAATGGAATACTCTGCAACGCTAAAGAGTAATGCAGAATCTGCACAACACTGCATAATGTGGATGAACTTGGAGGACATTATGCTGAGTGAAATAAGTCAATCACAGAAGGACAAATACTGTAGTTGTCCGTTATTGTAAAAGTCAAGGAAAGGTTTATCTATGGAAGGGAGTTTTCTTTGTTTGTTACAAAGGTAGAGAACACTTTTAGATAGGTAGAGTTAAGTATTGGGTGAAGAGAAGGGATGTGTACAAAGTGTGAGTGATCATTATGGTGTCATTGAGGAAGAGAAAGAGAGTTACTTGGGAGGTACAGATAACAAAGATGCACCGTTTTGCACATACAGTACCATATTGTCAGTGAAGGCAAACATGGCTATACGGGTGGATGGATAAGTGGACAGGCTGAACTAGTAAGTATGTCTATGAAGCAGGAAGTGTACCCAAGACCATGTATAGGGTTGGCAGACAGTGGTCCTGTAAGTTTATTTGTATGATCTCAATTCCCTGGTGTATAGTAGAGCTGACAAGGGGCAAGGTTATAGTCACTTCTTGGTCACAGCCAGCTTACCAGAGGGACTGAGTAGTTGAATCTCTGGGCTTGGGACCATAGTCACAGGGGACATCAAGCTCAATTGGCATAACATACTACACAAAACATTGTTCCACCTCCTACTTTGGCGTGCAGCGACTGGCTTCTTAAAAGCTTGCAAGCTGCCATCTAAATGCAACGATGGGTCTCTCCTCGTCCAGAGCGAAGAAGAATGGAAGAAAACCAAAAATTCATGGAAACAATTAGTCCTAGTGACTGGTACACCATCCGATGTGCTGCCTATATGACTATGAGACCAGAAGAACTAGATGGTGCCCAGCTACCCCTGTCAACCCCTGGAAGGGGATTTATGTAGGAGATCCTGGATAGAGAGGGAAAACAATATGGAGCAAAACTCAAAATCATTTGTAGAAAAAAAAAGGGGGGTGACCAGGTTTGCTGGTCTGACAGAGCTTGGTGGGACCACTGAGACTATGGTCCCTAGCTACCCTTCAGGTCTGTAATTGAATCTACACCTGTGGCTTCTAGCCAAACAAAAGTCAGGCATATGAGTTGAACATTTACCTGAGGTACATACACTCCTTGGAGAGAATTATCATTGGAGAAAGAAGAGCTGTTTATGCACAGGGAGACAGCTCTGGGTGTAGGAGTGCGTGGAGGGATGGACGCAGGGAAGAGGTAACTATTGGAATGATGTGGGAGGGGAGCTGTAGCATTGTGGTAAATTGTGGTCACTGTCATGAGACAGTGTATGTGAACTGCTATGTGGAAAGTGAATTTGCTCTGTAAATTTTCACCCAAATCACAAAAAAAATAAAAATGCTTACAAATGAATGAATGAATGAATGAATGAGAGAATATACAAGAAAAAGAGAGGCTAGAAAAGATGCAAGAATATTTCTTAGGAGAGTGAGTAGGAAAGAGAGTGAATGAATTAAAGCAAGTGAAACTGTTCTGTAGGAAAGATTTCTGACAAGCTGTGAGTTCTGTGTTCCTATTCAGAATCTTTACTACGTCTCCTAAGATCTACCATCGTTAATTTGAGTCTTTTTCCACCTTCCTGAATTGATCACCATCTGTTGGCTTCTTCCACTTGGAAATATGTACAGCTTTGTCCCTAGGATTTTATGGATTTGTGAAACGATGCATTGTAGGCTTTTTTCTCTTGGTATTCTTGTAAATGCAGGCAAAATTAAAGTGGGCTGAAACAAGGGAGAAAAAGTATCATAACAGGTCAAAATGAATATTATGAGCAAATAGAGAGTTTATACAATTGAGAAGCCATTTTGTCCAATTCCTTTGTGATCAAAGAATATAAAGGCTTACCTTTTAGATCTTCTTGAGCATCTGGATTTGTTTTGTGAGTGTGGGCATCCCCTATGCATCCTCAAATGGATCTAGGAATAACAACTCCTTGTCTCAGTATTATCCTTCAGTAGAAAAGCTGCTGCCTTGGTAAGATTTTCTCTGTCTCGTTTTAAACTAATAAGAATTTACTGAGTTCCTACAAGATGGTAAACATGGTACTTGGTTAGTCTGTGTTTCCACTTAGCTCTTGTGATTGTGCACTGGACTTAGGTGTTCTGCTGTTGTTATGTGTCCTCAAGTCAGACCTGACTCACAGCGAACTCTCCTTGGGTTTCCGAGGTAGTATCACTACGGAAGTACATCGCCTAACCTTCCTTCCGAGGAGTGGCTAGTGGGTTTGAACCGCCAGTCTTCTGGTTAGCAATCAAGTGCCTTAGGTACTATGCTATCAATGTTTTCCAGTTCAAAGAAAAAAGTAGTTAGTGTATAGAATTTTCTCAACTTTAAAAAGGTTTTATGTATTCCACAAGTTTTAGAACCATTGTGCTAAGTAAGTACTGCTAGGAAGACGAAATAAAAGTCACCATTTCTTTTCCTTTTCCTCTCTTCTGTTTGCCAACTCCCCTCATTCTTACTTACCCCCCATCTCCTGGTAAATCTTTTCAATAGAACACTCCCCTTGGAAAATTCATAGGTATTATTTAGTTGTACCTTATAGATGAGGCAATTGAAGCTCAGAAATATAAAAATTGATATGACTATTTTAGATGGAGGACTGGAAATTAGGACCAGTTACTACTGCCTTCCAAATTAAATTTGCAGCCAACAGTAGGGAACTATTGCAGGCAAAGCCAGAATAAAGCGTAAGATATTTTGACTGCTAGTCTATAATGGACGTTAAAACATCACTGGAAATATTAAGAGCTCATCTGGATTTTTCAGACTTCCTTTTAGACAGCTTAATTGCAGATGTTTGGAAAGAATGCTGGTGACAGAAGATTGCAAATTGCATTCTAGGGAGGGTGAGTAATTAACTGCAAGGTTTTACGTTTGCTGAGTACAGTATAATTCTCAGAACCATGAAAGAGAGGTTGAGGCTACCACTTGATTTTCTTTATTCTTTTTCTACATCTTGCTCAACTTCTCTAAATCAGTGGTGAACAAACATTTCAAGAATATTGATTTGAGTTGCCCTCATGTTTCTATCTAGTCCTAGTATTAGGCTTTGGGGAATGACAAAATGAAAACACTGAGAACTAAAAGTATAGAATGGTTTAATGTCAAGAACTTGGCAAAGATCCAACTAGAACACTGTATTAATGCCACATTCTGTCACTATGCCTTAGGAGCTCTGGTAGCAGAGTACTTAAGGCATTTGACTGCTAACCAGAAGGCTGATGGTTCAAACCCACCAGCCACTCCTTGGAAGGAAGGTTGAGCAATCTACTTCTATAGTGATACACCCTTGGAAACCCAGGGAGGGGTTGACAGCAGTGAGTTTGGTTTGGTTTTGGTTACTATACCTCAGTCTATCCATCAGCATATGTCTGTGAGCATGAGTCTGACTTGTCTCCTCTAATTTACTTCTTGAGAAAAGTCCTTTTTTTTTAACATGGTACGTTATTGTTCAGGAACCCAGTAAAGTGCTATATATTTTATTTGGGATTACTAACTTTGTTATGTGATTTTCTCAAAGGAAATCTGTAGCAATCTTTGTTTAATCTCTGTTTCTTCTCCATACTGATCATCGTATATTTTTAAGTCATTCTCTAGAACTGATACATCTAAAAAGTTTTTCTTTCTTTATATATTTGGAAGATGACCAACCTTATAGCCAGCCATCAGTTTTGATTTAAAAAAAAAAAAAAAAAAAAAGGTTTTCTTAGCCTTTTCTGCTTCTTTTAATTATGCTACAACTGCATTATATAGTTAAAAGTGGGTTAGTAGTAGTATATTTTTTTCTTCTTGAATGTACATGGAGCCTAATGATTGCTGGTTTTTTACTTCTTATCAAACACTTACTAATTTCATGGCATTTTTACAGAAGCATGGGTGGATACAGTGTGGGAATTGGACTTCACGGAAACAGAACCTTTGGATCCCAGCATAGAAGCAGAGATCACAGAGAATGGATTGGATGCATTTACAAAACTCTATGAAAGTATTTTCCCTTTTGCTACAGAAGAACATGGATCTACAGAGGTAAATAAAGAAAGCAACCCATTTTGTTGTTGTTGTTATGTGCCGTCGAGTCAAACCTGACTCATAGTGACCCCTCCTTGGGTTTCCGAAGCAGTATCACTACGGAAGTAGGATTGCCCAACCTTCCTTCCGAGGAGTGGCTGGTGGGTTTGAACCGCCAGCCGTCTGGTTAGCAGGCAAGTGTCTTAGCCACTATGCTACCAGAGCTCCCCCTTAGAAGTAGAAGATATCATGAGAGAATAGAAGGGCAGTATTTCCACAGGGGGCAGGAATGCATAGGAAGGAAGGACACAGGCAGGAGGTAACTACAGGGAGGAAGTGGGAAGAGAGCTGTTCCATTGTGGGGAATTGCAGGCAATGTCATGAAACAAAATGTATATGAACTGCTGTGTGGAATGTGAATTTGCTTTGTAAACTTTCACCCATATCACAATAAAAATTTAAAAAACAAAGTAGAAGATAGAAGTCATTATTATAATAATTTATAAGGATTACAATAAAATTAACATAGAAAATGTGATTCACTTATTAGATTATCCTAATAGCTTTCCCCTAAAAGTTTCAGGGTATTAATGTGAAATCTTTTCAGGTCATGATTGCTTTTTACTACAGCAAATTAAATAAAAGGAATACAGAGAAAAATAAGATGAACCACATCACTTCATAGAGAAAATATCCTGAATTGAGTCTTCAGAACTGGGTGTATGTTCACTACCAGAAATGATAGTCATAGGGCATTTCCTAGTGAAGGAACAACACTATCGGAACATGTGAGGAATGTTTAGGCAATTGTGAGTAGTGTGGTATGAATTGCATACAGATTTTTAAAAATGTATGGTGAGACATAGGACAGTAAGGTAGACTGAGAATAGATTATAGGGATCCTTAAATGGAGTTTCGGGAGCACTGGTAGCCTAGTGCCTAAGGCACTTGACTGCTAATCAGAAGGCCAGCGGTTCAAACCCACCAGCCATTCCTTGGAAGGAAGGTGGGGCAATCTACTTCTGTACTGATACAGAAGTATCACTTGCCTTGGAAACTCAAGGAGGGGTCGCTATGAGTCGGTTCTGACTCAACAGCACATAACAACAACAAAAATGAAGTTTCACTGTGGGGTTCAAAATTCTTTTCATAGAATATTAAATGTATACCAGATTCTGTTCTAAGCATTGTTGTTGTTGTTGTTATGTGCCGTTGAGTCAGATCCGACTCATAGCGACCCCTCCTTGGGTTTCTGAGGCAGTATCACAGTGGAAGTAGATTGCCCCATCTTCCTTCTGAGGAGTGGCTAGTGGGTTTGAACCACCAGCCTCCTGGTTAGCAATCAAGTGCTTTAGGCACTATTCTACCAGAGGTCTTTTCTAAGCATTAGCATTTATCTAATCCTCACAGTCAGCCTAGGGAAGAGTTTCCCTCAGCAATAGACTAAGTAATGTGAATAGATCAGTTTTAGGACATATATTCTTTGCTATAGGTGGGCTGAAATGTGAAGCAATTGGACACTAGAAGATTCCTTGAGAGATTATTGTATTGGTCTAGGCTCTTTGAGTATTAGAGACATGATGATGGAGGTATGTTGTAGGAACTAGAAATTAGTTGTAAAACTAGGTATGTTTTTTGAGGTAGAACGGATAGTAAACAAGTCACATATCTTTTGTCACATATCTTTTGTCAAATATCTAAGGCATAGAGCAAGGTGATGTATTGACTGGATATAGAGAATGAATGAAAGAAAGAAGTCAAAGATCTCCAAGATTTCAAAAGTAGGAGGGTGATGATGTTGTTAACCAAGCTGGGGAATAAAGAAGGAAGGGCAAATTCATGTGGAACAATTAGGAGTTCAGTTTCAGGCTTTTGAATAAGAGATTCTGTTATGAACTTGTTAGGTCCGCATATCAGTTCCAACGTAATATCCCCACGAACACCAGAGCAAAACAAAAATGAGAATGTAAAAGGGCAGGGAAACTAGATTAATAAAGATGGAACAACCGGATTGTAAATAATGTGATAGTTCATGTGTTGTGAAGATTGTAAGGAATGTCATTGAACAGCATGTGTTAAAATTATTGAATGGGAACCTAAACTGCTGTGAAATATTATTTGTAAAAAGAGAAATTGGTAGAACAGTTTTCAGACGTGTCAGGGAATGCAGTGTCACAGCTGCAACTAGAAAATGGCTAAGGTATCAAATGCTACAGGTGTGATGGATTAGGCTGAGTTTTGAGACAAGGCTGTTAGGGTGATGGTAATTACATTGTCCTTGGTGACCTCCAAGGAGAGTTCAATGGCGTGGAAATTGCAATAAAATTGATGATGTAATAACTATAAGGGAGACTGCTGAGAGAATTAAATTTGTAAAATAGGCCCTTTTATAAGGTGGCTGAGGAGCTCTGGAGTTAAAGCATTTGGCTGCTAATGATAAGGTTGACAGTTCAAACCCACTAGTCACTCCATGGAAAAAAGATGAGGCAGTCTGCTTCTGTAAAAATTTATAGCATTGGAAAACCTATAGGGCATTTGCACTCTGTCCTATAGGGTCACTATGAGTTGGAATTGACTTGATCATGGTAGGTTTGGTTTGGTATAAGGTGACACATGCCAAGCAGTATGCCTAATCTAAGGCATTAATTACCAACATCTCTGTCATTTGAGGGAAGCAGTAAGTACAAAGTCTGATGTGTAGATTTTTGGCTCTTGGTTTTTGTTTTTGTATGTATGTGTGTGGTATAATATATGTAAAACATTTGCCATTTCACATTACGTGTACAACTCAGTAACATTAATTATATTCATCATGTTGTGCAACCATCACCACCATCCATAACCAATTTTTTTCTATCACCCTTAACAGAAACTCATTATTCTCTAAGGGGTGATTCCTTTTTCTCTACCTCTCCCCCTGGTAACCATTAATAAATTTTGATGTCTACAGATTTGCTTAGTCTAGATAATTCATATAAGTGGATTCATACAATATTTGTCCTTTTGTAACTGACTGACTTCACTCAGCGTGTTTTCTTGAAAACATCTGTGTTGTAGGACACATCAGAACTTCGTTTCTCTTTACAATGGAGTGGCATAGTTGTGAAAGCATTCAGATGGTAACCAAAATGTTGGCGGAACGCACTAGCCACTCTGCAGGAGAAAGATGAGACAGTCTGTTTCTGGAAAGATTTACAGCGTTGGAAGCCCTACAGGCCAGCTGGTAGTGTAGTGCCTAAGGCATTTGACTGCTAACCAGAAGGCTGGTGGTTCAAACCTACCAGCCACTCCTCGGAAGGAAGATGGGGCAGTCTACTTCCATAGTGATACTGCCTCAGAAACACTAGGAGGTGTCGCTATACTCGACGGCACATAACAACAACAACAACATGCATTTATTAGCTCTAGTAATCTTCTTGTGGATTCTTTGAGGTTTTTTATGTATAGAATTGTATCATCTGGAATATGGTATTGTTGTTAAGGCATTTGGCTGCTAACCATAAGTTCAGTGGTTCAAACCTACCAGCTGCTCTGTGAAAGAAAGATGGGGCAGTCTACTTCTATAAAGATTTACAGCCTTGGAAACCCAGTGGGGGTCACTGTGGGTGGAAATAGTTTTGATGGCACTGAGTTTTGTTTTTTTAGTGAAAAGGAAGTTTTGCTGTTTTCTTCCTAATTTGGTTACTTTTTATTTCTTTTTTTTTTACCTAATTGCCTCGGACAAAATTTCTAGGATAATGTTGAATAGTGATTGTGAAGGTGGGCAACTTTGTTTTTTTTCCTGATCTTAAAGCTCTCAGTTTTTCTCCATTGTGTATAATATTGTTGTTGCTAGATGTGGTTGAGTTGACACCAACTCTTAGCCACCCTATGTACAACAGAACAAAACACTGGCTGGTTGTGCACCGTCTTCCCAGTCATTGCTATACTTGAGCACATCATTGAAGCCACTGTGTCAATCCATTTTGTTGAGGGTCTTATCCATTTTCACTGACCCTCTACCTGTATATAATGTTAGCTTTTGGTTTTTCATAAATGCTATTTATGATATTGAGGAACTTTCCTTTTGTTCCTACTTTGTTGAGTGCTTTTATCAAGAAAAAGTGTTAGATTTGTCAAATGCCTTCTCTGTGTTGATTGACAGGCTCAAAGTAGAATACAGAACAAGGAATTTAACCAGACACCTGGGTCAATTCATAGAAGAAATAGCAATCAAATAAATTTATACCTGCCTGACTTTCAAAATGCTTAAAGCTAAAACTGATAGAATTGAAATAAGAAATAGGTAAATCAACAGTTATACATAGGTATAGTTGTGATAAACTTTCTCAGCTTTTGTTTATATTGCAGTGCCTTAACTTTGCCCTCATTTTTGAAAGAGAGTTTTGCCAGCTTTAGTATTCTTGGCTTACAGTTCTTTTCTTAGAGCACTTTATTTTTTAAAATACATTTTATTAAAATATATTTTATGTACAGTGAAACTCACAAAACTGAAGTGACATGGGTGAATGCATTTTTTTTTTGCAGTGTTCCCCCCCACATATCCCTGGTAACCAACAAAGAAAGTTCCCTTCCATATATAAACCTTTCCTTGACTTTTTACAATAATGAACCAATACTATATTTGTCCTTCTTTGATTGACTTATTTTAGTCAACTTAACTGCCTCGGAAACCCAAGGAGGGGTTGCTATGAGTCGGGGGTCGACTCGACGGCACATAACAACAACAACAACAATAATTACCTCCAAGTTCAACCAGCCAGCAGCATTTGTTAAAAGAGACCACCTCTTGCCCAGTTAATGGATTTCAGTCCTTGGTCAAAAATCAGCTGACCATAGGTCGATGAATCTATTTCTGGGTTCTCAGTTCTGTTCCACTGGTCTGTGTGTCTCTTGTTATACCCGTACCAAACTGTTTTGACTACTGTGGCTGTATAGTAGGTTTTGAGATCTGGCAGTGTGAGATCTCCTACTTTGTTCTTCATCAGTGCCTTGCTTATTTGAGGTCTCTTTCCTTCCCATATAAAATTAGTGATTAGTTTTTCCGTATCTTTAAAGAATGCTGATGGAATCTGGATTGGGATTGCATTGAATGTGTAGACTGCTTTGGGTAGTATTGATGTTTTCACAATGTTCGATCTTCCTGCCTATGATCATGGTATTTTCTTTCATTTATGTAGATCTCTTATGGTTTCCTGGAGTAGTGATTTGTAGTTTTCTTTGTACAGGTCTTTTGGGTCCCTAGTGAGATTTATTTGTTCCCAAGTATTTTATTTTTGGGGTCGCTACTGTAAATGGTATTGATTTCCTTTTCAGAAATCTCTTTGCTGGTGTAGAGGAATCCAACTGATTTTTGTATGTTGATCTTGTGTTTCATCACTAGGCTAAATCTCTCAAAGTAGTTTTTTTGCTGAGTCTTTTGGGTTTTCTATGTATAGGATAATATCATCAGCAAATAAGGATAGTTTTACTTCTTCCTTATCAATTTGGATGCCTTTGATTTCCCTTTCTTGCCTTATTGCCCTGGTTGTTGTTGTTGTTATGTGCCGTCGCATCAAACCCGACTCATAGCGACCCCTCCTTGGGTTTCCGAGGCAGTATCACTACGGAAGTAGGATTGCCCAACCTTCCTTCCGAGGAGTGGCTGGTAGGTTTGAACCGCCAGCCGTCTGGTTAGCAGGCAAGTGTCTTAGCCACTATGCTACCAGAGCTCCTTCAGATACAATATTGAATGGAAGTGGTGATAGAGGGCATCCTTGTCTGGTTTCTGTTTGCAAGGGGAATGGAATGGTTTCAGTCTCTCTCCCTTGAGAATAATGTTGGCTGTTGGTTTTGCACAGATGCCCTTTAGTATGTTGAGGAATTTCCCTTCTGTGGTGTAGTAATTACATGATAGGGTTTTTTTTAGCCATAGTCTTTGTTAACTAACTCCCCCTTTGCCATGAGTAGCTGATTGTTAAAGTTAACCACCTGGTTTATTTCTGTTGGAGCAGCAAGAAACAATTTTCTGGGAAGTTCACTTTCTCTCAGGTGTATAGAATTCTGATGTTGGTATTGGTTAGTTTTGCCACTCTTCCAGGCTCAAAAGGAGCCCTCCTACAGGCAGAAGGAATCTTTCACTGCCAGCTGAGAGACGTGAGAGAAACACACTATTGAGAGAGACACTGAGAGACATGCCCTGTGAGAGAGACACACACTGCTGAGAGACAGAGAGAGAGAAAGAAAGAGAGAGAGAAGAGAGAGAGACCGAGAAACAGCATTGTTTGGAGAGAGACTGAGACTGTCGGCTGAGAGACAGTGGGCTGAGAGAGACTGAACGTGTTCCTGAACTTGAATTGTAGCCTCTTGCTTCCTTAATAAACCTGATAGTCTGTGAGTTTTGTGTGGCAACTGCAGCGAATTATTGAACCCAGCAGAGAGGTGTTTGGTGCTCTGGGAGGAACAGTTGCTGTCAGGATTGGTGAAAGGCCTAGAGGGAGGTAGCATGTCTGGCCTTGCAGTGATAGGCCTTGGGCTACTGATGGTGATTCTATCTTCCGTTTGTGGGGTTAGAGGAGGTCAGAAGACATGGCCTCCTTGTCCCTTTGGCAGTTGGTGTCGGAAGCAGTGGGATTCATTGCAGTGGCTCCAGACTGATAGAAGCATGGAATTTTGTAAAAGAAGGAAGGAAGGGGCTGGGGAACTGAAATTTTGGATTATTAGATGGTTACTTTGGTTAGTGTTACCTATTAAAGGAGATAATTGATCCAGAGGCTAGGGCTTTTGATTTCACCCAACCAAAAGCCCAAGACCATATACATAGAATGCTAATGTCATCAAGGTGAAGAGATGAACCTGGAATGTCTTAAAAAAGATTATGTGTTTATTTGAATGTACTATGGGTATTGAATGTTCTCTTACTTGTTTGTACATTAGAAATGATCATGGATAACAGAGAACGTGTAAGTCTGCCTTCAGCTGATACTTGATTGGATATGTTGAAAGGGGAAATAGAATTTGCCCAGAAAAAAACACAGGCTTTTGTTTCAAGTCCTGTGTGTAGAGTATTAGAGACTTAGGTAGACCTATGCCCCAATCAGAACTACTGAGAGAACAGATCTGCATTTGAAAACAGGACCTACAGGGGAAAAAAAAAATGACTATTTGGCTTTTTTAATTTCATGCAAACAGTTAGGCTTTGGGTACATTGAGGCGGGAAAGCCATGGTCCACGAGAGAAACCCCTTCCAGGACTAGAAGTTAAAGGAAGCCATACAGGCTTGTATGCTTGTATGCTGCTCTCTTGTAACCACCTGTTCCATCTCAGTGGAAATGGGGCAGGTGTAGTGAAATAGGACCAAACGTGGGTCCCTGCCCGGTGTTTAGTCAGGCCAAAACAGTTTATACACTAAGTGATTGAAAGGAGAGAAAATTATTTATTGTAAAGTGGCAGTGCAAGGAGGCAGGGGTCGGTATGCAGATCTGACTCCCCAAATCTCCATCGAATTACAGTATTTGTAGGTTTCAGAAGAGAGAGTTATGCATATTGATAAAAATTTCAGGAATTTGGGCGTGAGAAGGTTGACGATTGGCTGAGATTTCCTTCGCCTTGGTTTAAAGGGACAGTAGGATTTTAATCAGATGTGCTTGTGTACTGGATGAGTCACACCAGCTTCCTGTCATCAGCTGATCCGGGCTTAGGCAGAGGGGAGAGTGTTAGTTCCCAGTAACTTTGTTCCTCTCTGTCCCACGTATGTTCGCGGGCCAGAGTTAATTTTCAAGTTATTTTCTAAGACACATTAACGCCTTTATCAAGTGTGCCTAAAGAAATAGCAGGGAAGAATGTGATTTTTTTGTTCCATTCAGTTCTTAAGGAACTGAGTTTATTGTATTTACTCATCTGTCTCCAACCAGGGTCCTATGTGTGTACTCATCTGTCTCTAACCGTGGTCCTATTAGTCTTAATCGGGATGGGGAAATAGTTGAGGGTAATAAGTTTACTTACTTATTCCCAACCGGGGTCCTATCTGTTCTAATTATCTGTCTTAACCAGGGTGGGGAAAATAGTCAAGTTTTTACTTCACCCAGTTTCAGTAGCAGTGAAGAAGGCTGAGTTTGGTACTCTCTGATCTAGACTGCTGAGGCTAGGGAGGAAAGGAAGGGCTGGCTGGTCTGAAGAACAAAGAGTTGTGAGCCTATTGGCATTGAAATAGTCCCTGAGGACTGAGGATGTGAGAGAAAAAGTGATGGCTGGTCTGAAGTGAAGGGAAGAGTGTGACTCCCAACTTGGCAGTTGGAACCCATTACCTAGCTAGGATGGCTAGGGTTAATCTGACCAAACAAAACCCAACCAAACAAAGAGGAAGATGTTTGATACTGAGCTGGTGTTAAGTAGCTGCAATTTGATGGCTTATGTTGGGCTGGACTTTGCTTGTTTATGGATGCAGATGCCCAAAGTTTCCTAGAAGAACAAAAGATTCTCCAGAAAGAAAGGAACATGCTTGTCTCCCCAGAGAACTGTTTGATGTTGTTGTTGTTGTTAAGTGCCATCAAGTCGTTTCCGACTCATAGCGACCCCATGCACAGCAGAACGAAACACTGCCCGATCCCGTGCCAGCCCCACAATCCCGGCCATGCTTGAGCCCATCAC
>NW_006921808.1:1658286-1668286 GCF_000298275.1 Orycteropus afer afer
CAAATCTGCATCCTTTCCTTCAAGGCTCAGGGGTCCAAGATTATCTTCTGTGTCTGTATTAATTGGTTTCCGTTTTCTTTGTTGAAGAGGGTCTGTTCCATCCTTCTGCCTAGTCCGCCATCTTGCCCCGCCTCCGAGGATGTTAAGTTTTGAAGTATAAAAGGGCAATGGCTAGAAAAGCTGGAAGGTGGCCTGCAGTGTAGCAATTACATGATATGGCTTTTCTAGCCATTGTCTTCGTCATTCCCTCTTTGGCATGAGTAGCTGATTATTATATTTATCTACCTGGTTTATTTCTTTTGGCACAGCAAGAAGCATTCTTCTGGGGAGTTTGCTCTCTCTCAGGTGTATAGAATTCTGATGTTGGTATTGGTTAGTTTGGCTCAAACGGAACCCTCCTAGAGGCAGAATGAATCTCTCACTGACAGCTGAGAAACATGAGAGACATGAGAGACATACATTGCTGAGAAAGAGGCACTGAGACATACACTGCTGAGAGAGACACTGGGAAACACACACACTGCTGAGAGAGAGAGACACTGAGACACGCACTGCTGAGAGACATGAATTGGTGAGAGAAAGATACTGAGAGATTACGCATTGCTAAGAAAGACACCGAAAGACACACAGTGCTGAGAGAGACACTGAGAGACATGCATTGCTGAGAGAGAGAGAGACACCAAGAGATGAAATAGGACCAAACTTGGGTCCCTGCCTGGTGCTCAGTCAGACCAAAATAGTTTACACACTGAGTGATTAGGAGGAGAGAAAGTCGTTTATTGCAAAGTGGCAATGCAAGGAGATGGGGGTCTTTACCCAAATCTGACTCCCCTAATCTATATTGAATTACAGTTTTTGTAAGTTTCAGGAGAGGAGGTTATGCATATTCCTAAAAAAATTCAGGAATTTGGGCATGGGATAGTTGAAGATGGGCTGAAATTTCCTTCACTTTGGTTTAAAGGAACAGTTGTTTTTTAATGCAGTGCACTTGTACACCAGATGAGTCACACCGGCTTCCTGTCATCAGCTGATTGGGGCTTAGGCACAGGGGAGAATGTCAGTACCCAGTAACTTCATTCCTTCCTGCTTCAGTGCACACACATGGGCCAAAGTTAATTTTAAAGTTGTCTTCTGAGACACATTAATGTGCTTATTATCTTTTGCAGGAAAGAATGTGCAAATTGGTTTTTTGTTCCATTCAGTTCTTAAGGAACTGACCTTAGTGTCTTTACTCGTATGTCTCCAACCGGGGTCCTGTTTGTCTTAATCAGGGTGGAGAAATAGTTGAGCTTTCATCTTATTCAGCTTTTAAGGGACTGTGTAATGTTTACTTGTTTCCAACTGGGGTCCTATCTGTCCTAACCAGGGAGGAGGAAATAGTTGAGATTTGACTTTACTCAGTTTTAGAAATGTGCATTGCTGGGAGAGAGACTTTCAGCTGAGAGAGAGCAGGCTGAGGTAGACTGAGTGTATTCCTGAGCTTGAATTGTAGTCTGTTGCTTCTTTCCTAATAAACCCCATAATCTGTGAGTTCTGTGTGGCCACTACAGCAAATTATTGAACCCAGCAGAGAGGTGGTGGGTGCTGCAGACGGCATGGTTAGTGTCAGGCCTGGTGAAAGAGCGTAGCATGTCTTGCCTCACAGGAATAGGCCTTGGGCTACTGATAGTAATTCTGTCTTCCTCTTGTGGGGATAGAGGAGGTCAGAAGACACAGCCTCCCTGCCCCTTTGGCACCTTCTATTCTGATTTTCCTAAGAGTTTTTATCAGGAAAAGGTGTTGGATTTTATCAAATGCCTTTTCTGCATTGATTGATATGATCATATGGTTCTTTTCCTTTGTTTTATTTATGTGATGGATGGTGTTCATTGATTTTCTAATGTTGAACCATCCTTGCGTACCTGGTAGGAACCCCACTTGGCCATAATGTATTATTTTTTTGATACGTTGTTGGAGTCTATTGCCAGGATTTTGTTGAAGATTTTTGCATCTATATTCATGAGGGATATTGTTCTGTAGTTTTCCTTTTTCATGATGTCTTTGCCTGGTTTTTGGTATCAAGGTTATGCTTGCTTCCTAAAATAAATCTGGGAGGATTCCATCTTTTGCTGTGGTTTGAAATAGTTTGATAGGATTGGTGTCAGCTCTTCTCTGAAGGTTCAGTAGAATTCTCCAGTGAAACCATCTGGACCAGGACTTTTGTTGTTGTTGGTAATTTATTTTTTTATAGCCTATTCAATTTTCTCTTTTGTTATGAGTCTGTTTAAATTTTCCACCTTAGCCTCTGTTTAGGTAAGTAGTATGTTTCTAGAAACCTGTATTTCTTCTAGATTTTTGAATTTGTTGGAGTATAGTTCTTCATAGTATCCTGATATTATTGTTTTAATTTCTGTTTGTTCTGTCATAGTGTCACCCAGTTCATTTCTTATTCGTGTCATCTGTGTTCTCTCCCTCTTTTCTTTTGTTAAATTTGCCAGTGATTTGTCAATTTTATTAATCTTTTCAAAGAACCAACTTCTAGTCTTGTTGATTTTTTTCTATTGTCTTTTTTATTTTCTGTTTTTTATTTCTGCTCAAATCTTTTATTATTTCTTTATTTTGTGACTGTAGGTGTTTTTTGCTGATCTTTTTCTAGTTGTTGGAGGTTGGATTAAGGTGTTGATATTGGCTCTTCTTTTTTGATGTGTGCATTTATTGGTATAAATTAACCACTTATCACTGCTTTTGCTGTGTCCCAAATATTTTGGTATGCTGTGTTTTCATCTTGTTTGATTCAAGGAGTTTTTAAGTTCATTTTTTACTTCTTCCATTACCCATTTGTTAAGAAGGAGGGTGTTACTCAGTTTCCATATATTTGCTCTTTTTCTGTTCATCTACCTTTTCTTAATTTCCAGTTTTACAGCATTGTGATCTGAGAAGATGCTTTGCCGGTATTTCAATGTTTTTAAATTTAGTGGGGTTTCCTTTGTGGCGTAACATGTGGTCTATCCTGCAGAAATGTTCCATGTGCACTGGGAAAGAATGTATATTGGGCTGTTGTTGGGTGAAGTGCTTTGTAGATGTTTATAAGGTCAAGTTGTTGGAATATGTTGTTTAGTTCTTCTGTGTCTTTGTTGAGTTTCTTCCCAGTTCTATTTGTGATTGAAAGTGGTGTATTAAAGTCTCCTACTATGACTGTGGAGTCATTTATTTGTCTTTTCAGTTCTGTTAGAGTCTGGTTTATGTATATTGGGGCTCTTTGATTGGGTGCATAGATATTTATTACTGTTATGTCCTTTTGTTCAGTCGATCCTTTAATCGTTATATAATGTCGTTCCTTGTCTATTAATGTGGGTTTTGCCTTAAATTCAATTTTATCAGAAGTTAATCTTGCCACTCCTGCTCTTTTATGGTTGCTATTTCCTTGATATATCTTTTTCCAACCTTTGATTTTTTAGTCCATTTTTATCTTTCTCTCTAAGGTGTGTCTCTTGTAGAGAGCATATTGATGGATTATGTTTTCTTATCCATTCTGCGTCTCTTTGTCTATTGAGTGGTGCATTGAATCCATTGACATTCAGTATCATTATTAACAGGAGCTCTGGTAGCATAGTGCCTAAGGCACTTGACTGCTAACCAGAAGGCTGGCGGTTCAAACCCACCAGCCACTCCTCGGAAGGAAGGTTGAGCAATCCTACTTCCGTAGTGATACTGCCTCGGAAACCCAAGGAGGGGTCGCTATGAGTCGGGGCCGACTCAACGGCAAATAACAACAACAACAAAATCATTATTAACAAGTATGAATTTGTTGCTGTTATTTTGTTATGTGCTCTTTTGTGGTGTTGCTGAATTCTGTGTTCCATATAACTTTCTGTGCTGTGCTCGTTTTGTTTCTGAATTGTGTTATTACTTCCTTAGTTGCTGCTGTTTTAGTATTTGTTAAATATTTCTGCTGATCTTCTTTATTTTGATGTGAAGGTTTTTCATTTTTCCTTGAGGTTACCCTTGATTTATAATTTCCTTCCCAAGTTTAGAACAGTCCATTCTATCTTTCAACTCTCTTGACTTCCCTACCATTTAGAAGTTCTGTAACTACACAGTTTTTTCCTTCTTTTTGGTTTGTAGTTGTCCTCATTTGTCAGTTGATATCTCTGGTTCCCTGCTTACAGTCTTACAGGTTTTTTTACTTTGGATACTTCCATAACTGGGTTGGTTTCTGGGTTATGTCATCATGTATGTTAATGGTTGGTTGTTGTTGGTTCTCTGTCCAAGGGACTCCCTTTGCAGTCTTTTGTAGGGTTGGACAGGTTTTAACAAATTCTCTTAATTTCTGCATATCTAGATATGTCCTAATTTCACCATCATATATGAGGGACAGTTTTGCTCTGTGTATGAGTCTTGTTTGGAAATTTTTTTTCTTTCAGGGTTTTTTGTATGTCCTCCCATTGTCTTCATGCCTGCATGGTTTCTGGTGAAAAATCAGAGCTCAGTCTTATTGGTTGCTCATTGTGGGTAACTTTCCATTTTTCCCATGCTATTTCAGGATTCTTTCTCTGTCTTTTGTTTTAGTGAGTTTGATGGTGATGTGTCCTGGTGATTTTCTTTTGGGTTCTATCCTGTTTGGGGTTCATTGGACTTCTTGAATGGATATATTCTCATCTGTCATCATACCAGGGAAATTCTCTTCCAACAAATCTTTGACAATTTTCTCTGTGGTTTTGTTTGTCTCTTCCTGTTCTGGAACTCGATTACATGTAGGTTATTCTTTGTGGTGGTACCTCACGTGAACCTTAGGCTTTCTTCATTTTGTTTTGATCTTTTTTCTGATTGATCTCTTCCAAAGTATTCAGGTGTTTGTCTTCAATTACACTAATTCTGTCTTCTATTGATTTAGTTCTGCTCTTTGTCTGTTCAATGTGTTAACCTATTTCTAAAAATTTAGCATTGAACTTTTGGATTTCAATGTGTAGATTTTGTATCATTTCTAATTTTATTTATATTGTCATTTTGCTCTTGCATTGTGTTTTGAAATTGTTCTAGGGTTTTCTCTGCGTTTTCCTCAGTTTTCTCAGTATTTTTCTTGATCTGTTTCTCAGTCCGTTGAAGGTACTTCAGTATAATTCTTTTGAATTCCTTATCAGGGAGTTCCAATGCTGCTTCTTCCTCAGGGATGTGTTCTGGTTCTGTGTCTTGCTCCCTTATTTCTCCTGATTTATCTTGCTTCTTTGTGTGAACTTTGATGCTCTGTTGTCTCCGAGACATTGTGACATTTTTCCATTTATATTTAATTGGTGATTGTATGTTGGTGTGACTTGCCCACGATTTTAGCTTTCTTTGGATGTTATCTAAGTAAGCAGGGTACTGTGCTCCTCTGTTCACTAGTTGGCAGCATTTACACACTCACCACCTGTCTCCTTTCTTGTTGTCCCGTGTGTCTCTGCCGTCCTTAGCAAACAGAGCCTATTCTTAGGTCCCTGGAATCTGAATAAGAGTGCTGTTACTTTAAATATCCAATATGGTCACTACTTGTAAACATTAAAAATGGCTGCACCCTCGGTCACTTTAAATATCTAAAATGGCCACCGCTTGTAAACAAGCAAAATGACTGCGCTCCCTGGACACTGAATGTCCACAGTTCAGGTTATCTCCTTCCTTGCTGTTTCCCTTCCTAGTCATCAGCCACCAGCACAGTCATTCCTGTACCCCTTGGCAACCAGTGCTGATCTTTAGGTCAATTTTCAAGTCCCACTACCACTTGGAAATACTCAGGCTTTTAGTGGCATCAGAGTAGCTGACAGTCTATAGCTCTGTCTTCGTACTCACTGTTTCATTCAGATTTTTCTACTAGTTGGTGCCTAATCCACTTGTTTATACTTCCTTTCAAAGCTCAGGGCTGCAGGAATATCTTCTGTATCTCTGTCAATTGCTTTCTCCATTCTTTGTTGAAAATGGTCTGTGTAGCTTGTCTGCCTATTCTGCCATCTTACTGGAAGTCTTCTTTCAGCACTTTAAATATGTCATTCTACTGCATTCTGCCCTCCAAAGTTTCTGGTGAGCAGTTGGCATTTTAACCTTCTTGAGAATCCTTTGGATATGACAATTTGCTTCTTTCATGCTGCTTTCCAGATTTTGTTTCTATCTTTCTTTTCTGAGAATTTGCTTATAAAAAGTACCTTGGTATATAACTTTTTGGGTTTATCCTACTTGGAATTCATTGAGCTTGTTGAATTTTTAAATTTATGTCCTTCATCAGATTTTTTTAGTTTTCTACCATTATTTCTCCAAATAGCCTTCTGGTGACTTCTCTGTTTCATCTCCTGGGATTCCCATTATATGTTAGTTCCCTTGATGTTGTCCCACATTTCCATTATGTTAGGCTCAGAGGTATTTTCTCTTGTTCCTCTTCAGACTAAATTTCTGTTACCTTACCCTATAGTTCTTGGATTCTTTTTCCTGACAGCTCAAATCTGCTTTAAATTCCTTCTATTGAGTTTTTAATTTCAGTCCATTATTTCTGTTTGGTTTCTTCTTATAATGTCTGTCTCCTAATTAGTATTCTTGTTTCATTCATACGTCATGGTCTTGATTTCCTTTAGTTCTTTGTCTTTATTTTTCTTTAGTTCTTTGAGCTTGCTTCTTTTTGTTGTTGTTATGTGCCATCGAGTCAGACCCGACTCATAGTGACCCCTCCTTGGGTTGCCGAGGCAGTATCACTACGGAAGTAGATTGCCCAACCTTCATTCTGAGGAGTGGCTGGTGGGTTTGAATCGCCAGCCTTCTGGTTAGCAGTCAAGTGCCTTAGGCACTATGCTACCAGAGGTAGTTCAATATTGCATTGCGTTAGCTCTCATTTCCAGCAGTGCTTTTGAAAACACTGATTTGTGTAAAGAACTTTTAGGCTCACGTAGTCTTCATATTTTGCTCACTACTCTCCCCCACCATGTGAGATCTCTGATTCAGGCCGTTCCAAGGTTTCAATCCTTCAGTGACTCCCAGCTGGATCACAAAACACACACTGAACAGTTTACCCTCAGCAATCAATTTTTATTCACTACTCCACTGATCTGTAATCTAGAGGCAAAATGATGGTCGGGTTTTCAGTCCTATAAGAAAGTGTGAACTCTACCATATAAGTAGACCATTCTTTGGTGTGTGTTTTATATGGTAGTAAACCTGTCTTGGAAAAAGTGCAGCCAGATTGTTACTATGAAATGGGACTGGCCAGACTTTGTCTTACTTACTTTGGTCATGTTGTCAGAAGGGACCATTCCTTGGAGAAGGATACCACACTTGGTAAAGTGGAGGTTCAGCCAGGGGAAGACTCTAGACAAGATGGATTGACACAGTGGCTCCAACTGTGGATTTGAGTATAACAAAGATTGTGAGGATGGTGTAGAACTGGGCAATGTTTCATTCTGTTGTACATAGGGTCACTATGAGTTGGAGGTAACTCAAAGACACCTAACAACACAACAGCAACATAGGGTCAAGCACAGATGGCTAACTGCTTTTCTTGTTGTTTGTTTGGGGAGAGTCGGGATTCTAGACCTGCTTGTGCCTCCATCATTTCAGCATTCCACCCCTCCTTTTTTTAAGGTGCTGAAGGATAAATCACATTTATTGCTGCTAAGTTCAGTTTATGGAAATAATATATTTCCTCTACATGGGTTTATTAGGAGAAAGCATGAAACAATGATAAAATTATTGTAATTGTTTTTTATATTCTAGGGTTTATTTTTCTTTCTCACCTAGGCTACTTCTAAAATCTATTGAGGGACAGAATTTTTTGGTGTTTACTCTCCCGCTCTCATTTGCACACTTGTTATCGTGTGCTGTGAAGTTGATTTTAACTTGTAGCCACTCCATGAGACAGAGTAGAACTGTCCCATGGAGTTTTCTAGGCTGAAATCTTTATGGGAGCAAATCACCAGGTCATTTTCCTGAGAAGCCATTGGGTATGTTCGAACTGCCAACCTTTCACTTAGCATCCAAGAAACATCTCTGGTTTCCTCAGTTAGTAATTAGAGTGAAAAATAGCTTTTGGGTATATTTAACATAGATGGAAGGTTGACTTGACTGAATAATAGCTAATTAGTTTTGTCCTCTTAACCATTGCATCACCAGGGGTCCTTTATTAACTTATATACGGTGGCCCAGAAGACTTAGTATAGTTTCAACCTTTAATAACTTGTATGCTCATTTTTCTTTGTAATTTTGAATAATAAACTTTTAAGTGTAATTTTTTGTTTCAGTCCATGTGAAGGGGTAACATTTATCATTAGAAGTCAGACTGGTCAGTTCCTCTTTATGTAAGGTACTCAAACCAAACTCAATGCTGTCAAGTCAGATCTGACTTGTAGTGACACCTCCTTGGGTTTCCGAGGCAGTATCACTACAGAAGTAGATTGCCCAATCTTCCTAATAAGGAGTGGCTAGTGGATTTGAACCACCAGCCTTCTGGTTAGCAGTCAAATGCCCTAGGCAATAGGCCACCAGAGCTCCTTGTAAGGCCCTATTGTTGTTGTTATGTGCCATCGAGTCGGACCCAACTCATAGCGACCCCTCCTTGGGTTTCCGAGGCAGTATCACTACAGAAGTAGATTGCCCAACCTTCCTTCCGAGGAGTGGCTGGTGGCCCTAAGTACTTGAAAAACTAGGTAATACGGGATTTTTCCATTTCTCTAATTACTGACTTCCATGATTTAACCTCCTTCTCCCTCCCCTTAGAACCTTTGGACCTTCTTCACTGAGAACAATATTTCTCACAGTGTATTGGTGGCATTATTCTATCACTTTGTTCAAATAGTGCATAAGAAAAACATCAACGTGCAGTATCGAGAATATGGCCTTCATGCTGCTGGACTTTACTTTCTACTACTAGAAGTACCAGGTATGTATACTTGATATGATAGGACAAATCTTAGTCAGTTTTTCTTTCTCCATTATTTTCAACTCTTACACTTTGTTTCCTTACAAATTGAGCAGTGATAATCCATCCTGTTGGTTTATTCTGAGGATTAAATGAGTGTAAGTATATGAAATACTGGGTCTTGTGTATGTTAGAAAAATGACTTTCTCATTTCTTCTTTAATTTTTTTTTTTTTTTAAATATTCTGCTGTTTAGTTGATACTATGCTTGCCTATAACCTAATACAAATGATGGAAAGGCACAAAGATGGAAAGAATTTATTTCTAAGCTACCAGAGGTCCCCCAGCTTGCAACCCCAGTAAGAAATTCTGACATGACTTTCTGTTTTCCTTGTTCCCTATTTAGATGTAGAATAACTACTGTGGGAAGTATTTATATCATTTCTCTCCTAACTAGAGGTCGAAAAATAGGTTTGATACTACTGTTATTGAGAAAAGCACAACAGACAGTAATGCTTGATGAAGAAAAGCACAGGAAAAGCTATTCATGAACATTTTTCCAATTCTTTTATTCTCAGAGCACTTAGATGGCTGTTTGTCCTGTGAACAATCAAGAAGTCCATTTTTCTCCCTATCTCAAATGCAGGAAAAGAGGGTGGAACATAGAGGAAGAACCTAAAATTCATATGGAATGCAAAAAAAATGACAGGATTAATCAGCTTGCTAAGTCCATTTGTAATAAATGTTGAGGTTTTACTCCATATTATTGGGAACTGGTAAAATATGTACTGTATTTTTACATAAATAATGTTAGCATTCTACCTTTTTTTTTTTTTTTTAACCACTTTCTCCTCCCTCTGCAAGGCGTTTTCAAAAGTACACTATACAAATTTTTTTTTACAGTCATAACACACTTACAAAACTACCTTGTAGGAGGAGGTTGTGGTTGGCAAGAAAAACATAGAACACATGAGTTATTTGAATAAAAATGTAGTGTTTCTTCCTATATATTATTTAACCAATGATAAGACAAAGGTGAACGTCCTTGTTTTGTTTCTGTTATTTGAGGGAAAACATTTAATCTTTTGCTTTTAAGCTTGATCATAGCTATGGGTTTTTTTAATAATGGCCTTTATGAGGTTGAGGAAGTTCT
>NW_006921808.1:1670786-1673329 GCF_000298275.1 Orycteropus afer afer
CTCTCACATGCATATGAGGTGACTGAAAATACCATGGCTTGGGTCAGGCACATCTTGGTCTTCAAGGAGACGTCTTTGCTCTTCAGCACTTGAAAGGGGACTTTTGCAACAGATTTGCCCAATGCAATATGGCTTTTGATGTCTTTTTTATTTTTCGATTCTTTTTATTTATTTATTTGTTTATTATTGTGCTTTAGGTGCAAATTTACAGAGTAGAGTTTGTTTTACATTCAGCATTATATGTACGTTTAGTTTCACTCCCCATTTACCAACTCCAACCCAGTTTCCTCCCCTCCCCTCTGTGCCCTTCACAGTTATGCCCTTCTGTGTGTTCTGCATTTCCTCATGCTAATGTTGCCCCTCTGGTGCCCCGTGGTCAATCACTCCAAGGGATGCATTTCTATAGAGTATGTGGATGCGCCACCCTGGCTTGAGTGGTCTGAGTGTACATCTTGTTTACTATTGGGCTGAGAGCCAGCCCCTGGGAGTGAGTTTTATTCCAGGCCCAGAAAGTATCCCAGGGCCATAGTACTAGGGGTCTCACCAGACTCTATCCCACTAGTAATTTTGGTCATTACTGAGTTTTTGGATTTTGTTCCACATTTTTCCTCCCACTCTATCCAGCATCTCCAGTTTTGCTCCTTTCCTGAGTGGTTGGCATTGGTACATGGGCACCATCTAGTTCTTTTGGTTTTGAGGCCATCGTATCCTAGGGCTGATTGCTTTCAAATGCCCCTTTTTTTTTTTAATTTTTTTTATTTTTTGGACTCTTCTTTGCTTTCGATGATAGGAGACCATTAGCTGCATCTTAGATGGCCAGTGTCTTTTGATGTCTTGACTACTATTTTCATTGGCGTTGATTGTAGAACCAAGCAATAGGAGGTCTGTGACAACTTCAGTCTTTTCTCCATCTATCGTGATGGTGCTTATTGTTCTAGTTGTGAGGACTTTTGTTTTCTTTATATTGAGGTGTAATCCGTACTGCAGACTGCAGTCTTTAATTTTCATCAGTAAGTGCTCCAAGTCATTGTCACTTTCAGCAACCAAAATTATGTTGTCTGTATATCTCAGGTTGTTAATGAGCCTTCCCCCAATCCTGATACCACATTCTTCTTCATATACTCCAGCTTCTCAGATTATTTGCTCAGCATACAGATTGAATAAGTATGGTGAAAGGATATAACCCTGAGGCACTCCTTACCTGATTTTAAACCATGGAGTATCCCCTTGTTCCGTTTGAATGACAGCCTCCTGGTCCATGTACAGGTTCCTCATGAGTATAATTAAGTGTTCTGAAATTCCCATTCTTCTCAATGTTATCGAAAATTTGTTGTGATTCACACAATCGAATGCTTTTTCATAGTTAATAAAACATCTATGCATCTTTGCATAGTCAATAAACATCTTTCTGGTATTCTTTGCTTTGATCCAAAATCCATCTGACATTAGCTGTGATATCCCTTGCACCACGTCCCCTTCTGAATCCAGCTTGCATTTCTGGAAGCTCTCTGTGTATATACTGCTGCAACTGTTTTTGAATTATCTTTAGTAAGATTTTACTTAATGTGATATTAATGATACTGTTTGATAATTTCAACATTCTGTGGGATCACCTTTCTTTGGAATAGATACAACTATGTATCTTTTCCAGTCAGTTGGCCAGGTAGCTGTCTTCCAAATCTCTTGGCATAGGTGAGTTAGTGCCTCCAGCACAGCATCCATCTGTCGAAACATCTCAATGAGTATTCCATCAATTCCCAGAGCCTTGTTTTTCTATAATTCCTTCAGTGCAGCTTTGACTTCTTTCTTCAATACCATTGGTTCTTGATCTTATGCCACCTCTTGAAATGGATAGTCATCTATCAGTTCTTTTTGGTATAGTGATTCTGTGTATTCCACCTATCTTCTTTTGATGCTTCCTGCATCATTCAACATATTGCCCATGGAGTCTTTGTGTATTGCAATTCGAAGCGTTAATTTTTTCCTCAGTTCTTTCAGCTTGAGAAGTGCCGAGCATGTTCTTTGCTTTTGGTTTTCCAGTGCCAGGTCTTTGTGTACATTTCAGTGTAATAATTAGCTATGTCTTCTTGAGCAGCTCTTTGAAATCTTCTGTTCAGCTCTTTTACCTTGTCATTTCTTTCATCTCCTTTACCTACTCTCCATTCAAGGGCAAGTTTCAGAGTCTCTTCTGTCATCCATTTTGGTCTTTTTTTCTTGTCTTTTTAATGACATCTTGCTTTACTCATGGATGATGTTCTTTTTTTTATTTATTGTGATTTGGGTGAAGATTTACAGAACAAATTTCACTTTCTATACAGCAGTTCACATATACTTTGTCTCATGTCATTGACCACAGTTTACCACAATGCAACAGCTCCCCACCCTCTTCCTCTCCATAGTTACCTCTTCCCAGTGACCATCCCTCCATACTCTCCTGCTCCCTGAGCTGTCTCCCTGTGCATAAGCAGCGCTTCCTTCTCCCATGATTGTTCTCTCCAGGGCGTTTGTCTACTTGAGGTAAATGTTTAACTCACATGCCTGTA
>NW_006921808.1:1675972-1685136 GCF_000298275.1 Orycteropus afer afer
GGTGTAGTTGTGTTTTATGAGGACTGTTGTTGTCTCCCACTCAGTTAGACACAAATTACAATTGAATAACCATCAAAAAACTAAAAGCCCATGGACGAAAAACACCCCATGTAATCACACAGGAACAGTAACCAAAAAAAGAGAAAAGGGAAAAAAAGAAGAAAAAACAAGCAACCCTGCAATATCTGGGGATAGGGCACTAAAAAGAAAAAAATAAATAAATAAAAGTAGGGAAGAAGAATAATAAATGAAAAAAAAAAAACCAGGAAGAATGCAAAAAGAAAAAAAAGGAATGGGGTTAATCACAAGAAAAAAAAAAGGTGGAAAAGGAAAAAAGGACAAAACAAACCTTAAACTGGCGGGGGGCAGAATTTCAGCCAGGCACTGGGAAGAGAAAAAAAATGCTGAAAACTAGGACCTGGTAGGGGAAGATTAAGAATAATAATGAGGACAAAAGTATTAATAATATTAATTGGTTTGAAACGGACAAATACAAGCAAACTTATCACCGGGAAAAAGAAAACGAAAAAGAAAAAAAAAAAAAAGGAAAAATTGGTGGAGGACTGGGTAGGGCACCCAGGCTCTGTCTGAGCACACAGACTGTTATGGAGTTCCTGTTGGCCCGGAATGTAGGTGGGAGTGGGGATGGCGACACCTCCATTCACCAAGTGGGTGTAGGGTGTAGTAACAAGAAGAATGTCGTACCTTTTCAGTCTTGCAGGCCCCGAATATCCTTCGGATTCCTGGAAAGCAGAACGTGTTCTTAAGCCCCAGAAATCTGCAAGAGCGCTGTCTTTTTGAATATCCAAAATAGTCGAGCCACTTTTTAAACCTTCCGAATGGCGGTGTCCTCTGGACCGGCAAAAGTCCACAGCTCAGCCCACCTTTCTCTTCACCTTCTCTGTTTGTTCCCCAGCCACTGTGCGTAGTCCTCCGTTCAGTCCCTGGCTAGCAGGGTGATGTTAAGTTAATTCTTAAGTTCTACCACCACAGGAATCTGCGAGAGCGCTGTCTCTTTATATATCCAAAATAGTCAAGCCACTTTTTAAACCTACAAAATGGCGGTGCCCTCTGGATCAGCAAAAGTTCTCAGCTCAGCCCACCTTTCTTTTCACCTTCTCTATTTGTTCCCCAGCCACCATGCACAGTCCTCTGTGCAGTCCCTGGCTACCAGGGGGATTTTTAGGTTAATTCTTAGGTCCTACCACCACTTGGGAATTTCCAAGCCGTTTGTGCTGTCAGGGTCTCTCAGGTCTCTGCCAGACCGCAGCTCCATGTGTCTCCTTTTTTGGTATTTTCACTCAAATTCTTCTGCTAGTTGGGGTTAGTTCACTTTTGTATCCTTCCCTTCAAGGCTCACGGGTCCCAGATTATCTTCTGTGTCTGTGTTAATTGTTTTCCCTTTTCTTTGTTGAAGATGGTCTGTGCAGTCCTTCTGCCTAGTCCGCCATCTTACCAGAACTCCTGGATGATGTTCTTGATGTCATCCCATAATTCCTCTGGTTTTCGGTCATTGGTGTTCAGTGTATCAAATCTATTCTTTAGATGGCCTCAAAATTCAGAAGGGATATAATCAAGGTCATATTTTGGTTCTTGTAGACTTGTTTTAATTGTCTTCAGCTTTAGCTTGATGTTTCACAGGAGCAGCTGATGGTCTGTTCCACAATCAGCTCCTGATCTTGTTTTGTCTGAAGATATTGTACTTCTCCATCGTCTCTTGACACAGATGTAGTCAATCTGATTCCTGTGTACTCTGTCTAGTGAAGTTGACATGTGTAGCTGCCGTTTGTGTGTTGATCAAAGGTATTTGCAATGAAGAAGTCATTTGGTCTTGCATAATTCTGTCATGCGATCTCCAGCAACATTTCTATTACCAAATCCATATTTTCCAACTACCGGTAATTCTTTGTTTCCAACTTTTGTATTTCAATCACCAGTGATAATTAACACATCTTGATTACATGTTCGGTCAGTTTTAGACTGCAAAAGTTGCTAAAAATCTTCAATTTTTTCATCTTTGGCTTTAGTGGTTAGTGTATAAATTTGAATAATAGTCATATTAACTGATCTTCCTTGTAGGCTTGTGCATAGTATTCTATCACTGACAGCATTATACTTCAGGACAGATCTTGATACATCCTTTGGGATGATGAATGCCACGCTATTCCTCTTCAAATTGTCATTCCTGGCATAGTAGATCATATGGTTATCTGATTCAAAATGGCCAAAATGAGTCCATTTAGCTCATTAATGCCTAGTATGTCAATCTTTATGTGTTCCATTTAATTTTTGAAAACTTCCAATTTTCCTAGATTCATGCTGTGTACGTTCCATGTTCTGATTATTTTTGGATGTTTGCAGCTGTTTTTTTCTTATCTTGAGATGTGCCACATCATCCATACCCCAAATGGGGGTCTTGAAAGCTTTACTCTATGCATATCATTAAGGTCAGCTCTACTCTGGGGAGGCACCTCTTCTCTTGTCATATTTTGAGTGCCTTCAGATCTGAAGTGCTCATCTTCTGGCACTATCTATATCACATAGTGTTTCAGTGCTATTCATAAGGTTTTCACTAGCTAATTCTTTGAGAAGTAGATGGCCTCTTCCTTCTTCTGAGTTTGTCTTAGTCTAGAGGCTCCCCTGGAACCTGTCCATCATGGTAACCCTGCTGGCATTTGAAACACCAGTGGCATAGCCTCCAGCCTCACAGCAACACTCAAACCATCACAATAGGAGAAACTGACAGACAAGTTTTACTTCCTTAGCCATTCTGTACTACTCTGCTCATTTTCTGGTCTCTGCCTGCCCTGCTTACTTACCCAGCCTGCCTAAGGGGCAAATACCCACCTTCTGCTGATCCCGGGGCTGGCTTACTGGGACCTGGGGCCTGGGGGCAGCTCCACACATGCAAAAACCTGCCCTTCCCTGGGCCTGGGGCTTGCTTAGTGCAAACTGTGGCCTGGGGGCAGCTCTATGCCCGCAAATGCTGGTGCTGGGGCTGGTTTATAGATACCAAATAACCAAACTCATTGCTGTCGAGTCTATTCAACTCATAGCCACTGCTCTTTGGGTCTCCTAAGTGGTATCTGTATGGAAGTAGATTGCCCAATCTTCTTTCCAAGGAGTGGCTGGTGGGATTAAACCGCCAGATTTCTGGTTAGCAGTAGAATGTCTTGAGCACTATACCACAAGAGCTCCTGTGTGTGTGTGTGTGTGTGTACTTATGTTTATATATGTGTATACATATATAGTTAGGTACAGATATATAAATATATTAGTGTTGCACACAATTTTTCATGGTTACTAAGAGTTAGTAAAAATTATTAAAAACATCCACTTATATTAAAAGTGACGATGTGCTCCGTGTTGCTGTTACTGGACCTTGTTTTCTGTAAAAGTGACAAGACTTGCTGGGGACAGTTAGGGAAGTCGATGGCACTTGTGTGTGATCGGCTCATCTCCAGACCGTTAGCCACAGAAGCTCTTCTTCATGGGCTGTTTCCTAGATAACAGCCTATCCTCTGGGCTCCCTGTCTTCTCACCAACCTCTTCCAAGTTTCTGCCTCTTGAACTCTGCAGAGGATTCTTTCCCTTGAATTTCTTCCCCTACCCACAAGAGGATGTCTCAGGAACTCATTCTGCCTTGAGTCAACAAGAACTTATTGATAAATGGCTTAACGTTTTTCATGAGATGTTAACTTCTGTTGGTAAGGAGTGGGCAGCATGTGTGGAGATAGCTTTTCTAGATAAGATGATTTCATTCCTCAGTCAGTGCCCAGTGAGGAGAGAACAAAATATTGGAGCCACTCTCTCAACCTAAGAAGTTTCTGGTTGTGCCCTGGCTTAAAATCCTTCTGAGACTCCAAGAAACTTATTGAATATTTGCACCCAGTGCTGAAGATCTCAGGGGAAAATATAGTTAAGCCAATGAGTGAATTCTGGTTGGGTTTGCCTTTTGTTTATTTTGTTAAGGCCTTGAACCTTCGGGTATTGCCTGTGGAATCTGGCTCCTTGGTGAAAGGTGTGAGACCATGATCTGATGTGCCTTTGCACATCCTTCTTGTTTCCCTTTTGGCAACATTCTTCCTTGTCTTGCCTGTTTGGTGAACTCCTGCTCCTTTTGCAAAACCTGCTTAAACCTTAGTTCCTCCTTGAAGCCTCTTCTGATTACCTGAGTTTCCTCACATGTATCTCTGTTTTAGCACTTGCCCCTCTGCTTCAGTTACTGGTTTAAGAGTTTGCTGTCTCTAGTAGGATTTGAATCCCTTGATACATAATCTAGCAGGGACTATATTTTACTTCACCTTTGCATCCCTATTGTGCCTGAGATGGAGTAGTATTTAACAAAAGTTTGATGAATGAATCGATGAACATACAAATGTGTCAAACCACAGAGAGAGGGAGGCAGGCATCTCCATTTCGACATGCCAGAATCCCATATAAGAAGCAATGAAACATTTTGCCCTGACTGTAGGAATCCTATGTGAACTGGACTTCATGGATCTGTCTGCTATGTTAAACATGGGAGTGCCTTGTGTTCCTTAACAAAAATAGATCGATGACTGAATCCGTTGAAGAGTGGAAGCTAAAAATAATCTGGGATCTCTGGATGATGGTTATGAAAAGAGCTGAATGCTGAGTAGGGAGCTTCATGTGCTCATCTGCCATGACTGACAACCAGGGCACCCGAATGAAGATCTTCCTTTTGGAAGCTTCCTTTTGGACGCAGAATAAAAGCCAGACTTGCCTAGTCTACCCAGTGACCAAAGCATTGCCACTGTAGAACTGTTGAGAAGGACCATTGGAGGTTACATCATTCCAGTGATGTCTCGACCCCAGCAGAAATCGTGTCACCTCAACCAAACCCTGATCCCACACTCATCTTTGGAGAAACTCTCATGTCGCTTGCCAAGTACAAGGCAGCCATCTGGCCACGATGGGGCCCTAGTGCCTTTCATTCATGAAGTTAAAGAGGAAATCTAGCCCAGCAAGTGTCCCCTGATGGACAGTCTGGTGTCCACAGGGCTTCTCAGAAGCGTGGAGCAAAGGAGGTGAGAAAAAGTTGAGAGTGTCTCCCAGGGTGAGATGTCACAAACCAGCCCCTGGATGCTCCTGGAGACAGGATGGAGTAACTACTGCCCCAGGTCCTGACTCACCCTCCCAGGGCAGGTTATAGGTGTGGTTGTCTGACCCCTTGGGTCATGTGTGTTCCATGATATTTAGGTTCTAGCTTCCCTCCAGAGTCTAGGCTGACACTGAGCAGTGAGGATGAGTAGGTGAGGGTTTGGAGATGGGGATGGCAGGTAAGAAACCCTGGAGATGCTCCAAGGACAAGGCCATGCCAAAGGCAAGTTTGTTTGTTGTTGTTAGGTGCTGTCGAGTTGTTTCCAACTCATAGCAATCCCATGTACAGCAGAACGAAACACTGCCTGATCCCACACCAGCTCCATGATCCCTGCCATACTTGAGCCCATCATCACAGCCACCGTGTCAGAGTAGGGATCCAGATGAGGAGAGGGAACCTAGGCACGCCCAAAGCAGCAGGGCGGGAGAGTGTGAGAAAGGGGATTAAAAGACCCAGGAACTGGGACAGAGAAGCAGTCAGCCGCAGGGATCCAGGTAAGGAGAGGGAACCCAAGCAGGCCCAAAGCAGCAGGGCGGGAGAGTGGGAGAAAGGGGATTAAAAGGCCCAGGAATCAGGACAGAGGAGGAGTCAGCCACAGGGACCAAGGTAAGGGTGATAGGAGAGGTTTCCAACAGGGAGACAAACTTGTCTGTTGGTTTGTCCTACCACAGTGACAGGTTGATGTAAGTTTTGAGGCTGAGCCACTGGTGTTTCAAACCCAGTGCAATGCACATGATACACAGGTATCAGCCCAGCTTACAGAATGAGACAGACTAGGAAGAAGGAAGAGGTCATCCACTTCTCAAAGAATTGGCCAGGGAAAACCTTATGAATAGCAAAGAAACACTGTCTGATACATTACTACACAACTTTATGAATAGTCCAGTTAGGTTAGAAGGCTCTCAAAATAGGACTGGGAAAGAGCTGCATCATCAGAGTAAACCCAGCCTTACTCATATGGATAAGGTAAAGCCTTCAAGACCTCCATTTGCTGATATGGCACCATTCAAATTGAGGAGAAACAGCTGCTGCAGACATCCATTAATCATCGGAACATGGAATGTATGAAGTATAAATCTAGGAAAATTGGAAGTTGTCAAAAATGAAAAGAAAGGCAAGTTTATAGGTTAGGGCAATCCCCAGATGCACCACAAGCTCAGTCCCAGTGGCCCCATTTTACTGCCCTCATAAAGTCTATCCTGTCCTTCTCTCAGCTGTACATGGAACTTGTACAGAGCTCCAGGGATGGGGCGAGAGGTGAGCCTGTGATTGGTTGCATAGGGGAAGCTAGCATCCTTGATCATGGAATATGGCACTTGAGATGGACTGGAACCCAAAAGTCCTGGCCACCAGTCCCAGAAGCAAATCCAACCCCCTTGGCTGGCTTCCAAAGAAATGGTAGGCATTAAGGGTGGAAAGAAATACGGACAGGGCCCTCACAGCGCTCCCCAGAAGACACCGTCCAGGGCTCAAACACAATATCTGGGATTAAACCATTGTGCACTATTGGCTCTGCAGAGAGGAAGATCAAAGCCAGCCCCACTTTCTACTCATCTCCTCTAACCACCAAGAACATCCTCTCCCCACAGGTAGCCATCCTGTTTATGCATTCATCTGATACTTTAAGTGAAAACATGAGTTAGGCAAAATAATCAATTTGACAGCTGTTGAGATTGAGGCTTCCCAGAGTGGAATGGAGACGTTTCTTTGCTTGAAGTTGGCTAAGATGTCACTGAAAATATCGAGGAACAGTTGTGCGTGGTGATCCCTCAACACCATGGTGGGACAGAAACGGATGGATTTGTTGTCACAGTCCCCCAACACCACACCTTTGTTTCTGGCTATTAACGAGTTTATTCTGTATGGATTCATCTGGAGTGTCAAAGGAGCAGAAGGTGTCTCATCCTCTCGCTTGGCTGATGAGCTGGTGAACCAGCCCTGGAGGCCCAGCAGCCCTGTGAGCAGGGTCTTTTCCACATGCGCTGCGTTACTCAGCAGATTCTTTTGCTTGATGACATTGATGACTTCGGTCAGCAACAGGTTCTTGCACGAGTCCCCCAGCCAGGTGTTGAAAATCCAGTAGGGAGCGTTGGGCCAGAACTCCCTGTAGAAGAAGCCCCTGTCATCATCTTGCTGAAGGCCATCACGTCAGCTGGGTCATCCAAGTGCCAGTGCTCATGGGCCCAGAACTTGCTGGTGCAGTCCCCTCCTGTCTGGACCTCTTCACCAAGCAGTTGCAGCCATATTTCCTGGCGATGTTCCTCAGCTTCCAGAAGTCATCCGAGGTGTGGTTGTCCCTGCCTTCAGATTGAATGGCCTCCACAATTTTCTTCTTTTTCTGATATTTCACAATCAGATCCCCTACCTCTTCTAGGCACCTCTTCCTGTTGGGTCTCTTCCAGAGGGTATTTCAGCTATGGGAAGGGTGCAGTTGGCCAGTGGAAGAAAGGGATCTCAATCTTGTGAATAGCTTTGGGGTGAATGATTGCCAAGTAATCCATGGTCCTCCTGTGGAATGCACGCATGAAGAGAAGATTCTGTACTTAAGGCACCTGGGGGCCTGGTTGGTCATGCAGGTCTCCAGCTCATTTTGGAGAACCCTGTGTGAGCCCTTTCCTTGTTCTGGTGCCACATGAAGATGGTCTTGAAGATGTTTATGTTGGAGCAGGACCCACAGGCCATGGTGAAGATTGGGACATCCCTTTGGAGGCCACCGAGAACAAGGACTCTTTGAGTTTCTCCATGAGGTTCTCCAGGGACAGGATTCCAAGGGCAGGGCTGTTGAAGAAAGTGCTCACATTCTGTTTATCTAATTCTACAAAATACCTTTGTTAAATTTCCAGCTTGTCCTGTTGTTGTTGTTGTTGTTATGTGCTGTCGAGTTGGACCCAACTCATAGCAACTTCTCCTTCGGTTTTCGAGGCACTGCCACTATGGAAGTAGATTGCCCAACCTTCCTTCTGAGGAGTGGCTGGTGCATTTAAACCACCAGCCTTCTGGTTAGCACTCAAGTGCCTTAGGCACTATGCTACGTTTAATATTGTTTTGTTTTCTTCGTGCTGCTCTAACAGAAAATACCACAAATGGGATGGCTTTAACAACCAGGAGTTTATTCTCTTACAATTTTGGAGGCTAGAATTCCGAGTTCAAAGTGCCAGGCTCTAAGAGCTGGGTGAAAGCTCCTCGACCTTGGGCTTCAACTCTGCCTCTTGCTTCTGGCCCACTGAAGCTGGAGGCTTTCTTCACTCAGGCAGCTGCTGAGGCTGACAAACCCAAAGTTGATAAGTAGAAGATACAATCCCGGTATTACTAAACCACACAGCAGACCATTGATTCAAGTCTGTTAAGAGTCCCAAGATCAGCAGACAACATGGCAGGATGCTGAACAGTGACTGTGCTACATGCAGGATTCAAGCATGCCAAAACTTGCAGACCATTGTCAAAGTTTCTCCTTATGTACTGGAAGGCAGACCACATCCCTAAGGCAGCTACTCAGCTAATCCAGTAGATTCCACCATGGAGTTGATTACCAGTCTCACCATGGGGAATAACTACATCCAGCTGCCTAACGACTCAAAGCTAGGCATAGCCAAATTGACTCATAACCTTAACTACCACAAATATGATTAGGTTTCTGCCATCTTTCCTGTTGGTCCTATATGATTTTTTCTCCATTTCTGCCCCCCCCCCTTTCCTGCCTGTTTTGGATTGAGTATTTATTTATTTATTTATTTTTCCCCCCAGTATTTTGGCTCATTAGCTATGCCTCTGCATGCATGGGTATATATGTGTTTCATATGCTTGCTCCAGGTTAAATAAGCACTTTTAACATTTAGTGTAAGAACTTGAAAACAGTACCTTTTTTCCCTTCTTGTTCTTTGTGCTATTGTAGTATACATTTTATTTCTACATGGTATAAACCCTGAAATTCACTGTTAATATTTTTTCATTATTTTTTTTTTTTTATTAGGATTTGGGTGAAGATTTACAGAGTAAATTCACTTTTCATACAGCAGTTCACATATACTTTGTCTCATGT
>NW_006921808.1:1691781-1704530 GCF_000298275.1 Orycteropus afer afer
GTATTTTCACGCAAATTCTTCTGCTAGTTGGGGTTTAGTCCAAATCTGCATCCTTTCCTTCAAGGCTCAGGGGTCCAAGATTATCTTCTGTGTCTGTATTTATTGGTTTCCCTTTTCTTTGTTGAAGAGGGTCTGTGCAATCCTTCTGCCTAGTCCGCCATCTTGCCTTTTTCATTATCTTTTAAAGAATTTTTTAAAAATAGAAAACAGACATTTTTTTGTATTTAAGAGTTTCCATCTGATAATGTTTTTTAGCCTGAAAAACTTAACATTTTGTAGTGCAGGTCTGCTGGCCATGATTCTCTTAGCTTTTGTTTGTGTAAAAATGCCTTTATTTTACCTTTTATGAAGAATGTTCTTACTGGGTATAGACTTCAAGGTGGACAGGGTTTCTCTTTCAGTGTTTTACGGTGTTCTGTTGTCTTCTGTTTTACATTTTTTCTGATGACAAGCCTTCATGTAAATGTTTTGTGTCTTTTCTTTAGTGTTGTAAAAATGGCATGGGGCATCATCATCTGACCTCCTCTCGGTTCATAAGAGGTGAGGAGGATCAAGATCAATACCCAGCGTTGATTACTATGAGGCAGAGGTCCATCCTAGAGCACCCTCTACTTCTCTGCTTGGTTTGATAATTTGTTGCAATGTCCACATAAAACTCTTACACAGTGTTTATGATTATGGTTTTTATTAGGGAAGGTAACAAGTTACAATTCAGGGTCAGAAGTGACACAGGATATAGTTATTCCACAGGACAGCTTCACAGGCATACCTTTCTCACTCTTTTGTCTCCTTGTCTTTTGCCCTGCTTAGGCAAGTGATATAGGCTCTTTTAGCTCTATTGATAAGTGCCTAGAGGCATCCCACTCCATCAGTAATGTTCAGTCCAAAGGTGCTCAGCTCAAGCTCTGTGGGTTGGCAAAATTAGCACCACCAAATGCCAAAGGCACCCCACTTTTCTGTTTCTGTATAACAAATCTGAATATCAGAAGTACCCTCTGTCCACACACGCACACACAAAAAAAACTACATGTCTTGGTTGGTGTTCCTGTCCCCTAACTATCAAGCTACACATCAGTTTCACAATATAAATACCTGAATGATAAGGTACTACTTAGTGGACTCCTTCAAGTTCTATTTGCTAATGATTAATACAGCCACTCCTCAGAAGGAAGGTTGGGCAATCTACTTCTGTAGTGATACCACCTCAGAAACCCAAGGCGGGGTCGCTATGAATTGGGTCCAACTCTGTGGCACATAACAACAGCAACAACAACAATACACTGTTTGGGCTGGCCAGTTTTTCATGCATGTGGCTTGATGGTTGAGCACAGTCAGGCATTTGCATTAAAAATGACACTCAGCTTTCTTGCTTTCTGGATCTGGAAGCCCACTGTGCTGTCTTCTGCCAGGTTCCTGGTTCTGCTGTGCTGAGGGAAAATGGGTGTCATATCTTCTTACCTCTTCTAACTTCACAAGGAGAGACAGAATCACCATCGGCAGCCCAAGGCTTATTCCTATGAGGCCAACCATGGTGCCACCCTCCAAATCTTTCTGCCGCTTCTGACACCAGCTGTCCCTCCCATGACACTGATTACTTCTCTGTTAGGTTCGATAATTTGTTGCAGTGGCCACACAGAATTCAAAGGCAATACTCAAGATTATGGGGT
Source organism: Orycteropus afer afer (assembly GCF_000298275.1). Classification (NCBI taxonomy): domain Eukaryota; kingdom Metazoa; phylum Chordata; class Mammalia; order Tubulidentata; family Orycteropodidae; genus Orycteropus; species Orycteropus afer. The sequence goes on from NW_006921808.1 coordinate 1,693,449, forward strand.
TTATTAGTAAAATAAAAGGCTATAATAGGAGTTCAGGAACATGCTCAGGATACAGTTCTTTGATCAGGACAGTTAACCCTTTGCTATGCCTTGAGACATGCCACTTTGGCTCTTGGTCTTTCAGCACAGCCTTTGCCCTGCTAAGACAAGTGTTACAAAGCTCTTTTAGGTCTGCTTATAGGTACACTTTGGTATACCCAACTCCACCAGCAAGCCTCCTGCCCAAAGGCACTCTCTTGCTCCGTGGGCCAGAAAGTCCACCACTGTGTCTCATGCCTGTTGTTTCTGCTGCCACTGTCAGTCAGTTAGACATCTCTGCCAAGCAGGGCCAGTGCGGGGATTTCAGGTCCAGGGATGTGCTGTGCTCCACTCCACCTCTGGCTATTCTCTCTTGATGGCTGAGATCCCCCTTCCTGTCTCTAGGAAGGCTCATTTAAACCTAGCAGAATGACAAATCTAACCAGTCCCAACATTAAAGCTCCTTAAACCTTATTTATATTGTCCCACCCCCACAAGGGTGCCATGTACCATATTTACTTTACTCACAAGCTATCCAATCCCCTTGGTAGGCACCTTACATTTGCATAGTTCCACCTAGTAATCTGGTGGGAGTCACAAAGACTGTCACTAGAAAAGCCATACCAAGTAATTCACTGCACAACAGCAGCTACCATTTTTCTGCTGCTGCTTTTCACAACATCTCTCACTATCTCAGCAAAGTGTTACAGCTCTGTGTGTGTCCTGGGTTGAAGAGATTGTCTTAGGCTGTGTTCTCCAGTGAAGCTTCTGTTTGTGTGTGTGCGTGTGCGCGTGCACGCGTGCACATGTGTGTGTGTGTCTCTTTGGGGAGAGAGAAATTTATCTCAGAGAAATGGCACACACAGTTGTAGATGCAGGCATGTCCCAAGTGTGTGGGTCAGACATAAAGGTGGAGGCTTCTCTTGTCTCATGTAGCTGCAGGGGCTGATGAACCCAGTATTGGCAGGCAATACAGCAGGCTGCTTGCTTCAGAGGCTGACAAATCCAAGATTACCAGGTAAGATGTCAGACTGTTGGCTTATAGGCTTTGAAGGCAGCAATCCCAAGTTTGGCAGACAATATGACAGGCCATAGGTTCAAATCCAAGAACCAATTAGATGATGACAAGCCAGATCCAAGATCCAGATTGAGCAAAAAGCCAGAGCTATTCCATACATATTGCAAGCAGACCGCACTTCAAAGAAACTTCCTTCAACTGATTGGCAGTTCATATCTCATCATGGAGGTGACTACATAATATCAGATCACATCATGGAGTATAACTAAATAATAACTGGCTAAAGCAGTTAGAATCATGGCTCACCAAGTTGGCACACAGCCTTAACTATCACAGAGGTTCAGTGCAGGGATATTGGGTCCAAAAGATGTGCTGCACTCCTGGTTGTTCTTTTTTGATGGTAGTGAGATACCACTTTCCTTCCTGTAGAAAACAAACAAACAAACAAAATAAAAACCTCACTGCTGTCGAGTCAATTTCAACTCATAGCGACCCCTCCTTTGCTTTCTGAGGCAGCATCTTTACAGAAGTAGATTCCCCATTCTTCCTTCTGAGGAGTGGCTGGTGGGTTTGAACCACCAAGCTTCTGGTTAGCAGTCAAATGCCTTAGGCACTATGCCACTAGAACTCCCTTCTTTCTGTAATATGGCTCATTTTAAGCCTAGTAGGATGGCCAGTCTGACCAGTCCCCACGTTAGGTCTCCATATACCGTATTTGTGTGGTCCCATGCCACCTGAGTGCCATGTACCTTATTTACATCATTAGCAATCTATCCAGTCTCCTTGGTCGGCTACAAGCATCTCACATTTGCGTAGTCCTACTGAGTCATCTGGTGAGAGTCACAAAGACCATGGCTAGAAGGGCCATACTGGGCAATTTACTGCACCACAGCTATTTTTAAGATTTTCTTTATCATGTGTTCCAGCAACTTGATTGTATTATCTGTGCTTTGTGTTGTTGTCCTTATGTTTTTCATAGTTCAGTTGCATTGAGCATTTTTGGTGTTACTGATTAGAATTTCAGCAACTGTGAAAAATTTTAAGTTGAGAATATACACAGTAGAACAAATTCAACAGTTTCTACATGTACAATTCAGTGACACTGAATATAATCCTGGAGTTGAAGAAAAAAACAAAATGGATATCAGAAGAGACTCTGAAACTTGTGCTTGGATGGAGAGTAGCTACAGCTAATGGAAGAAATGATAATAGTACCCACAACTGTGGGTAATATTAATGGTACTGTTTATTGATTTTTGCATTCTGTTGGATCACCTTTATTTAGAATGGGCACAAATATGAATCTCTTCCAGTTGCTTGGCCAGATAGCTGTTTAACTAATTTCTTGACATAAGCAAATGAGCACTTCCAGTGCTGTTTACATTTGTTGCAACGTCTCAGTGAGTATTTTATCACGATAAATTTGCCTGTTCTTGTGTTTTTATGAGTGAGATCATGCAGTATTTGTATTTTTATAATTGACTTAGTTCACTCCGTATAATGTCTTTAATTTATATCCATATTTTAACGTATAAACACTTTCATTTTGTCATACTTTGGTGGCTTACATGTTGCTGTGAAGCTAGAGGCTATGCTACTGATATTTTAAATACCAGCAGGATCACCCATGGTAGATAGGTTTCAGCCGAGTTTCCAAGCTAAGACAGACTGTGAAGAAGGAAGGGGCCATCCACTTCTCAAAAAATTGGCCAGTGAAAACCTAATGAATAGTAGTGAAACACTGTCTGATATATTACTGGAAAACTTTATGGATAACCCTGAAACATTGTCTGATATTGGAAGATGACCCTTATTTTGATGGTATTCAAAATATGACTGGGGAAGAGCTTCCTCCTCAAAGTAGAGTTGACCTTAATGACATGGAGTCCTTCATTTGCTGGTGGTGCACAGCTCAAAATGGGAAGAAACAGCTACAAACATTCATTAATAATCAGAACATGGAATGTACAAAGTATGAATCTAGGAAAATTGGAGGTTGTCAATAATGAAACGGAACATATCAAGATCAATATTCGAGGCATTAGTGAGCTGAAATGGACTGGTATTAGCCATTCTGAATCAGACAATCACATGGTGTACTATGCTGGGAATGACACACTGAAGAGGAATGCCATCACATTCCTTGTCACAAAGAATGTTTCAAGATATATCCTTAAGTACAGTATTGTCAATTATAGGATAACATCCATATGCCTACAAGGAAAACTAGCTAATACTAGTATCGTTTAGATTTGTTCACTAACCACTAAAGCCAAAGATGAAGAAATTAAAGATTTTTACCAACTTCTGCAGTCTGAAGTTGACCAAACATTCAATCAAGATGTATTAATGATTACTGGTGATCGGAATGCAAAAGTTGGAAACAAGAATCATTGGTAGTAGGGAAATAATGGCCTTGGTGATAGATATGATGCTGGAAATCTCATGATAGAATTTTCTAATACTGAAGATTTATTCATTGCAAATAACTTTTTTCAACAACATAAAAAGCAACTATACATGTGGACCTTCCCAGATAGAATACACAGGAATCAAATCGACTCCATCTATAGAAAGATGCAATGTAGAAGCTCAATATCTTCAGTCAAAACAAGGCCAGGAACTGACTGTGCAACAGACCATCTGTGGTGGTTAGATTTGTGTGTCAACTTGGCTGGGCCTGGTTGAGTGGCTGGGCAGCTGAATGTAGTTATTCTGCATGGTGAGATTGGTAATTAACTCCATGGTGGAATCTATTGGAGCAGCTGAGAGCTGCTTTGGGTATGTGGGCTGCTTCCCGTATATAAGAAGCATCTTTGGGAACAATCTCTAGCTTATGGCATGCTTAGACCCTGCATGTAGGTGTGTTGTTGTTCAGCAGCCTGCCATGCTTTGCTGACCTTGGGGCTTACAGTGGACTTGAATTAATGGCCTGCCGTGTGGTTTGGTAACATCGGGACTATGCTGTTTTATTTATCTACCTTGGGCTTGTCAGCCTCAGCAACCTGAGTGAAGAGATGCCTCTAGTTTCAGTGGGCTGGGAGCAAGAGTCATAGCTGCAGCCCAAGATTGAGGAGGGGCTTTCACACAGCCCCTAGAGCCTGGCATTTTGAACTTGGACTTAAAGCTTCCAAACTGTAATAGAATGAACTTCTGTTTGTTAAGGCCATTCATTCCATTTTTGGTATATTCTTGTCAGAGCAGCACTAGGTAACCAAAACACCATCCATTGCTCATATACAAGTCCAAGTTTAAGCTGAAGAAAATTAAAACAAGTCCATGAGAGGCAAAATATGACCTTGATTATATCATTCCTGAATTTATAAACGATCTGAAGAATAGGTTTGACACATTGAACACCCATGACTGAAAACCAGATGAGTTGTGGGATGACATCAAGAACATCATCCATGAAAAAGCAAAAGTTCGTTAAAAAGGCAGGCAAGGAAAAAAAAAGACCGAAATGGATGTCAGAAGAGACTCTGAAACTTCTCTTGAATGGGGAGTAGCTAAAGCAAATGGAAGAAATAATGAGTTAAAAAGAGCTGAACAGATTTCAAAGTGCAGCTTGAAAAGACAAAGTAAAGTATTGTATTGAAATGTCCATAGACCTGGAGCTAGAAAACCAAAAGGGAAGAACACACTCAACATATCTCAAGTTGAAAGAACTGAAGGAAAAAAAAAATCAAACCTCAAGTTGCAATATTGAAGGACTCTCTGGGCAAAATATTGAATGATACAGGAGGCATCAACAGAAGATGAAAGGAATACACAGAATCACTGTACCAAAAAGAATTGGTCGATCTTCAGCTGTTTCGGGAGATAGCATATGATAAAGAACAAGCGGTTTTGAAAGAAATCTCAGGTGCACCAAAGGAATTGGCAAAGAACAAGCTTCGGGAATTAATGGAATACCCATTGAGGTGTTTCAACAGATGGAGCACTGGAGGCCCTTACTCATTTATGCCAAGAAATTTGGAAGAGAGCTACCAGGCCAACTGACTGGAGGAAAGACATATTTATGCCCATTCCAAAGAAAGGTGATGCAACAGAACGTGGAAATGATAGAACCATATCATTATCACATGCAAGTTAAATTTTGCTGAAGATAGTTCAATGGTTGCAACAGTATATTTACAGGGAATTTCTAGAAATTCACACTAGATTCAGAAGAGGACTCGAACTGAGGGATATCATTGCTGATATTGGCTGAAAGCAAGGAATACCAGAAAGATGTTTACCTGTGTTTTACTGACTGACTATACAAAGGCATTTGACTGTGTAGATCATAACAAATTATGGATAACATTGCGAAGAATGGAAGTTCTAGAACCCTTTATTGTGCTCATGAGGAATCTGTACATAAACCAAGAAGTTGTCATTTGAACAAAGCAAGGGGATACTGCATGGTTTAAAATCAGGAAAGGTGTGCTTCTGGATTATGTCCTTTTACCATATTCATTCAGTTTGTATGCTGAGCAGATAATTTGAGAAGCTGGACTGCATGAAGAAGAATGCAGCATGAGAATTGGAGGAAGACTCATTAACAGCCTGCAATATGCAGATGACACCACCTTGCTTGCTAAAATTGAAGATGACTTGAAGGACTTAGTGATGAAGATCAAAGACTTCCGTATGGATTACACCTCAACATAAAGCAAAAATTCTCAGGATTGGACCTTTAAGCAACATCACAATAAATGGAGAAAAGATTGAATTAGGGATTTCATTTTAGTTGGAGCCACAGTCAATACCCTTGAAAGCAGCAGTCAAGAAATCAGATGCTGCATTGCAGTGGGCAAATGTTGCTGCAAAAGATGTTTTTAAAATGTTAAGAAGCAAAGATGTCTTGTGAAGACTAAGGTGTGCTTAAAGCCATGGTATTTTCAGTCACCTTATATGCATGTGAAAAGTAGACAGTGAGTGAAAAGAAGGATATCATGCTTTGTAAAGTAGAGGGTCAGTGTAAAAGGTGAAGGAAGACCCTAAATGAGATGAATTGACACCATGGCTGCAACGATTGCCTTAAGCATAACAAGGATTGTGAGGATGGTGCAGGACAGGAGTGGCTGGTGGGTTTGAAGCACCAGCCTCCTGGTTAGCAGTCAAAGGGTTTCAATTTCTCCACATCCTTGCTAGCATAGTTTATTCATGTGTTATATGACATTAACAGCACCAATGTTTCATTCTGTTGTACATGGGGTCGCAATGAGTCAAAGCCAACTTGACAGCGTCTAACAACAACGACATGAAGACTCTTTCTCTTACTGCATGGGTAGTATCCATTGTATGTATGTGCCACATTTTGTTTATCCATTTATCTATTGTAAGGCATTTAGGTTGTTTTTACCTTTTGATTATTGTAAATAGTACTACAGTGAACATTGGTATACAAGCCTCTGAGTCTCTACTCTCAGGTCTTTTGCGTATATACCTAGGCGTGGAATTTCTGGATCATATGGTAGTTTTATTTTTAGTTTTTTGAAGAGTCACCACAGTTTTCCACAATGGCTGTTACATTTTGTATTCCCACCAGCAATGGGTACCAAACCCACTGCTGTCGAGTCGGATCCAAGTCAGAGTGACCCCTCCTTGGGTTTCCGAGGCGGTATCTCTACAGAAATAGATTGCCCAACCTTCCTTCCAAGGAGTGGCTGGTGGGTTTGAAGCACCAACCTCCTGGTTATTAGTCAAAGGGTTCCAATTTCTCCACATCCTTGCTAGCATAGTTTATTTTAATACTAGTGGGAGTGCAGTGGTAACTTACTGTGTTTTTGAATGTGTCCCTGATGCCAAATGACATTGTGCTTCTTGTCACATATTTGAACACCATGACCTTTTAGTAAAAGGTCCGTTCATGTCCTTTGCTTTTTTTATGATTGGGTTTTATGGCTTTTTGTTGTCCAATTGTCAAACTTTTATATATATGTAGATTATTAGATTCTTATTGCGTAAATGATTTCTTTTTTTTAATTGTGATTTGGGTAAAAGTTTACCGAGCAAATTCATTTTCCGTACAACAGTTCACATTTACTTTGTCTCATGACATTGATTACAGTTTCCCACAGTGCAACAGCTCTCTTCCCACGTCCTCCCCATAGTTAACCTCTTTCCTGTGTCCTTCTCTCCCATGCATTCCTGCCCCCTGAGCTGTCTTCCTGTGCATGCACAGCCCTTCTATTCTCCCATGATTGGTCTCTCCAAGGAGTGTTTTAACTAATGTACATGATCACCTCATATGCCTGTCTTTTGTTTGGCTGGAAGCAAGTGGAGTGGGTTCAATTCCAGACCTGAAGGGCAGCTAGGGGCTATAGTTTCAGTGTCTCCACCAGCCTCTATTGGACCAGCAAACCTGATCCTTTTTTTTTTTTTTAATGATTTTGAGTTTTGTTCTACACTGTTCTCTCACTGTCCAGGATCTCCTACATAGATCCCCCTCCAAGTGGTTGGTGGTGGTAGCTGGGCGCCACCTAGCTCTTCTGGTCTCATAGTCATATAGACTGAGGATTACATGACATACCAGTCACTTGGACTAATTGTTTCCATGTGTCTTTGATTTTCATTTTCTTTGCTCTCCTCTGGACAAGGAGAGACCCATCGTTGCATCTAGATGGCTGCTTGCAAGCTTTTAAGATCCTAGTGGCTACTTGGAAAAGTAGGATGTGGAGCAGTGTTTTTGTGTAGTATGTTATGCCATTTGAGCTTGATGTCCACTGTGACCATGGTCCCTAGACCACAGGTCCAACTGCTTGCTCCCTCTGGGTAGCTGGCAGTGCCCAAGAAGTGACTACAACCTTGTCCCTTCTCAGCTCTTCTATATACCTGGAAATTCTTACAGAACATGTATATACACTTGTAGAAACATTGTCTGCCAACCCTGTACATGGTCATGCCATGCATAGACCAACCCTATACATTTTCTCCTGCAGAGACATACCTAATTGTTCAGCCTCTCCTCCCAGATATATGATTTCTTAAGATATTATTCTAATCAGTTCTTGTCTTTTCAGTTTTTGGTAAATTTTTTTGTTGAACACAAATGTTTTTAATTTTTATGATGTCCCGTTAATTTCTATTTTCTTTTGGTGTTTGTACTTTTTCTGTATTATACTAGGTAATCCACTGTTAAAAGCTAAGCCCTACCAGCATTGCCCTTGGATTTTCTTCTAAGAATTCTATGGTTTAATCGGCACATTTAGGTCCTTATCTGTTTTGTGGAGCTTTGGCGGTACAGTGCGTAAGTGCATAGCTGCTAATCTAAAGGTCTACAGTTCGAATTCCCCTGCTCTGTGGAAGGATGTGGCAGTCTGCTTCTGTAAAGATTTACAGCCTTAGAAACATTATGAGGTAGTTCTGCTCTGTCTGATTGGTTTGGTATGAGTCAGAATTGACTTGATGGCAAAGGAGCTTTTTAATCCATTTTTAATTTGTTTTCGTGTATGCTGTGAGGCATGAATCCTGTTTCATTTTCTGTATGTGGAAATCCAATTTTCCCAATACCATTTATTGATGAGACTTTCTTTCTCCATTGAATAGAGTTAGCAAAAATCAGTTGACCAGAGATGTGTGGGTTTATTTCTGAACTCTTAATGCTATTCCATTGTTCAGTATGTGCATTACTGTATCAGTACCAGGCTGTTTTGGTTATTATAGCTGTACAATATGTTTTAAAATCAGGAAGTGTGAGTCCTACTTCATTCTTCTCTTTCAACATAGCTTTAGCTCTTTGGGGTCTTTTGTCATTTCATACAAAGTTGAGGATTGATATTTTTATTTCTGTGAAGACAGCTGTGTAGATTGTTTTTGGTAGTATTGACATGTTAACAATATTAAGTTTTCCATGCTATGAACCTGGAACATTTTTCTTATTTATGTCTTTAATTTCTTTCAGCAATGTTTTATAATTGTCATTGGAAAAGTTTTTTTACTTCCCTGGTTAAATTTATTCCTAGTATTTTGTTCTTTAGATGTTACTGTAAATGGAATAATTTATCAAATTTCCCTTTCAAATTTCTTATTGCTGGTATATTGGAACCCCACTGATTTTTTATTGGACTTGTACCTTTCAACCTTGCTAAATTCCTCTATTAGCTCTAGAAGTATTCTTGTGGACTCCTGCTTTCTGTATATAAGGTCAATAATCCATGATTAGAGATAATTTTACTTTTTTCCCCAAAAAAACTAGATACCTTTTATTTCTTTTTCTTGTTGCTTTGGCTAGGACTTCTCATACAATATTGAATAGAAGTGTTGAGAGCAGGAACCCTTGTTCTGTTTCTGATTTCAAGGAGAAACCTGTCAACTTTTGTCTATTGTATAAAATGTTAGCTAATGGCTTCTCATATATGTCTTGAATCATATTGAGGAATTTCCCTTTTTTTCCAGTCTTCTTCCTGGATTTTGTGAAATGTTTTCCAGCATCCATAGAGATGATCATTTGGTACTTTTCCTTTGTTCTTTTCATGTGTTATATGACATTAACAAATTTTCTAATTTTGAACCATTCCTGCATTTCTGGGATAAATCTCACTTGGCCATGGTTGGTGACTCTTAATATGCTATTAGATTCTTTTTTCTAGCATTTTGTTGGTGATTTTCTCATCTATATTAATAAGGGATGTTGGCTTCTAGTTTTCTTTTCTTGTGGTTTCTTTGTCTGGTTGTGGTACAGATATCCCCTGCTTATTGAAAGTTCACTTTATACCACTTTGCTTTTATGCAACTTTAGTACCTGTTTTTTGCTAGCCAAAATAATCTGAAGATTGTTGCTTTTGTGAAAAATGGCAAAAAGCAAAACTAGTGGTCAGTGTTTGTTTTATAGCTGGACATTAAAGAGGCAGCATGTACCATGAACAATGAGAGTGGTGTCACCATCTCTTTCTCCCAGAGCTATACTTAGCTTCTCAGCATCAAGCCACTATAGCTTTGGATTGTGACTGTGAACACTATATAATAGTATTATTTTTGGTTTTATGCGTAATTTAATATGATTTGGTAGGTTATTTTTTTAATCTGGGAACGCTCAAAAATTTTTCCCATATAAATTCATGGTAATTGTTTCTTTGCTTTGTGCCATGTGGGCTTATGAAAGGTTTCATAGAAATACTGTTTTTGGGTAAGGAGAGAAACCTGGATCGGGGTTATGTTTGCTTCCTAGAATAAAATAGGCAATATTTTTTCCTTCTGCATTATTTAGAAGAGTTTAAGCAGGATTGGTGTCCGTTCTTCTCTGATGTTTGGTAGAATTCCCCAGTGAAGCCATCTGGTCCAGGGTTTTGTTTTTTTTAATGTTTGGTGAATTTTGGTCACTGGTTTATTCTCTTTACTTCTCATGAATTTGTTGAGACATACTTTTTTGTCCTAAATCAGTTTGGGTAGTATCCTTCTTCAAGTTTGTGCATTTCATCTAGATTATCCAGTTTGTTGCTGTACAGTTGTTAATAATGTACTTTCACAAATCTCTTTATTTCTGTTGGGTCAATTGTATTGTCTTTCATTAATTGTTTTTGTTATTTACATCTTTGTTCTTTTTGTCTTTGTCAGTCTAGCTAAAGGTTCATCAATTTTATTGATTTTTTTTCAAAGCAACAACTGCTGGTTTTGTTGATTTTCTCAATTTTTTCTAATTTTGATTTCATTCCTTTCTCCTATGATCTTTGTTATTTCTTTTTTCCTGGTAGGTTTAAGCTTAGTTTGCTCTTTTTCTGTTTCCTCAAGTTGTCAGGTTAGGCTGTTGCTTCGAGATCTTTTTTCTTTTATCTTTATAGGCATTTATTGCTGTATATTTCCTTCTGAGTACTGTTTTCATTGCAACTGATAAGTTTTGGTATGCTGTGCTTTCATTTTCATTTGACACTGAGAACTTTGTGATTTCTGTTTTGATTTCTTCCTTGACCCATTAGTAGCTTAATAGTGTGTTTGGTATTTAATTTCCATGTTTGTGTCTTTCCCTCTTTTTTTTTTTTTTTCTATTGCTGATTTCATAGGAGCTCTGGTAGCATAGTGCCTAAGGCACTCGACTGCTAACCAGAAGGCTGGTGGTTCAA
>NW_006921808.1:1704630-1744572 GCF_000298275.1 Orycteropus afer afer
TTCAAACCCACCAGCCACTCCTTGGAAGGAAGGTTGGGCAATCTACTTCCGTAGTGATACTGCCTCGGAAACCCAAGGAGGGGTTGCTGTGAGTCTGGGCTGACTCGACAGCATACAACAACAACAATTGCTGATTTCTAGCTTACCTCTTTTGAGGTCAGAGTATTTTGTGCAATTTCAGTCTTTTAAGTGACCTACCATATGATCTATCCTGTCTGTGGTTTGGCTGGAAAGCACGAGAGTGAGTTCAGTTCTGGACCTGAAAGGTGTAGGAGGCCATAGCCTCGGGGTCTCACCAGGCTCTATCAGAAGAGTAAACCTGTTTTTTGTTTTTTAATGAGTTTGAGTTTTGTTCCACATTGTTCTCCACTCTATCCAGGATTTCTTGCACTCATCCATTTCCGAGTAGTTGACAGTGATAGACCAGGTACCATCTATTCTTCTGCTCTCATGGTCATATGATATGGCTGAAGTTTGCACTAGTCCCTTGGACTAATTGTTTCCATGTATCTTTGGTTTTCATCATTCTTCTTTGCTCTGGACAAAGAAGGACCCATTATATAACCATGGGTATGTTCCTTTCTGTCTACACATACCTGATCATTCAGCCTGTCTTTCCCTCTATTTACTTGTTGAGTAATATTTATTATCACTGATAACATAGTATTTTATATGTAAAAGTTTATCTTTATTGTCTGTACCTCTTATGTACCTCTCTCTGTCTTCCTTTTCCTTCATGTTATTGTGTTGGTCACTCACTTTTGGTATATTGCCTTTCCCTTAATCCAAATCAATACTTGTCTCTACCTATTTTCTGTGTTCCTTCCTTCCCCTCCTATCCCTGGTAATCAACAAAGAAAATTTCCTTCCATATATAAGCCTTTCCTAGACATTTTACAATAGTGAACTAATAAAATATTTGCCCTTCTGTGATTGACTTATTTTACTCAGCATAATGACCTCCAAGTTCATCCACATTATGTGTTGTTTTGCAGATTGTACCTTCTTCTTTAGTGTTGGATAGTATTCCAATGTATATATGTACCATAATTTGGTTATACATTCTTCTGTAGATGGGCACTTAGGTTTTTTCCATCTCTTTGCTATTGTGAATAGTGCTGCAATGAACATGGGTGTATATACATCTATTCATATCCTGTCTCTCACTTCTTTAGGATATATACCTAGTAACTGGATTGCTGGACCAAATGATATTTCTCATTCCAAATTTTTAAGGAATTGCCATGTTGATTTCCACAGTAGTTGTATCATTTGATAGTCCCACCAGCAGTGTATGAGAGTCCCAGTCTCTCCACATCCTCACCAGCATTTATTATTTTCTGTGTTGTTCAATTTGACTGCTATTGCTGAGGTAAGATGGTATCTCATTGTTGTTTTGATTTCTGTTTCTCTAATGGCTAATGATTCATAGGTTATTAACTAGGTTGTACTGGATCTCTCTCCAGCTCTGTGTTGATGTGGGGATCAACACTGGTGGGGATATGGGTGCAAGTCTCTGTTTGTTGTGAATAGAATTTGGTGTTAGGATGGACAGGTTTTATCTACCATCTACTATTGATCCTGTGGTGCAGGAGCTATTTTTGTTACCAGTCTGTTGGCCAAGATGTTCTGTGTAGTAGCTGTGGTTGCCTCGTGGAGGTTTAATATCTTCCTCCTGTTGAACGAGGGAGGGAGAAAAGGAAAAAAGGGGGAAAGGCAAAAGTAATTTTCTGCATTTAGGTTGAGATAATTCAGTTAGCAATTCAGGCACAGGCAGAGTAGCCCAGATCCTTTTGGGGGCCTTTGTTAAAGATGGTGCTCCCCTGTCAATCAAAGACTCAAGGTTCAAATTTGAGAGTAGTCCCAAAGGAAGGAGTGTTACTCCTCTCTGGTGGACCAAAAAGCCACAAAAACCCAGTCACAGATTTAGTGTGGGCACAAAGTGTTTTCAGGAGTTGGGCCCAAATCCACTGCCATACACCTGCCCTGGGGTTCTGCCTACTCATAGAGCACTTCTCTTCCCTTTCTCCTACTCCATACTCCATGGCAGCCCAAGTCAAGGGGGTTCCCCAGTCCTTTTCCTAGAAAGATCTTCACTTCCCGTGAAGGTCCCAGTCAGCTCAGAAAAACTCCAAGTATGGCTATTCTGAATCACCAGCATCTATTGGAGCTCTGGTGCTGTAGTGCCTGAGGCATGTGACTGCTCACCAGAAGGCTGGCGGTTCAAACCCACCAGCCACTCCTCGGAAGAAAGGTTGGGCAATCTCCTTCTGTAGTGATTGTTGTTGTTGTTGTGTGCCATCGAGTCAGACCCGACTTATAGTGACCCCTCCTTGGGTTTCCGAGGCAGTATCACTACGGAAGTAGGTTGCCCCATCTTCCTTCCGAGGAGTGACTGGTGGGTTTGAACCGCCAGCCTTCTGGTTAGCAGTCCATAGTGCTACTGCCTTGGAAATCCAAGGAGGGGTCACTATGAGTCGGATTCGACTCCACGGCAGTGGGTTTGGTTTTTTGGTTTTGGTGAGTTCTGTAATTTTTTTTTTTTTTTTTATTCCCCTTCTTCTTGTGTCCACTGGCAGGGTAGGCCTGCCTATTTTTCCCAGTATTTAACCTCTCTCTCTTTGCTTTCACTGGATCTAATGGTTTATCTTCTCTTTAGTTGCTCATAACTCCAGTATCTTTATTTGTATCTGCTTTACCTAGTTGCCCTTGGTCTCAGTTGGAAGAGGGAATGGACGTGCCTGTTATCTGTTCAGCAACATCTTCCCAAGCAATCCACTCCACTTCCTAATGTCTGTTGAAGGAGCTCTGGTGGCAATTGTTTGTCTTTTTGTTGTTGATATGTTGGAGTTGCCTATAAATTTTAGAGATTAAGTCCCTTGTTGGGTATGTCATTACCAAGTATTTTTTCCCAATCTGTAGGTTCTCCTTTTACCCTTGTGGAAAAGTCTTTTGAAGCTAATAAAACTTTAAGTTTTAGAAGGTCCCAATCATCTGGTTTATCTTCTGCTGTTTGTGCAGTTTTGGTTATGCTTGATAGTCTGTTTATGCCATAATTTAGGGACCCTATGTTTGCCTCTCTTTTTCCCTTGGTTAACTTTATAGTTTTAGGTTTCACTTTAAGTCTTTGATCATTCTGGAGTTAGTTTTTGTGTATGGCATGAAATATGGATCTTGCTTCATTTATCTGCAAATGGATAACCAATTTTGCTGGCAGCATTTGTTAAAAAGACTATCTTTTCCCCATTTAATGGATTTCAGCCCTTTGTCAAAGATTAGCTGAGCATAAGTGGATGGATGATTTTCTGGGTTCTCAATTCTCTTGCATTGGTCTATGTGTGTGTTGTACCAATACCAGGCTGATATGACTACCGTGGCTGTATAGTAGGTTTTGAGATCTGGGAGTGTGAGATCTCCTCTTTGTTCTTTGCTTATTTGAGGTCTCTTTCCTTTCTATATAAAGTTAGTGATTGGATTTTTCACATCCTTAAATAATGTTAATGGAATATGAATTGGGATTGTATTGACTGTATAGATTACTTTGGGTAGTATTGGCAATTTTTTTTTAATTGTGATTTGGATGAAAATTTACAGAGCAAATTCACTTTCCATACAGTAGTTCACATACACTTTGTCTCATGACATTGACTACAGTTCACCACAATGCAACAGCTCTCCTCCCACTTCCTCCCAACAGTCACCTCTTCCCTGTGTCCATGCCTCCGTGCACTCCTGCCCCCTGAGCTGTCTCCCTGTGCATAAACAACCCTTCTTTCTCCCATGATTGTTCTCTCCAAGGAGTGTATTTACCTCAGGTAAATGTTCAACTCTTTATGACTGTCTTTTGCTTGTCTGGAAGCCACAGGAGTGGGTTCAATTCTAGACCTGAAGTACAACTTGGGGCCATAGTCTCAATGGTTCCACCAGGCTCTATCAGACCAACAAACCTGGTTCCCCCTTTTTTTTTTCCAAATGCTTTTGAGTTTTGTTCCACATTGTTCTCCCTCTCTATCCAGGGTCTCCTATATAGATCCCCCTCTGAGTGGTTGGGGAGCTCTGGTAGCATAGTGCCTAAGGCACTTGACTGCTAACCAGAAGGCT
Organism: Orycteropus afer afer; assembly: GCF_000298275.1. Classification (NCBI taxonomy): domain Eukaryota; kingdom Metazoa; phylum Chordata; class Mammalia; order Tubulidentata; family Orycteropodidae; genus Orycteropus; species Orycteropus afer. The sequence continues at coordinate 1,708,732 of NW_006921808.1, forward strand.
GGCAGTTCAAACCTGCCAGCCACTCCTCAGAAGGAAGGTTGGGTAAATCTACTTCCGTAGTGATACTGCCTCAGCAACCCAAGAGAGGGGTCACTATGAGTCAGGGCCGACTCAACGACACATAACAACAACAGCAACTGAGTGGTTGACATTGGTAGGTGGGCACCATCTAGTTCTTCTGGTCTCATAGTCATATAGGTTGTGGATTGCATGGTATACCAGTTGCTAGGACTAATTCTTTCCATGAATCTTTGGTTTTCTTCGTTCTTCTTTGCTTGGGATGAGGCGAGACCCTTTGTTGCATCTAGATAGCTGCTTGCAGGCTTTTAAGATCCCAGTTGCTACTTGCTAAAGTAGGAGGTGGAACAATGTTTTGTGTAGTATTTTATGAGTATTGGCATTTTTACAGTGTTTAATCTTCTTATCCATGAGCATGGTATGTTCTTCCATTTATGTAGATCTCTGATTTCTTGAAGTCCTGTTTTGTGGTTTTGTTTCTATAGGTGTTTTGTGTCCCTGGTAACATTTATTTCCAAGTATTTTATTGTTTTGGTAGCTATTATAAATGGTATTGATTGCCTTGTTTCCTTTTCAGCAATCTCCTTTCTGGTGTAGAGGAATCCAACTGATTTCTGTGTATTAATCCTTTATCTTGCCACTATGCTAAATCTCTCAATTAGTTCCAGTAGTTTTCTTGCTGAGTCTCTTGGGTTTTCTAAGTATAGGTTCATATCATATCATCAGCAAATAGGGATAGTTTGACTTCTTCCTTACGAATTTAGATGGCTTTGATTTCCCTTTCTTGCCTTATGCCCTGGGTAGGCCTTTCAATACAATGTTAAATAGAAGGGGTAATAGAAGGCATTCTTGTCTGGTTCCCATTCATGAGGGAAATGGTGTAAGTCTGTCTGCATTGAGAGTATTGTTGGCTGTTGGTTTTGTATATATACCCTATGTAATATTGAGGAGCTTCTATTCTTACTGTTTTGAGAGTTTTTATCAGGACTGGGTGTTGGAGTTCATCAAATGCCTTTTCCGTATTGATTGATCTGGTCATGTGTTTCTCTTCCTTGATTTTACTTATGTCATGGATGACATTGATTTTCTAATGTTAAACCATCCTTCCATAACTAGTCTGAACCCCACTTGGTCATTTTTATTCTTTTGATATATTGCTGTGTCTGTTGGCTAGGATTTTGTTGAAAAATTTTACATCTGTATTCACATGGGATATTGGTCTATAGTTTTTCTTTTCAGTGATGTAATTCGTAGTTTTTATGTCAAGGTTATTCTTGATATCGATATTCTTGATACCAATATTCTTTTTTTTTAAAATTTTTAAAATTATTATTGTTATTTGGGTGAAGATTTACAGACCAAATTCATTTTGCATACAGCAGTTCACATATACTTTGTCTCATGTCATTGACCACAATGCAACAGCTCCCTTCCCACTTCTTCCCCATAGTTACCTCTTCCCACTATCCATCCCTCCATACACTCCTGCCCCAGGAGCTGTCTCCCTGTGCATAAGAAGCACTTCTTTCTCCCATGATTGTTCTCTCCAAGGAGTGTATCTACTTGATTAATACCAATATTCTTGGTATCAATATTCTTGATATGAATATGGGAGGATCTCATCCTTTTCTGTGTTCTCAAATAGTTTTGAGTAGGATTAATGTCATTTCTTTGAATGTTTGAAAGAATTCTCCAGTGAAACTATCTGGGCAAGGACTTTTATTAGTTGGTAATTCTTTTGTTTTGGGCCTGTTCAAATTTTCCACCTGTCTGTGTTGGTTTAGGTAAGTAGTATGTTTCTAGATATCTGTCCCATTTCTAAAATTTGTTGAAGTACAGTTCTTCATAATATCCTGATATTATCCTTTTTATTTCAGTTAGTTCTGTTGTGATGTCAACTGTTTTGTGTCATATTTGTATTTGTATCCTTGCCCTCTTTTGTGTTTTTAAGAAGTTTACTAGTGGTTTTTTGATGTTTATTAATCTTTTCAAAGAACTAAGTTCTAGTCTTTTTTTATTTGTTTTTTTTTTTATCTTTGTATTTTCTGTTTCATTTATTTCTGCTAGAATCTGTCTCATTTCTTTTCTTGTGGTGATTGTAGGCTTCTTTGTAGCTCTTTTTCTAATTTTAGAGATTTTGGGTTAAGGTATTGACTTAGACTTTTTCTTCTTTTTTGATATGGGCATTTACTGCTAGAAATTGCCCTCATCACTGCTTTTGCTGTCTCCCAAATATTATGATATGTTGTGTTTTCATTCTTGCTTGATTCAAGAAACTTTTTATTTAATCTTTTATTTATTGTGTTACCCAGTATTTAATGAGGAGGATGTTACTTAGTTTCCATGTGCTTGCTCTTTTTTGTTCATCTTTTGTTGATTCCCAATTATATAGTATTTTTATTTGAAAAGATAGATGCTTTGCAGTTTTTCAGTAATTTTAAATTTATTGAGGCTTGCTTTGTGGCCTACTATATGTTCTATTCTCGGAAACCCAAGGAGGGGTCGCTATGAGTTGGGTCTGACTCGACGGCACATAACAACAACAACAACAACAACATTTGTTCTATTCTGGAAAATATTTTCCATGTGTGCTGGAAATGAATGTATATTGTGCTGTTGTTGGGTGAAGTGTTGTATAGATGTCTGTAAGGTCAAGTTGGTTAATTGTGTTGTTTAGTTCTTCTGTGTCTTTGAGTTTCTTTCTAGTTCTGTCTTTTGTTGAAAGTGAAGTATTAGCATAGTGGCTAAGACACTTGCCTGCTAACCAGACGGCTGGTGGTTCAAACCCACCAGCCACTCCTCGGAAGGAAGGTTGGGCAATCCTACTTCTGTAGTGATACTGCCTCGGAAACCCAAGGAGGGGTCGCTATGAGTCGGGTTTGACTCGATGGCACATAACAACAACAACAACAACAACTATTACTATGGTGTCATCTATTTGTCTATTCAATTCAGTTAATATCTGCATTGTTTATTTTTGGGCTTTTTCATTGGTACATAGATATTTATTATGGTTTTGTCCTCTTGTTTCAGTCCTTTAGTCATTATATAATGTCCTTCCTTGTCTCTTTTGTTGGTTTTGTCTTAAAGTCAGTTTTACGAGAGATTAATATTGTTAGTCTTGCTCATTTTTTATTGCAATTTGTTTGAAACATCTTTTTACAACCTTTGCTATCTAGTCTATTTTTGTCTAAAGAGTATTTCTTGTGGACAGCATAATTATAAGTTATATTTACTTATCCAGTCTGCAACTCTATCTCTCTTAAGTGGTGCATTTAATCCATTTGTATTCAATGTACTTACTGACAAATATAAATTCCTAGCTGTCATTTTATTATATGTTTTGTCGTAAGGTTGCTGATTTTTTTTTAATTACAATTTTCTGTGTTGACATCATTTCATTTATGAATTGTGTAATCATTTCCTTCATTGCTGTTATTTTAGTATTTGCTAAATATTTGTGCTTGTGTTCTTTTTTTTTATTTTGATGCGAAGGCTTATTATTTTTCTTTAGGGTTACCCTTTGATTTATAATTTTCTTCCCAAGTTTGTAACAGTCTATTACATCTCTCAGTAGTCTTGACTTCCTCACCATTTTGAAGTTCTGTAACTACACTATTATTCCCTCCTTTAGGTTTGTAGTTGTCCTTGTTTACTAATTGATGTTTCTGGTTCTCTGTTTACAGTCTTGTAAGCTTATTTACTTTGGCTACTTCTGTAACTGTGTTGGTTTTGGGTTATGTCATCATGTGTGTTAATGGTCAGTTGTTGTTTGCTGTTGTTGGTTCTCTGTCCAAAGGATTCCCTTTAGCACATCTTATAAGGTTGGTCTGTTTTTAACAAATTTCCTTAATTTCTGCTTATCTGGAAATGTCCTAATTTCACCATCATATCTGAGGGACAGTTTTGCTAGGTATATAATCTTGTTTGGAAGTTTTTTTCTTTCATGATTTTATGTACATCATCCCGTTTTTTTCTCACTTGCAAGGTTTCTGCAAAGAAATCCAAGCTTTGTCTTTTTCTTGCCCTTTGTTGGTTACTTTTTTTTTTTTTTTTACACCCCCATCATACCTTCAGGATTCTTTGTCTTTCATTTTGGTAAGTTTGATTATGATACATCTTAGTGATTTTATTTCGGGGACTATCCTATTGGGTGTTCGTTGAACTTTTTGATTGGATATATTCTTTTCTTTCATTGTATTAGGGAAATTCTCATCTAACAGTTCTTTGACAGTTCTCTCTATGATTTTATCTGTCTATTCCTGATGTGGAATTCCATTTACACGTAAGTTATTCCTCTTGATGGTATCCTATGTGAATCTTAGCCTTTCTTCATTTTGTTTTGGTTTTTTTCCTGATTGATCCTTAACATAGTGATATTTGTCTTCAGTGTCACTAATTCTGTCTTCCATTGATTCAGTTATACTCCTTTGCCTGTTCAGTGTGTTATCCGTTTCTGAAATTTCAGTGTTCATCTTATGGATTTCTTTTAGTAGATTTTGTGTTATTTCTAATTTTCTTTTTAATTTTGTCATTTTTTTCTTGTTTTCTTAAATTGTTCTAGAGTTTTTTCTGTGTTTTCCTTAATTGTTTCAGTGTTTTCTTTCATCTGTCTCTCAGTCTGTTGAAGTGAATTCCTTATAAACGAGTTCCAATGCTGTCTTTCTCAGGGATGTTTTCTGGGTCTTTATCCTAGTCCCTTGTTTCTACTATTTTATCTTGCTTCTTTGTGTGGACTGTGATGGTTTGTTTTCTCTGAGACATTATGACATCTTTGGGTTTTTATTTAATTGGTGATTGTATGTTGGTGTGATTTGCTGAAGTTTTATTTTCTTTCTTTTGTTTTGATACATCTGAGCTAGCAGGATACTATGCTCTTCTGTTTACCGGTTGGCAGCACTTACGAACTCACCAGCTGTCTCCTGGTGGATGTACACAGATCTGTTAGTTCATGAAAAGTAGTTAAGGGTGAGTCGGACTGGTATTGCCTGTCGTCTGTTGTTGTTCAGCTCATGTAGAAGCGAGTTGTGGCCCTCACTCAGTAGGTGGATCTCTAGGAGGTGCAGATGTGATTGGGTTGTATTGGCATGGTTGTTGTCTCCCCCTCGTTTAGACAAAAACGATAAGATAAACCAGAAAAAAAAAAAAAAAAATCAAAACAGGAGAACAAACTGCATAAACAAATGGGAAAAATTAAAAAAAAGAAAAAAGCCAGTAAGTGAGAAGAAATTTTTAAAAAAATCTGTTAAAAACACAAAAGAAATACAAATAGAAAATAAGGGGGAAGCAACATCCCACAATATCTGGGGATGGGGTATAAAAGAAAAGAGGAGGAGTGAAAGTATAATAAAGAAAAAGTGAGAAAACTGCAAAATGAAAAACAAGGTATGGGAAGAACCAAAGGAAAGAAAAAAAATGGTAACTAGGAAAAGGAAAGATGAAAAGGTAAAAAAAAAAATTAGAACTGGGAAGGGAAAAAGAGAGTAAAGGAAGCCAAAAGAGTACTTTCAAAACAAACAAAAACAAAATTGGGGTGTGAGGGTAGCGCAGGGCACCAGGCTCCATCAAGGCACACAAATTGGAATGAAATTCCTGCTTGTCCAGAAAATGGGTGGAAGTGGAGGATGACCCCAGATCTGTTCACCAAGAGGGTGTTGGGTATAAGAGTAATGGGGAATATTGCAGTTTTCCACTTGTCAGCCTCCAATGCAATTTCCTGTGCTGTCCTTGGCCAGTGGAGCATATCCTTAGGTTGCTGGTATCAGAATGCTGTTGCTTGGAAATATCCCAAATAGCCACGCTACTTGCAGTTATTCAAAACAGAGCTCAGGTGTTGTAGTGTCTGAGGCATTTGACTGCTAACCAGAAGGCTGGTGGTTCAAACCCACTAGCCACTCCTTGAAAGGAAGACTGGACAATCTATTTCCATAGTGATACAGCCTCGCAAACCCAAGGAGGTGTTTCTATGAGTCGGAATCGAATTGATATTAGTGAGTTTGGTTTGTGTGTGTGTGACCTCAGTACAGGAGAAAGTCTGCCACTCAGTTTGTCTCCTTACTTACTGTTTTCCTTTTTAGCCATCATCCACTGGTGCAGTTTTCCATACAGCCCTTGGCGAGTAAGGTTGATTCTTAGGTTACTGCCCTGATCTTACCACCACTTGTAAATATTCAAACTGGCCGTGCCATCAGGATAGCCGACAGTCCGCAGCTCCATTTGTCTCCTTATTCACTGATTTTATTCAGGTTCTCTTACCAATTGGTATTTAATCTACTTTTTTATCCTTCCTTCCAAAGCTCAGGGCTCCAGGATTATCTTATGTATTCGTGTCAACTGGTTTCTCTTACCTTTGTTAAAGAACATCTGTGTAAGTTGTCTGCCTCTTCTGCCATCTTGCTGAAAGTCCCCAGATTTTGTCTTAAAATCTACTTTGTCTGGTATTAAGATTGCCATCACAGTTCTGTTTTGGTTATTATTTGCATGGAATACTTTCTTCCCTCTTTTCACTTTCAACCTGTTTGTGTTCCTGGGTCTCAAGTGTGTCTCTTGTAAACAGCATATAGTTGGATCATATTTTTTCATCTTTTATTTCATGTGCCTTGTAACATAATGTTATCCTTGCTTTTTATATATCATTAGAAAGCACAAAGGACAAAACAATTAGAATTATCAAGCATGAGTATGAGCTGAAATCTGCATTAAATCTTACCTAGGTATCATTTATATGTGACTGTTTGCTTCCCTTTCACTGCTTTCAGGAGTCTCTGTCCTTTTTGAGAACAAGAGCATCATGTGTCTTGGTGTTGATATCTTTAATTTTATCTTGCTTGTGGTTCTTTCTGCTCTTTGGATTTGTAGATTCATGTGCTCTGTTAGATTGAAGAAGTATTTTGTCATTATTTCTTCAAGTGCTTTTATTGCTTCTTTCTCTCTCCCTCATCTTTTTCTGGAATTGCCATTATACATTTTAGTACTCTTTTTGATGTCCCATACTGTGCTCAGTCTTCTTGAGCTTCTCGTTCTTGCTACTCTTCCACTTCTGGAATTTCAAATATTTTAGCCTCTGATTCACTATTCTTTCTTTTGCTTGATTTAACCTGTTGTAACACCTTTCCAATGTATTTCTCAGTTCAGTTGTTGTTCTTTTACTTGCAGCATTTTTCTTTGGTTTCTTTTCTTTTCTTTTTTTTTTTAAATCTTTTTTAGATAGTCATTTTCCTCTTGCATTCTTTTCCTTATTTCTTTTAATGCTTTATGTATAATGTTACTGTGTTATATTCTTCCATTCTTTTCATAATTTGGCCTTACATAGATGCACTTTGACTTTCTTCATCATGTTCTTTTGAATGGGCTGTCATTTGTCTTTGTATATCTTGTGATTTTTTATTTTTGTAGTTGTTGTTGTTAACTTTGCTCTCTCTTGTATTTGGTGTTTTCACTCATACCACTTTTGCAGAAAATTCTTCGATGGACAGAGCCTTCCACTTTTTCTTATGTTTTTTCTTCCTATCCTTGATAGTTCCTTCCCTGTCTGTAATTTAATTAGGATTCAGAAGTTCCAGATTTCAGTTTTCACCTGTGAGTGTCTCCCAAACTCATCAGAGAACATGCTGTGGTCAATCTGTCCACCAGTAGGCACCACCACTCAGGTGAGATATCATGCACTAATTAGTCTGTTAGTCAGGGAGCACAGGCCTCTCTGTGGTTGTTAACTCCCTTTTTCTCTCTGTTTTTAACCATGTTTTCTATTGGAAAACTCACACGCTGGGAGCCTTCTTCAGGACTAGATATTCCCCTCTGATTTGGTCCAAGACTTCCTTCCCTGTGCTATGGGAGCTGTTATAACAGAGCTGGCATTCAAGGAAAGCACAGGCAGACTTTACTTTTTTATGTGGAGTAGGAGTGGCTGGTACTCCCTAGAAGGATCTCAGAGAGACTTTTCTTTTTGCTTCAAGAGCCCTAGTGGCCTTTGGTTGTTAAGGGAGCATTCCCCACTGGTGACTTGCGTAGTGGCTTCACTGTTGGGAAACTTCTGTACGAGTTCATTTTAGACCACCAGCTGCCAGTTGCCAGGTGGGCTAATGACTGTCACCCTTTGAATGATCTCCCAGGGAAGTCTGCCTTATTATTATCATAGCCCCCCTGTAGTACGTTTCTTGGCACCTTCCGTTGCTGGTGCCTGCATCCTAGCATACAGCAGCTTCAGTCAGCAGTCTCCAGTGCCACCTAAAAATGGGAGTGGGTGGGTAGACAAACCCAAAGTCTGTTTTGTTGGTTATACAAGCATGAAGTATGGGTTTTGCAAGAAGGCAGGTAAAGTGTTGACTAGGGGAATAGACTCCACTGCAGGGGCCCTCTGTAGTAATTTGGAGCAGCCTTGTAGCTGACTCTGGGTGGGGGAGGGTGTAGCATGTTCCAGATGGACTGCTGGGTAGGTCTGCCTTACTAATTGTAGAGCAGAAACTTGGAGTTCTGTCTGTCTAGGCAAGGAGTGTGATAGTTAGGGAAGCAGACTCTTTTGCTGGCTTGCTTTCCCAGTTCACATTAGCCAGCACCATGTGCCTGGGTGGAGAGGCGTGGACGGTGAGAGAAAATTATTTTCTTACCATATGTAACTCATTGTTGATTTGTTAATTCTTACCTGTCTGCAGTTTTCTGCTGCTGTCTTCTCCCCAATTCAGTCCTTCAAAGGCAAGCATTGTTTCCTTATTGTGTTTGAAGAGGAGTGTTAGAGCTATGGCTTGTTTACACTGCCATTTTCCCAGAATCCATAATGTTCAGTAATTTTTTTTATTGGGTGGTAGATATTTTGAATGTTAGGTTGTTGATTGTTTGGATTTTGTTGTTTTGTTTTACATAGTTTTGAATTATGTTTTGGATGGAAGCTATTGGTGGATTAACTTGATCTTTTTGAGACTAATTAGAAAGTTTATTTTAGGGCAGATAAAGAGTAGCCTTTACCCTAGAACTAATTTAACCCTCCTGTTCAAGTGTGTTTTTTTCTGAGGTCTCTATTTAATGCTTTGCATGATAAACAAAGTCTCTTCCCTCTGGCTTGAGGAGCCAAGAGTTAACAAAGTATTAAGCACTTGGCTGCTAATGGAAAAGTTGGGTGGTTCAGATCTACCCCGCAGCTCCAGGGGAGAAAGACCTCATGATCTGCTTCCATAAAAATTACCAAGAAAACCCTATGGAGAGTGCTATCAAAACAATAACCATTCAGACTGCTCAGAACTCAAATGTGTCTCAGCCTTTTTTATAATGAAAATTACTTCTGTTGTTGGTTGCTGTCAATTCGATTCTTACTCATAGCAATCAATTGTGTCACCTCCTTGTGTAGAGTAGGACTGCTCCATAGATATGCAAGGCTGTGACCTTTCAGAAGCAGGTCACCCGATCTCTTTTCCAAGGGGCCTCTGAGTGGGTCGAAATCATCACCAGTCAAGCATTTAAACACCCAGGGACTCTTATACAGCTTCTAGCTCCTTGGAAATTTTTGTTTTCCTGCTTCATTGAGTTTTACCTTATGTTCATAGCTTAGTATTTGGCCATATTCAGATTTCTGAAGCTCTATTTCTGCGTTGTTTCCTTTTTAGTATTCTGCCCCATAAATTCCAGCTATCCTTCCCTTCCTGAACTCAGTAAAACCAACATAATCAGTTTAGGTTTGCCTTTACTCTGCTGTTGTCTAGGTATTGCCTCTAGACACAAAACGGGGGCAATTTTAAGGTTTACCTTAAAATTTTCTCTTTTTCTCCCCCTTCTATCAGGGATTGCATATCTGTGCTACTTGTTAACTAGTGTCTTAAAACAATTACTTTATAAACTTTTGTCTAGTGTTATCATTGTTCATGACAGGAGGGCAAGTATCAAAACAGTTACTGCAGCATTGCCAGATGTGGAAATCTTTTTTATTTTTTTCTAATTCAGCACTATTGACCATCCACTAAGTTAAAGTTGATCATGGTGCTTTTTTGGTAAAGGGTCAGTATAATTCAGAGTTAATGAAAAGCCTGGATTTTGCTTTTTAACTTTTCTTCTCTGTTATAGACATATTTCAAGGGAGTTAAATCTAATCTGCTTTTATTCTTTATGAACAGGTAGTGTAGCCAATCAAATATTCCATCCAGTGATGTTTGACAAATGTATTCAGATTCTAAAGAAGAGTTGGCCTCAGGAGTCTAACTTGAACCGCAAAAGAAAGAAAGAACAGCCTAAGAACCTTCAGAGTAATCCAAGAGGGAATAGAAAAAGAGGAAAGCCACTCAGAAGAGAGAATATTGAGGTAAGAAATAAGTGCAGTAATCAAACATTTTCTATACTTGCCCATGATTTTTATTTATTTAAGACTAACCTTATATTAAAGTGTGGTCTTAAGCATTATGATTATTACTAAAACATCCTAGAGCATAGTCAGCTTATCCAATATGATTTTAGGTATTGGATTTGGTATAATATTGAGAGTACATTTCCACATGGGCATCTTCCGAGTTTCCAATAATCTCTCCTTAGCCTTGGGACCCTGGTTTCCTTGACAACATGCTAACTGGCATATTTGACACATCATCTTATCATTAGAGAGGATAATTGAAACTTTCTGAGGGCTGATATATATAAGAGCATAATAGAATGGCATTAATTCCAAATTTTCATGTGAGTAAACAGGAAGGTTCATTGACTTCAAAACTTCTAAGAAACAAAAGAATTTTTATTCACACAAAATAACAGGATTAGGAACTATTTTACCTATCATTTTAGTCTAACAGTTTACAATGTGACTGTGGAAACAGAATAGTCACAAGGGTTGGTCCAAGTTGCATCAGTTTAGTGCTTCGGCTATGCTCTGTAGTTTAACGGGACTTGGTTTAAGTTCATTGAAAACCATGGATCAAATTATTAGGCATTGTTAGAAAGTCATCTGTATGTTTCTTCGTAACCTAGGTGGATATAATTTTACAAGAACAAGAAGATGAAGAGAATATTTGTTTTTCTGCCCGGGACCTTTCACATATTCGAAATGCGATTGTCCACCTTTTGAAGAATTTTTTAAGGCTTCTGCCCAAGTTTTCCCTGAAAGAAAAGCCACAGTGTGTTCAGAATTGTGTAGAGGTAAATGAAAATTCCTAGGACCTTGGTACACTCTCAAAGTGCATAGACTACAGTATATTTAATTAACTACAGTGAACAGGAAAAATCTGATCTTTGTGCTACTTTCCAGGTCTTTGTTACATTAACTAATTTTGAGCCAGTTCTTGATGAATTTCACATCTCACAATCCAGGTGAGCCATAAGGTCTTCCAATGTTAAAGTATTAGTGTATTATAATAGTTTTTTTTTGGGGGGGTGGCTCTGGTGGTGTCATTTTTAAGGCATTTGACCGCTAACCAGACGGCTGGTGGTTTGCAAGGAAGATGATGGGGCAATCTACTTTCATAGAGATACCACCTTGGAAACCCAAGGGGTCATTATGAGTCAGGATCTACTTGATGGCAGTGAGTTTGTTTTTTTTTCTCTCAGTAATTTTTGCTCTGGTTGAAATATAAGTGCCATTTTATCCTCATTGGTACACACAAACAGAATTTATTCATTTAAATATGGCTTATAGGGTTAAGGAAGATTCCAAGGTAAGTTCTATCTGTTAACCAATCTTTTGCCTTTTTTATTTAGAAACCTTAATGAAGCAAAATATATACCAGAACTGGCCTATCATGGATTGTATCTCTTGTGCTCTCCAATCCATGGAGAAGGAGATAAGGTAAAGGAAAAAAAGGATCAAATATAATAACTAGTTGAATAAAAATATACAAAATATACAATGGAAAAGTGTTCAAAGCATTGGATTTAATGATATTTTCATTTACTAAATCATTTTCACTACTTTATATCCTTTGTATAATAAAAAGTATCACTATTTTTATTTATTGCCTACTCTTCATTACCAGAGGAGTGCCAGTAGTGCAGTGGTTAAGCACTTGGTTGCTAACCGGAAGTTGGTGGGTGGAACCCACTAGCTGCTTTGCAAGAGAAAGATGTGGTAGTCTGCCTTCATAATGATTTATAGCCTTAGAAACCACGTGGAGCAGTTCTCTGTCCTGTAGGGTCATTATGAGTCAGAATTGACTCAATGACAATGAGTTTGGTCCTCATAACCAAGTTTATATCCAAATACTTAGAGCCACAGCAACTTATCATTAGGTTTCAGATACAAAATGTGATTCCAATGTAAATTAAGTAGTTGGAACAAATAAGCTGCTGAACAAAGTTCCTTTTATAGACATGTTCACAAAATTATTCTAAAAAGAATAGACATTCATAGACTTTCCCTATGGTAATTTACTTGTGCCTTAGTATTTCTGTTGTTGTTGTTGTTATGTACCATCAAGTCGGATGCAACTCATAGCGACCCCTCCTTAGGTTTCTGAGGCTGTATCACTAAGGAAGTAGATTGCCCAACCTGCCTTCCGAGGTGTGGCTGCTGGGTTTGAACCGCCAGCCTTCTGGTTTGCAGCCAAGTGCCTTAGGCACTAGACTACAGTATTTCTATTATTTCAATTGATATTTTACAAATTTTCTACTGGTTATCATTGATTTCTGGATTTTGCCGTGTGTTACCTTATTATTATCACTGCCCATGTTACATTAATACTATCATTACTTTAAGGACTGGAATTGGGATTATTCAGGCATTATGGGGTTACTAAACTTAGATGTTATTAATAAAACGATAAAATTTTACAAAAAAAATGTGATGGGCAAAGGTTGTGTGATTTTTTTTTTTTTTTTTTTCTGTCTAGAATAGAGTGAAAAGGAGCCCTTGTGGCATAGTAAGGTGCTCTGGTGGTGCAGTGGCAAAGCATTCTGCAGCAAACTTACCAGCCTCTCCATGGGAGAAAGATGAGAAAGTTTTCTTCTGTAGATTTATAGCCTTGGAAATTCTATAGGGTTTCTCTCTGTCCTATAGGGTCCCTGGGAATTGGAATTGACTCAGTGGCAGTGTGTTTGATTTGGTTGGTGGTACAGTGGTTAAATCACTTCATTGCTAACCAGAATTTTGGCAGCTCAAACCTACCTACTGCTCTGTGGGAGAAAGATGTGGCAGTCGACTTCTGTAAGATTTATACCATTGGAAACCCTTTATACGGTTCTGCTATTTCCTGCCGGGTCACTATGAGTTGGAATCAACTTGACACCAGTGGATTATGGTATAGTTAAATTGTAGGGACAATTTTGTGATAGTTATGAGATTGTGGTGGGGTATTTGGGTTTCAGTTCTGGCTCCACTACTTTCTAGCTCTGTATCCTTGTGTGAATTACTTAGCCTTGTCCAAGCCTCAGTTTTATCATTTGGACAAAAGAGATGTCTACCTTGCTCATAATTGTAGAGAGGATGAAATAATTCAAGTCAAATGCTGAGTACAATGTCTATTCTTTCAAATACACTGCATATTTTATGATTTATTATGTTATTCCTTTGTGCTATAAAATTGGTTATAAAATAACCAAATAATTGGTTAATTGGTTATAAAATAACCAAATAAAATATGAATTTGATAGAATTCATGGTAATGTCTTTAATTCTCATCCTTTTTTTCATATTATATTTTTGTTGTTGAGAATATAAACAGCAGAACATACACCAATTCAAGAATTTCTACATGTATAATTCAGTGACATTGATTATATTCTTTAAGTTGTACAGCCATTCTCACCTTCCTTTTTTTTTTTTTTTTTTAAATTAGGATTTGGGTGAAGATTTACAGAGTAAATTCACTTTTCATACAGCAGCTCACATATACTTTGTCTCATGTCATTGACCAAAATTTACAATGCAGCAGCTCCCCTCCCACTTCCTCCCCATAGTTACCTCCTCCCAGTGTCCATCCCTTCATACTCTTTGAGAGGCCCATTGTCTGCCAACCCTGTATATGATCTTGGATACACTCTCCATTTAGACATACATAATTGTTTAGCTTGTTCACCCATCTATCCGTCCCTATACCCATGTTTGCTTTCATTGACAACTCAGTATTGTATTTACAAAGGGGTTCATATTTGTTGTTTGTACTGCCCATGTAACTCTCTGTGTCTTTCTCATCCTCAATGCTGCCATATTGGTCACTCACATTTGGTACATTGCCCTTCTCTTCACCCAAATCAATATTTATCTCTATCTATCTAACAGCATTCCCTCCCCTTCCCTCCCACCCCTGGTAACCAACAAAGAAAATGTCCTCCAATATATAAACATTTCCTTAACTTTCACAACAACGGACTAATACAATATTTGTCCTTTTGTGACTGACTTATTTCGCTCAGCATAATGTCCTCCAAGTTCATCCACGTTATGCGGTGTTTTGCAGATTCTACATTATTCTTTAGCGTTGCTTAGTATTCCATTGTGTCTCACCTTCCTTTTATGACTTGTTCTTTTCATTAACATAAACTCACTATCCATTAAGTTTCCTATCTAATCTTTCAAGTTTCTGATGTCAGTTTTATTCCATATAGATAGATCTTAAAAGTTTACTGTGTACAAGTTAGACATTCTTTACTAATTAAGCTAAACTATTATTTGTTTTTAATAGGACTTCAGGGGATATTTTTGGTCTAAATTTTAAAGATTATTTTCAGTCAATAATTTTAGGGGTTCATCTAGCTCCCTTGGCTCTAGAAAACCTGCTCCATGAGAATATGAAATTTTGTCAGGATCCTTCTACAGAATCTTTGCTCAAAATGTTCAGTAATGGTAGCGGACACCATCTAGTTCTTCTGGTCTCGTGGCAAAGGAGGCAGCTCTTCCTGGAGGCAGTTAGCCACACATTCCATTTCCTCCGCCTGTTCTTGATTCTCCTTCCTCTATTGCTCTAGGTGAATAGAGACCAATTGTTATGCCTTAGATAGCAGCTTTCAAGCTTTTAAGACCCCAGACACTTCGCAGCAAACTTGGTCCCTCTCCCTCACATCCATGGTAAAACAAAACTCACTGCTGTGGAGTTGGATCTGACTCATAGCGACCTTGGATTTCAGAGGCAGTATCACTACAGAAGTAGATTGCCCAACCTTAATATTATTATTATTAGCTGCCACTAATAAACTTTAGTCTCTGTACATTTCCCTGTTCTTGTCTTTTTATGTAAGTGGTCATATAATATTTGTCTTTTTGTGATTGACTTATTTCGTGATATCTTTAAGCTCGATCCATATTGTACCATATATCAAGATTTCATTTCTCTTATTTGCTGAGTTATTCCATTACATGTATGTACCTCATTTTGTTTATCCATTCATCCATTGATGGGCATTTAGGTTGTTTTCATCTTTAGACTATTGTGACTAGTACTGCAATGAACACTGGTATACATGTTTGAGTCTCTGCTTTCAAATTTCTGGGGTATATACCACAAATGGAGTTGCTGGGTCATAAGATAAGTTTCTTTTTAGGTTTTTGAGGAACTGCCACACTGTTTTTGTTAACAGCTGTACCATGTTGCAATGGATGAAGATTCCAATTCACCCACATCCTCTCCAGCATTTGTTATTTTACTATTTTATCTTAGCCATCCTAGTGGAAGTGAAATTGTATCTCATTTTCGTTTTGATTTACATCTCTCTGATGGCTAATTAGATGTCCCCTTTGGTGAAGTATCTATTCAAGTCCTTTGCCCATTTTATGATTAGGTTGTCTTTTTGTTTTTAGTTGTCATCTCACATTCTTTATAACATTTTAAAACTTAAAATGGATGGAAAAATTGACCTTTAGATTCACTGTGTCTCTAAAGATGTAGTATTTTTAGTTGTGAAAGTATTGACTGATATTAGACAAGCTTGGTTTTAGTGAGACCTTTTAGTTACTTGACTCTGGATAGCCAACCTTTGGAGTCTTCTTTTATGATGTGTAAAATGGAAATAATGAGAAATGCTTACCTCTTGGGGTTGTTGTAAGATTTTAAATTAAATATAGTAAGATGAAATTTATGAATGTGCTCAATGTCATACTTTTCGTGTATTTGTTTTTCAGTAAATGTTTTATTAGGAGCTCTGGTAGCATAGTGGCTAAGACACTTGCCTGCTAACCAGAAGGCTGGCAGTTCAAACCCACCAGCCACTCCTCGGAAGGAAGGTTGGGCAATCCTACTTCCGTAGTGATACTGCCTCGGAAACCCAAGGAGGGGTCGCTATGAGTCAGGGCCGACTCGACGGCACATAACAACAACAACAACAAATGTTTTATTTACTGGGTGATAATCAATCAGTCTAATACCTTATATAACATAATATATTGGAAGATACTTTATAAACTTTAGGTAAAATATATGTGTAAAATATCCTTCTTTCCCTTTTTCTATGTTGTTGTTGTTGTTATGTGCCGTCGAGTTGGACCTGACTCATAGCAACCCCTCCTTGGGTTTCTGAGGCGGTATCTGTACAGAAGTAGATTGCCCAGCCTTCCTTCTGAGGAGTGGCTGGTGGGTTTGAACCACCAGCCTTCTGGTTAGCAGTCAAGTGCCTTAGGCACTATGCTACCAGAGCTCCCTTTTTCTGTAAGGGTATATAACTTGCATTTTTTGCCATTTATGAATAACAGTTCACCATTTGCTCTAAATTCTGGCTATAATATGCAGGGGATGGGAGAGAAACTAGATAATTTAACATCATTGTCTGTATGTATTTTTTGGGGGGTGAAGGGGAATAATTTTTTTCTTCTGTTGAAAATATGTATTGCAAAAACAACTACTTCAAATTTCTACATGAACAATTTGGTGACATTGATTGCATTTTCAAGTTGTCCAACCATTCTTACCCTCCTTTTCTGAGATGTTCCTCCCCCACTAACATAAGCTCTGTACCCCCTAAGTTTACTGTTTGATCCTTTAAGTTGTTGTTGTTAGTTCAATCCCATATAGATAGATCTTAAGCGAGTATAGTACTCAAGGTAGATATATGCATTGCCTGGTAAATGCGCAAACCACATTCCTAGTGTTTAGCCAGGTTAAGCTATTGTTAATCTGCCTTATCTTCAGATGTCTTTGAATGATTCACTGTCATCTGTATCACTGTCTTTGAGACACCTGGATTCTCTGTCATCCTTCAGTGGAATTTCTTTTCTCTTCTAGGTTATCGGTTGTGTTTTCCATCAAATGCTGAATATAATATTGATGTTAGAAGTTGGAGAAGGACCTCATCGTACCACCCTTACTATTACATCACAAGTCATTAATGGTAGAAACCAAGCAGTCCAGTTTATCAGGTGACACACATTTTGAATTTTCACTCTATCACTCTTCCTTAGTTCTTCAGAAGTCAGAGTAAAGACTTCATAGCTGATCTGGTAGATTCATATGGTCTAGGTCACTACTCGTAGCCTCTACACTGGGGCCTGAATAAAGGACAAAGGATCTGCAATTCCTGGGCCGGAAGCAGCCTCTAGCTTACTTCATTCTACCTGTGAGGCTTTCTTCTGGGTAATAATGGCTTCTCTTTTTTTCTCTCCCTGTCTTTTGCAGTGTTTCCAAAAGTCCTGCTTCTTTTTCTTCCTATTTCTTGCTTCTCTGAGTTTCATTCCTCTTGTTTGTTGCCAGCTTTTCCTTGTATCTTCATTCCCTCCATTCCCACTTTTCTGTTCTCTTCCTCCTATAGAAAAATATCCTAAAGGAAAGAATTGAGTTGCTTTTATTTCTTTAGCAATAATCAGTTGACTTAATTTTTTCATCATGAGTCATTCCGCTTCACTTAAAAAGTCATGTGTTGGCTTTATTGGGAAAGATATCTTTCCTATCCCATTGGTTTTCTTTCCCTCCTTTATTGAATATTTATCATGGGGCATATAGGTGGTGGTAAGTATTTATATGTAAGTACATACCTGTGGTTATGCACGGGACACAGTTTAGCTGGAGATGTGATATGTGGATGAACTGTTAATCCCTAAGCAACAATCTCTTTTTTTAAGGATTTAAAAAAAACAAACAAACATTAAATAACTAAGATATTTTAAGTAGAAAGACTACCACTTTGGTTTTTTGGTGAAAGTTCATGATATTTCCAGTCATAATAATATTCATATAATGGTGCACATAAACTTAACATATGAGAATTATAGTAACTTCTTGGATTAAAAGTTGGAGAGGTAATGTACATTTATTGAAGTAACATTTCACTAAGCTACCATAAGGTGGTACTGTGTTGTAGTCTCTTCATATATAACACTAGATTCTGGAGTCTTAAATTTAGTAAGTAGTCAAAGAATACTGCTAAGGCCACCCTCGGAAGGAAGATTGGGCAATCTACTTCTGTAGAGAAAATGCCTCGGAAACCAAAGGAGGGGTCACTTTGAGTCAGATCAGACTCGATGGCAATGAGTTTGATTTTTTTGGTTTGGTCAAAGAATAATATGAAGCTTCTACTTTTCCCTTCCATGTCTATACCTGTATACGTGGTGACAGCTCTCTAAAACCATGATAGTAAGCATTTAGTAGTTTTCTGCTATCAGACTTTGTATTTTGATGCTTTAGTCTACTGAAATGACTCTTATTATATTGGGGTAGATTGATTTTAGTATTTAGAAATTCTGAAATACAGGAGTAGTGGTTTTTGAGGGTAAAGAAAAATTATTATTTTGTTGTAATAATAGGTATTTTGTAATAGGGTATGTGTTTTTCTTTTAAATAGCTTACTTGTGGATGAACTAAAAGAAAGTATATTTCCGGTCCTTCGTATCTTACTCCAGCATATTTGTGCCAAGGTATCATTTGATTTAATAATTATATGATAAACATAGTAAATAAATATATATGTATGTATGAAAGCATGTCATTTGATTTAATAATAATATGATAAACATAGTAAATATATATGTATGTATGAAAGCATGTATATGTGTATTCATAGGAAGTAGTCTGTATCATTCTAAAAGTGCTTTATTTCATATTCACTAGATGTTTCCCTAAACAAAATGTCCTTTAAGAAAAAATTTTGCTGGGAAATGTCAAACATAACAAAACTAGACTAAGAAGATGAACTCTTTATATACCCATTACCTAGCTTTGGCACTCATGTCTCATTTATACCCCTATTTGCTCACCATAATATGTACACATATTGTGTTTTCTTTTCTTTTCTTTAAGCAAATCTGTATTTTTTAATACATAAATATTTTAGTATATATTTCTTAATGTTAAGAATCTAAAAATATAATTACAAAATATTCAGAATATTAATACATCTAAAAACATCTTACTAACATATCTTTAATATCCTCAAATATCTGGTCGATATTAAAATTTCCATGAATAGCTCTTAAAAATTTTTTTAAAAAAATTTTTATAAGCATTTATATAATGCTTAATCTAAAGCTCATGAATTCTAGGGGGTCCATGACCTCCCTGAAATTATATGCTCAATTTATGTTGTTTTTTTTTTTTCCTTCTTTCCTATGAAGAGGGTTTATAGATACATAGCTTACTTTTCAAAGGGATCTGATACCTAAAATGTGTTAGTCAATTATATTACATGTAAAGGTCACTCACATATTTTCAACTTTAGAACATGTGCTTCGCTTGTCCTGCAGGTAGATATTGGCCATACACCTTCTCTTTCTGTGTTTCAGGTGATAGATAAGTCAGAGTACCGGACCTGTGCAGCCCAGTCCCTGGTCCAGTTGCTCAGTAAACTTCCTTCTGTGGAATATGCTACATTCATTGCCTGGCTCTACAGATACTCACGAAGTTCCAAGGTAGGAGAAATACCTGCATGGAGTCTTTGATCTTGGTTCTGTTAACTTCTAATGACAGCCAGATCTGAATACATAAGATAGGATATCTTTGCTTTTTTTTATTCTTATCTGATAGAAGTTCTTATGATTTTGCTTTACCAGATCCCACACAGGGTTTTTACTCTTGATGTTGCCTTAGCTCTGTTAGAACTGCCAGAAAGAGAGGTGGATAATACTCTATCCTTGGAGCATCAGAAGTTCTTAACACATAAGTTCTTGGTACAGGAAATTATATTTGACCGTTGTTTAGACAAGGCACCTACTGTCCGCAGCAAGGCATTGTCCAGTTTTGCACATTGTCTGGAGCTGTCTGTTACCAGCATGTCAGAGAGTATACTGGAACTTCTCATTAACAGTAAGTATGGCATCTGCTGTTACATGAAACTTGGCTTGTGTTTCCTAAGAAATTAGACTACACAGGAATCATTCTTTTTTTTTTTTTTTAATTGCGATTTGGGTGAAGATTTACAGAGCAAATTCACTTTCCATATAGCAGTTCACATATACTTTGTCTCATGTCATTGACCACAGTTTACACAATGCAATAGGTCCCCTCCCACTTCCTCCCCATAGTTACCTCTTCCCAGTGTCAATCCCTCCGTATACTCCTGCCCCCTGAGCTGTCTCCCTGTGCATAAGCAGCCTTTCTTTCTCCCATGATTGTTCTCTCCAGGGAGTGTATCTACTTGAGGTAAATGTTCAACTCATATGCCTGTCTTTTGTTTGGCCGTAAACCACAGGTGTGGGTTCAATTCCAGACCTGACAGGCGGCTAGGGCCATAGTCTCAGTGGTTCCACCAGGCTCTATCGGACCAGCAAAACTGGTCCCCACCTTTTTTTTTTTTTTTTCCCCTCCAAATGATTTTGAGTTTTTTTCCACATTGTTCTCCCTCTCTATCAAGGATCTCCTACATACATCCCCTTCCAAGTGGATGACAGTGGTATAGCCTGGCACAGGAATCATTCTTTTTCGTGACAAAATTCCAGAAATGGTATAAGATATTTTTGCACTCATAAACCTATTTTAGTGTATTTTACCCTACATTATAGGCAAGCCTGATACATTTAAAAGACCTATTAAGTATTTCAAATAGTCGTGTTGTAGAAGTGAGAATGTTGGCTGTCTTAATACTACCTTGCATTGTTTGGCATAGAAATGAGTATATTGGGGCCTGCTTTCCATTTCAAGTGCTTACTCAAGAAGAAGAATATTACTGATTGCCAGTAATTTAGAATTTGTCTTACTTGTTCTTGGGCCTGATTATCTTGAATTTAATTCCTCTGTGGATATTTACTTGGAGCTTATGACACTGTGACTCTTTACATCTCTTTCCTATCTGCGTATTTTTAGGTCGTGCAGTTTCAAGAACAGAGAGCCACCCTGGTACCTTACTGAGAAATTCATCAGGTAGTGAATCAATATTTAATAATTATCTTTTTACTTAAAAGAATTGTTGAGTATTTGAAATGTTACATTTGCCTTTTTAATGTAAATTTTTTTTTGCTTCATCAAGAAAATTGAAATATATTTTAGTAAGGTTGTAGCAACTTATATGAGTAAAATGCCATGTTTACATTGCCAAAAGCTGTACGTTTTTACCTTAATGACTTTCCCTTTTTAAAATATTTTTAAGGTTTTTCCTTTCAGAGGCAGACATTTAACCCTTCTGGAGTCTCAGACGTGATCAATGTAGACAACAGTGCTAAAACAGCTGGATCAGGGGGTATGTCATATTTTATCAGTATCAGATGGGTAATAACTTGGATTGAAGGAACCTGTCAAAAGCATCTAAAAACCTTAATATATTTTTGTTTTTATGATTAACTCATTCTCACAAATTAAAACATCTTTTACATGGAATCATATCTTTTTATTATGTCTTTAACTAAAGTCTTTGTACAATCCCAGAATCTACTTTTAATATCATGATAGGAAACTCTGAATCCAAACATCCATCTTTGAAAAAGACAGTTCAGGATTTAGTTTATAATTTCTCAGTACCAACAGCATGAACCATTTTTTTTAAGTCTAATTTATTTATGTTGTTGAGAATATGTACAGCAAAAATATACACCAATTCAAGTTTCTCCATATACAGTTCAGTGACATAGATTACTTTCTTGAAGTTGTGCAACATTCTCATGTTCCTTTTCTGAGTTGTCCTCTTCCAATAACATCAACTCGCTTCCTCCAATCTAATCTTTTGAGTTGTTCTTGCCAATTTGATCCCATATAGATAGATCTTAAAAGCATATGCTCAAGGAAGGCAGTGTTTGCTAGTTAAACTAAACCGCTATTTGGTTTAAGAATACTTGACATTATATTTTTGGTTTAAGGTTTAAAGATTAGCTTAGGGCAATAGTTTCAGGGCTCCATAATTCTACATAATTCTACATAATTATAATCATAATTCTACAGAGTCTGAGTTCTATGAGAATTTGAAATTCTGTCATACAATTCCCCCCCCTTTTGATCAGAATTCTTCTATAGACTCTTTCATCAAAATGAGTATGAACCATTATTTTTATGAGTCATGTATGTTGTGTGGTTTTTGTAGTTTGCATTCTAAGTGATTTGAAGATGAGTTTTTATAGGGATAAACTAACGTTATGTGTGCTCTTACTCAGGGACTCCAGTATGGGATTTAGAACAATTTAGTTGATGTTGTTGACTTGCTGAGCCTAGAATAATCTGGAATGTTTAATTGTTATTGTGAGTCAAGATGGGAAAAATAAGCCTGGACTAGGTAATAAACAACAACAAGGTATCAGGCAGACTGGGAACCTAGAAAGTCACTTTACTTGCTGGACCTTTTATTCATCTATAACATGAAATAGCATAATACCATAGAAAATAACACTGTATTAGGAATTAGGAGCAGTTTGAATTCTTATACTAATTGGTACTTATTTTAACTAATTAGTTACATGACCCAAGATATGGCAGTCAATAAAACTCCCTAATTACCAAATGTTCTGATTCTAACACCCTTCCTATTTATCATAGAGGGCTGTTAGGAGAATCCATTGGGGGGAAAAAAAAAGATTTAAATACATATGTAGCTTTGGTGGTGTAGCGCCTAAGGCATTTGACTGCTAACCAGAAGGCTGGTGGTTCAAACCCACCAGCCATTGCTCAGAAGTAAGATTGGACAGTCTGCTTCCATAGAGTTACTGCCTCAGAAACCCAAGGAGGGGTCACTATGAGTCGAGACCTACTGGATGGCAATGAGTTTGGTTTTTGTTTTGGTACCCATACATACGTACATACATACATATATATGTATGTATGTACGTATGTATGTATGTAAAGAGGAGAGAGAATATGCCTGTTTAGGAGATTAATTGTGTGGTTTGGTTTATTAATTCTGGCAGCAGATATTTATCTGCTATAGACTTGAATAAAATAATTACTTTTCTCAAGGAAATTATAGACCAGTGGGAGACACATGTGTGTATGTGTGCAGCTATGATGGAGATGCTGAGGTATGTTTAAAGTTCTGTGAGGATAATTACTATTTATCATTTCAGTCCAGAAGATCAGTATAGTAGTAGATTTGTATGGCTAGATATTAGCATCTATTACTCAGATTAAATTAGAGCAATAACAATTTATAAGAAACAGATTCCCTAAAATACTGTGGAGAGATTTAATCTCGAAAACAGTAAATGTTTGTGTTGGCTCCATATTTTCTCTCTTCAAATTATAGATTTACTTTGTATAGACACTTTTCCAAGCAATATCAAGTTACGTTGATTTGAGTCTTTGGAATTTCAGAAGTTTGCCAGATGTAAAGAGCCTATGTTCCCATCTTCTTGTTGATAGATTAAAAGAATTTATATTGTTGTTGACATTGATTATATGTTAAAAGCTTGTATAGTTACCACATGCCAAGCACAGTTTAAAAAAATTGAGATGTAATTCACATACCATAAAAGTTAACCAGTGGTTTTCAGTATATTCACAAGAGTATGGAATCATCACTTCTATCCAATTATAGAATATTTACATAATCCCTAAAACAAAAAGTTCACATCCATCAGCAGTGACATATATTTCTACCTACCTCCAGCCCCTGCTTTCTATAGCTGTGGATTTGCGAATTATGGACATCTCACCTAAATGGAATCACACAATATATAGCCCTTTGTGTTTGTCTTTCTTTATTTAGCATAATGTTTTCAATGTTCATCCATATTTTGTCCTGTATCTGTACTTCACTGTTTTTTAATGGCTAAATATTATTCCATTGTATGGATGGACCACATTTTGTTTATCTCTGTATCAGTTAATGGATATTTGAGTTATTTCCTGTGTTTGGCTATTATAAATAATGCTGCTATGAACATTATTGTGCAAGTTTTAATGTGAATATGAACATATGTTTTCATTTCTGCTGTGTTGTTTTGTTGTTATTAGGTGCCACTGAGTCAGATTTGACTCATAGTGACCCCTATGTACAATAGAACAAAACAGTCCCCAGTCATGTGCTGTCCTCACAGTCCTCACTGTACTTGAGCCCATTGTTGTAGCCACTGTGTCTGTCCGTCTCTTTGAGGGTCTTCCTCTTTTTGTGCTCACTCTCCACTTTACCAAGAGTAATATCCTTCTCCAGGGAATGGTCCTTTCTGACAACATGACCAAAATAGGTGAGATGCAGTCTGGCCTTTCCCGCTTCCAAGGATCATTCCAGCTGCACTTCTTCTAGGACAGATTTGTTTGTTCTTCTGACAATCAATGGTGTTTTAAGTATTCTTCACCAACACCACATTTTAAAAGAATCAACTCTTCTTTGGTCTTCCTTACTTTAACATGCATATGAGGTCATTTAAAATACCATGGCTTGGGTTAGGCACAGCTTAGTCTTCAAAGAAATATATTTGCTCTTTAACACTTTAAACAGTCTTTTGCAGCAGATTAGCTCAGTGCAGTATGACATCTGATTTCTTGACTGCTGCTTTAATAGGAGTTGATTATGGATACAAGTAATATGAAATCTTTGACAACTTCAATCTTTTCTCCATTTATGGTGATGATACTGCTTATTGGTCCAGTTCTGAGGATTTTTATTTTCTTTATGTTGAGGTGTAATCCATATTGCCGACTGAAGTCTTTGATCTTCATCAGTAAGTGCTTCAGGTCATCTTCACTTTAAGCCAGGAAGGTTTTGTCTGCATATTGCAGATTGTTAATGAGCCTTCCTCCAATCCTGATGCTGCATTGTTCTTATATAGTCCAGCTTCTCAGATTATTTACTCAGCATACAGATTGAATAAGTGTGGTGAAAGGATACAACCCTGACACAAACCCTTCCTGATTTTAAACCATTCAGTATCCCCTTGTTCTGTTCAAATGGTTTATGTACAGGTTCCCAATATTTTGGAATTCCCATTCTTCTCAGTGTTATCCATAATTTGTTATAATCCAAGCAGACAAATGCTTTTGCATAGTCAGTAAAACACTAGTAAACATCTTTCTGGTATTCTTTGCTTATAGTCAAGAATCAGACCTAAAGAATGATGATGGGCCATAGTCTTGGGAGTTTGACCAGTCTATATTAGACCAGTAAGCCTGGTATTTTGTATGATTGTGAGTTTTGTTCCATACTTTTCTCTCACTTTCTCCATATCTTCTGTTCTGAGAGATTACCATCTAGTTCATCTGGTCTGAGGATCATGTAGGCTAAGGTTCGTATGGTCCACTATTCCCTGAGACTAATTGTTTCCATGGGTCTTTGATTTTCTTCATTCTTCTTTGCTGTGGATCAGGAGGTACCAGTGTTGCATCATAGGTGGTTGCTCACAAGCTTTTAAGTCCCTAGTCTAAAAAGTCAACAAAGTTAGGATGTAGAACTGTGTTTTGTGTAGTATATTATGCCAATTGAGCTTGATTTCCCCCACGATCATGGTCTCAAGCTCCTTGGTTCCTCAGTAATTTTTGGTAAAGTTGTGAAACCTCTGTTGTATATTACCATATCTCATTTAACAACCCTTTGGGCTAAATATTTCCATTTGTAGCTGATTGAAATGTATGAACCACATAATTTGCTCAAAATTTCAAAGGTAGAAGCCAGGATTTAAAATCAGCTTTATAATAACACTCCTAATTTATGCTCTTTTTATTATACTAGTCTGCATTTTTCATTGTTATAAATTATTGTTAAGGTTTTCTTTCTTTCTTTCTTTTTGTATATAATTTGATGCTCTGATTTCTAATTAGGAAGATTTTTAGACTAGAGTGTTTTGGTATTACATGGTGAAATGTAGTTACTGTGTAGTCTTTCTCACACAGTAATGATTTTTTTGATTTTCTCAACAGAAAGATGTGTTTTGGCAATGCTGAGGAAAAGAATCAGGGATGAGAAGACCAACGTTAGGAAATCTGCGCTCCAGGTGTGAATTTTTTTAGACAGTTTTTATGTGCTATCTTTATAACAGCTAAAAAGTGGAACATGTAAGAGATTGTTTAAAAAAGTCCTCAGGTCATATACTTTGATTAACTTGTTTTGTGTTAACTGCTAATTGACCCTGATCCTTTCATGTAGAAATTATAGAGATAAACTGAAAGATTATCTATTTGTAAGCTTTTCTACTAAATTGCTGGCTTTTTAATAATCACAAATTTATATCCTTTATTTCTTTTGTCTAGAATAGAGGTTTGTTTTTTTTTTAATTTATTTTATTTTATTGTGATTTGGGTCAAAGTTTACAGAGCAAATTCACTTTCCATGCAGCAGTTCACATACACTTTGTGTCATGACATTGACTACAATGTACCACAATTTACAGTTCCCCTCCCAGTTCTTCCTCATAGTTATCTCTTCCTTGTGTCCTTCCCTCCATGCACTCCTGTCCCCTGAGTTATGACCCTGTGCATACACAGCCCTTCTATTCTCCCATGATTGTTCTCTCCGAGGAGTATATCTGCCTAGTGTAAACGTTCAGCTTATATGCCTGTCTTTTGTTTGGCTAGAAGCCACAGATGGGGGTTCAACTCCAGACCTGAAGGGCATCTAGGGGCCATAGTCTCAGTGGTTCCATCAGGTTCTATCAGACCAGCAAACCCGGTCCCTCTTTTTTTTTTTTTCCCCAAGTGATTTTGAGTTTTGTTCTACATAGTTCTCCCACTCTATCTACGATCTCCTACATAGATTACCCTCCAAGTGGTTGACAATGGTAGCCAGGCATCACCTAGTTCTTCTGGTCTCATAGTCATATAGGCTGCAGATTGCATGGTATATCAGTCGCTAAGACTAATTGTTTCTGTGAATCTTTGGTTTTCTTCATTCTTCTTTGCTTTTGATGAGAAGAGACCCATTGTTGCATCTAGATGGCTGCTTGCAAGATTTTAAGATCCCAGTCATTACTCGCCAAAGTAGGAGGTGGAACAGTGTTTTTTGTAGTGTGTTATGCCAGTTGAGCTTGATGTCCCCTGTGACTGTGGTCCCAACCCCTGAGATTCAACTATTTGCTCACTCCGGTTAGCTGGCTGTGCCCAAGAAGTGACTACAACCTTGTTCCTTGTCAGCTCTATCGTATACCTGGGAATTCTATACAGAACATACCAATACACTTGTAAAAGCATTGTCTGCCAACCCTATACCCTACACACTCCCCACCACATAGACATATCTAATAGTTCAGCCTGTCCACGGATCTATCCACCCATATATCCATGTTTGCCTTCACTGACAACACAGTAGTGTATGTGCAAAAGGGTTCATCTTTGTTGTCTGTACCTCGCCTGTACCTCTCTATGGCTTTTTCTTCTTCAGTGCCACCATGTCGATCACTCACATTTGGTACATTGCCCTTTTCTTCATCCAAATCACTGCAGGGCTCTACCTATTTAACAGTGTTCCCTACTCTCCCCTGCCACCCCTGGTAACTACTAGCAAAGTGGCATAGTGCCTAAGGTATTTGCCTGCTAACCAGAAGACTGGCAGTTCAGACCCATCAGCCACTCCCCAGAAGGAAGGTTGGGCAGTCTACTTCCGTATAGATACCACCTCTGAAACCCAAGGAGTGGTCGCTGTGAGTCAGATCTGATTCGATGGCAATGTATCATGTAAATCTTTCCTTGACTTTTTACAGTAACAGACTAACACAATATTTCTCCTTCTGTGATTGACTTACTTATTTCACTCAGCATAATCTCCTCCAAGTTCATTGATGGTATGTGGTGTTTTGCCGATTCTATGTTATACTTTAGAGTTGCATAGTATTCCATTGTGTGTATGTTCCATTGTTTGGTTATCCATTCTTCGCTGATGGACACCTAGGTTGTTTCCATCTTTTGGCTATTGTAAATAGTGTTGCGATGAACATGGGTGTGCATATGTCTGTTCTTCTCCTGGTTCTCACTTCTTTAAGATATATACCTAGTAATGGAATATCTGGTCAAATGGTATTTCTAATTCCAACTTTTTAAGGAATCACCATACTACTTTTCACAGTGGTTGTGCCATTTTACAGTCCCACCAGCAGTGTACGAAAGTCCCAATCTCTCCACATCCTCGCCAGCATTTGTTATTTTCTGTCTTGTTGAACTCTGCTACTAGTGCTGGGGCCAGATGGTATCTCATTGTTGTTTCGATTTGCATCTCTCTAATGACTAATAATTGTGAGCATTTTATCATATGTTTGTTGGCTGCCTGAATATCCTTTTTGGTGAACTGTGTATTCATATCTTCTGCCCATTTTTTAATTGGATTATTTGTCTTTTTGTTGTTGAGGTGTTACAGTTTTCTGTAAATTCTAGGGATAAATCCCTTGTCAGATATGTCATTGCCAAATACTTTTTCCCGATCTGTATGTTCTCTTTTGACTTTGTTGGAGAAGTCTTTGGAAGCACATAAAAATTTAATTTTAGAAGTTCCCATTCATCTAGTTTCTCTTCTGCTGTTTTTGCATTTTGGGTTATGCTTGCTAGTCTTTTTATGCCATAAATTGTTGTGTTTTTGTTCTTATGTCCCGTCGAGTTGGACCTGACTCATAGTGAGCTGTCCTTGGGTTTCCAAGACAGTATCACTATAGAAGTAGATTGCTGAACCTTCCTTCCGAGGAGAAGCTGGTGGGTTTGACCCACCAGCCTCCTGGTTAGCAGTCAAGTGCCTTAGGCACTATGTTACCAGAGCTAATTTGCCCCTAGTTTTTCCTCAAGGAACTTTATTGTTTTAGATTTCTTATTTAAGTCTTTGATCCATCTGGAGGTAGTTTTTGGGTATGTTGTGAGGTACAGATCTTGTTTCATTTTTCTGCAAGTGGATATCCAGTTTTGCCAGTACTATTTATTAAACAAACTTTCTCTTCTCCATTTAATGGATTTCGGCCCCTTGACAAAGATCAGCTGACCATTGGTCAATGGATCTGTTTCTGGGTTCTCAATTCAGTTCCATGGGTCTGTAAGTCTGCCATGATACCAATACCAGGCAGTTTTGACTACTGTGACTGTATAGGTTTTGAGAGGAGGCAGTGTGAGACTTCCTACTTTGTTCTTCTTCTTCAGTAATGCTTTGCTTATCTGAGGTCTCTTTCCTTTCCATATAAAGTTAGTGATTGGCTTTTCCATATCTTTAAAAAATGTTGATGGGATCTGGATTGGGATTGAATTGAATGTATATAGATTGCTTTGTGTAGAACTGACATTTTCTCAATGTTCAGTCTTCCTGTCCACAAACAAGCATGGTATGTTCTTCCATTTATGTAGTTCTCTTATGGTTTCTTGAAGTAGTCTTTTATAGTTTTCTTTGTATAGGTCTTTTGTGTCTCTGGGCAGATTTATTCCCAAGTATTTTGTTTTTCTGTTAGCTATTGTAAATAGTGTTAATTTCCTTATTTCTATTTCAGCAGTCTCTTTGCTGGTGTAGAGGAATCCAAGTGATATTTGGATGTTCATCTTGTATGCTGCTATGATTCTAAATCTCTCTATTAGTTACAGTAGATTTTTGAATGAGTCTCTTGGGTTTTCTAGGCATAAATCATATCATCAGTAAATAGGGATAGTTTGACTTCTTCCTTACCAATTGGGATGCCTTTGATTTCCTTTTCTTGCCTTATTGCCCTGGCTAGGACTTCCAGTACAGTGTTGAATAGAAGTGGTGATAGAAGGCATCCTTGTTTGGTTCCTGTTCGCAATGGGAATGGTGTCAGTCTCTCTCCATTGAGTGTAGTGTTCCTGTTGGTTTTGCTTATATACCCTTTATTACATTGAGTAATGTCCCTTCTATTCCTATTCTGCTGAGAGTTTTGATCAGGAATGGGTGTTGGATTTAATCAGATGCCTTTTCTGCATCAATTGATATGATCATGTGGTTCTTCTCCTCTGTTTTATTTCTGTGGTGGATGATGTTGATTGTTTGTCTAATGTTGAACCATCCTTCCATACATGATATGAACCCCACTTTGTCATAATAATGGTTTTCTTGATATGTTGTTGCAGTCTATTGACTAGGATTTTGTTGAAAATTTTTGCATCTATATTCATGAGGGATATTGGTCTGTAGTTTTCCTTTAGAGTGATGTCTTTGCCTGATTTTTGTATCAAGGTTATCCTTGCCTCATAAAATAAGTTAACTAGGATTCCATTGTTTTGTATGTTTTGGAATAGTTTGAGTAGGATTGGTATCAGTTCTTCTCTGAATGTTTTTGGAAATCTCCATTGAAACCTTCTGGGACAGGATTTTTTTTCTTGTTGGTAATTTTTTTATAACCTGTTCAATTTCTTCTTTTGTTATGGATCCGTTCAGCTGTTCCACATCAATGTGTGTTGGTTTAGGTAAGTGATGTGTTTCTAGAAATCTGTCTATTTCTTCCAGATTTTCAAATTTGTTGGAGTACAGTTCTTCATAGTATCCTGATATTATCCTTTTTATTTCAGTTGGTTCTGTTGTGATGTCGCCCATTTCATTTATTCCTGTTATTTCTCTTTTCTCCCTCTTTTTTTGTTTGTTAAATTTGCCAATTTTATTAATATTTTCAAGAAACCAACTTCTAGTCTTGCTGATATTTTCTGTTGTCTTTCTGTTTTCTGTTTCATTGATTTCTGCTCCAATCTTTACTTTTTCCTTTCTTCTGCTGACTGTAGGCTTTTCTTGTTCTTTCTCTAATGTTAGAGATTTTGGTTTACAGTGTTGATTTGGGCTCGTTCTTCTTTTAGATGTGTCCATTTATTGCTATAAATTGGCCTCTGATCACTGCTTTAGTTGTGTCCCAAAGATTTTGGTATGTTGCGTTTTCATTGTCGTGTAATTCAAAGAATTTTTTAATTTCATTTTTTATATCTTTTCCTACCCAGTCGTTCTTAAGGAGGGTGTTGTTCAGATTCCATATGTTTGCTCTTTTTCCGTTGATCTTCGTATTGTTGATTTCTAATTTGATAGCATTGAGATCTGAGAGATGCTTTACAGTATTTCAATGTTTTTAAATTTATGAAGGCTTGCTTTATGGCCTAACATATGGTGTATCATGGAGAATGTTCCATGTGCACTGGAAAAGAATGTATATTGTACTGTTGTTGGGTAAAGTGCTGTGTAGATGTCTATAAGTTCAAGATGGTGGATTGTAGTTTAGCTCTTCTATATCTTTGTTGAATGTCTTTCCAATTGTTCTATCTGTGATTGAAAGTGGTATAGTAAAGTCTCCCACTATGACTGTGGAGTCATCTATTTGCCTTTTCAACACTTTTAAAGTCTGATTTATGTATTTTAGGGGTCTTTCCTTGGGTTTATATATATTTATTGTAGTTTTGTCCTCTTGTTCAGTTGATGCTTTTATCATTATATAATGTCCTTCTTTGTCTTAAAGTTAGTTTGATCAGAAATTAATATTGCCACTCCAGCTCTTTTTTGGTTGCCATTTGCTTGTTATATCTTTTTCCTATTTAGTCTATTTTTTGTGTTTGTCTCTAAAGTGTGTCTCTTATAGATTGTTGTCTCTTATTTATTGATAAGTGTTGTTTTCTTATCCAGCGTTCAACTCTCCTTCTCTTGAGTAGTGCATTCAATCCATTAACATTCAGTGTAATTTTCGACAAGTATGAATTTGTTGCTTTAATTTTGTTATGTGTTTTTTTATGCTTTTCTCAGTTTCTTTGTTCCATATAATTTTCTGTGCTGAGCTCCTTACGTTTATGAATCGTGTTATCCTTTCCTTTGTGGCTGTTGTTTTAACAGTTGCTAAATATTTGTGCTTGTCCTCTTTTTTTTATTGTGATGTGAAGGTTTGTCATTTTCTTTTGAGGTTTCCCTGTGATTTTTAATTTTCTCCCCGAGTTTAGAATAATCCATTCTATCTTGCAACTCTCTTGACTTCCTCATTGTTTAGAAGTTCTGTACACAATATTTTCCCTCTTTTTGGTTTGTAGTTGTCCCCATTTACCAATTGATGTCTCCGATTCCCTGTTTACAATCTTATAAGGTTATTTTACTTGGGATATGTCCATAGCTGTGGTTTCTGGGTTTTGTCATCTTATATTAATAGTGGGTTGTTGTTTGCTATTATTGGTTCTCTGTTGAAAGGACTTCCTTTAGTATCTTTGTAAGGTTGGTCTGGTTTTAACAAGTTCTCTTAATATCTTCTTATCTGGAAATGTCCTAATTTCATGATCATATTTGAGGGACAGTTTTTCCAGGTATATAATTCTTGGATATAATTCTTGGTTGGAAATATTTCTCTTTCCGGGTTTTCTATATGCTATCCCTTTGCCTTCTTGCTTGCATGGTTTCTGCTTAGAAATCAGAGCTTATTCTTATTGGTTGTCCTTTGTAAGTTACTTTTATTTTTTCCTTTGCTGCCAGTATTCTTTCTTTGTCTTTGGTTTTGATGAGTTTGATGATGATATGTTTTGTTGATTTTCTTTTGAGGTCCTTCCTGTTTGTGGTTCATTGGATTTCCTGAATGGATATATTCTCATCTTTCATCATATCATGGAAGTTCTCTTCCAACCAATCTTGGACAATTTTCTCAGTGGTTTTATTTTTTTCTTCCTGTTCTGGAATGCCAGTGACACATAGGGTCTTTCTTTTGATTGTATCCCACATGGATCTTACGGTTTCTTCTTTTTGTTTTGATTTTTTTTCTGATTGATCTCTTTCCAAAGAAGTATTCAGGTATTTATTTTCAGTCTCCTTAATTCTGTCTTCCATTAATTCAATTCTACTCCTTTACTGTTTCAGTATGTTATTTCTGTGGTGGATGATGTTGATTGTTTTTCTAATGTTGAACCAGCCTTCCATACATGATATGAACCCCACTTTGTCATAATGAATGGTTATCTTGATATGTTATTGCAGTCTTTTGGCTAGGATTTTGTTGAAGATTTTTGCATCTATATTCATGAGGGATATTGGTCTGTAGTTTTCTGACAATTTAGTATTTAGTATTAATCTGGATTTCTATGTGTAGATTTGAGTCATTTCTACTTTTTCATTTAGTTTGTCATTTTGTTCTTGTATTTTCTTCTGAAATTGTTCTAGGGTTTTATCTGTGCTTTCCTCAATTTTGTCAGTTTTTTCCTTGATCTATCTGTCAATACTTTAAAGATACCTAAATATATTTCTTTTGAATTCCTTATCAGGGAGTTCCAGTGCTGCTGCTTCCTTAGGGATGTGTTCTGGGTCCGTATCCTGCACCCTTGTTGCAACCACTTTATCTTGCTTTTTTGTGTGGACTGTGATAGTCTGTTGTCTCTGAGACATTGTGATGTTGTTATATTTAGATCTCTGTTAACTGTTTGTGAAGAGCAACTAAGGGTGAGCCAGTTTCTTCTTGGTGGTCTTTTATCATTGGCCAGTTGGTGGAGACGGAAGTGGTGGCTCTCACTCAATAAGTGAAGCTTTCCATTCCTTGGTGTCCATAATGTCCTTTGGTTCCTGGCAAATAGAGCCTATTCTTAAGTCCTGGAATCTGGGAGAATGCTGTCACTTTAACTGTCCAAAATGTTTGATCCACTGGTAAACATTCAAAACAGCTGCGCCCTCCAGACAGGCAAAATCCACAAGTCTGCGTACTTTCTTCTTCGCTGGTTCCCCTTTTATTCACCAACTACCAGAGCAGTCCTCCATGCAGTCTCTGACTAGCAGGGTTGATTTTTAGGTTAATTCTTAGGTCTAATTACACTCGGCACTATCCAAGCTGTCTGTGCCATTTGGGACGCTGTCAGACCACAGTGCTGCGTATCTCCTTGTTTGGTCTTTTCATGCAAATTCTTCTACCATTTGGAGTTTAGTCCACTTCTATGACCTTCCCTTCAAAGCTTAGGTGTCTAGGATTATTTTCTGTGTCCATGTGAATTGGTTTCCCTTTTCTTTGTTGAAGAGGGTCTGTGCAGTCTTTCTGCATATTTCACCATCTTACCAGAACTCCCTAAAATAGACATTCTTAAGACCTAGGGGCCATGGATAAGTTTCCCTAGGGTTCATTAATCCCTGAAATTATTTGTAAATATTTATTTATGAAATACATTTCAGATTTTGCTACCGAAGGAGGTGTTAGCTTTCATCAAATTCTAAAAGGTAGTATATGTTGTAAGAGGGAGTAATTGATCCATGACCCCAAGATGTTAAGCACAAACTTTTGAAGGAAGTATCCATCAGTCTTCAGTTAGTCTTTTGTATTTATACTGTGCACAGTCATCACATCATGCTGCATATTTGCCTTCTAGGTTTTAGGGAATATTTTGAAGCATTGTGAAATATCGGGTATGAAGGAAGACCTGTCAATTCTGCAGGAGCAGTGTCGAGATCCTGCAGTGTCTGTCCGGAAGCAGGCCCTGCAATCCCTTACTGACCTTCTTATGGTAAGAGAAAAGGCATAATGTATCTCTCTAGTGCATGGTATTTGACATTGAAGAGGTCTACTGAAGGGCTGCATTTCAAGTGGAAGGAAGAGACATCTTTTAATTGCACACTTTGCACTATTTCAAAGTGAATATAAATAGCTACTAATGCTAGGGAAAACTAATGACTAGCTTTTTCTTAACTTCGGCTCGTATCTTATATAGAAAAATCAATTTTAAAATTAATTTAGTTAACTCTAGATTAATATGGGTCTGTTAAGACATATATATATATGGGAGTTCTGGTAGCATAGTGCCTACGGCACTTGACTGCTAGCCAGACGGTTGGCGGTTCAAACCCACCAGCCACTCCTCAGAAAGAAGGTTGGGCGATCTACTTCCATAGTGATACCAACTCGGAAGCCCAAGGAGGGGTCGCTGTGAGTCAGGTCTGACTCGACAGCACATAACAACCCAACAAGACATATACAGATGATACCGCTACAAAAGCAGATCTATTAATACTGTGCCATTTAATTCTACCCACTAATTAGTTGTGGAAGAATTTTTAAAATGTGTTTATTTATTTCATGTTAGAAGGCACTAAGCAATGCATTTTTTATTTTTCTGTTAGCATCTAATCTGTTTGTTCCTTAGGATAAATATTTATTACTTGCTTTTATCTTGCATCACCAAAAGTGCTAATTGACTACTACTAGTAAAATTATGACTTTACTGTGTATGTATAAAATTTAAGTCTGCACTAATTTATAATAACTTGGGTTGAAGTTTGTTTTCTGTGCAATATGAATGTTTTCTTTTTTTCAATTTTTACTCAATTTGCAATCATATACATGATTATTTTTAACGTGTTTCTCACATCATCAATCATATCTTCAAATGATTTTTATTTAGACTGTTAATAACATCAGACTTGTGACTTCTTAATTTTAAAATCTTAAGGCCCAACGTAGATGTATCCATGTACAAAAAGCCTGGCTGACAGGAATCATCCCTGTTGTGATGGACTGTGAGAGCACTGTGCAAGAGAAGGCACTGGAATGCCTTGACCAGCTCCTCTTGCAAAACATCAAACATTACAATAAATTTCATAGTGGAGATGACAGCCAGGTACTAGCTTGGGAACTTCTTCTTGTCCTTACTACAGAAAGCCAGGATCTAAGGTATGTTAATTATGTGTCTTAATTTTCCTTATTGAAGGCCCTAAGAGATTTTATTAATGAATTGATCTTGAAAAATTTATCTTCAAAAAAATCTA
>NW_006921808.1:1744672-1745276 GCF_000298275.1 Orycteropus afer afer
AGTCTATTTTTTGTTTTAATATGAATTCCATTTTGTTCCTTTTTTTTCAATTAACCTTCTAATTCAAATTTCCTAGCATTTCTGTGATAACTCCACTTGTGTGAAATTTCTGATCACTTTCTTTGCCGTGCTCAGCATGCTTACCAGATTTAAACTGACGTAGTAGAAAGCATAAATGTATTTGGTACATTAATATTAGCTTTCCACAGTGCTAGTTATTATTAAAAATGACTTAGTTCTTATAAGTAAAACTTTAATTAACCTTTTATTGAATTTATTGACTTAACACTACAAAATTTTTTTTTCATTTGATAACATTTATTGAGTATTACTGTATACAGTGAACATTATAGATATGACCTAAGACCTCTAATGATACATTTCATCTCATTGATCTTACAGTTTGTGTTTGTGCTACCTTTGATGCTTTTTCGCTTTTTCTGTTTATAGAAATAATACTTCTCTACGAGGAGTTGTACAGTAGAAAACATAATATTTACATCATAAAATATTGTTCTGTGACCTTGACAAATCACCTTATATCTCTGGGCCTATTTTTCTCATTAATAAGATGAGCAATTTGGAATACATGCTCTCTTTTTTT
>NW_006921808.1:1760896-1794562 GCF_000298275.1 Orycteropus afer afer
CAATTTGGATGCCTTTGATTTCCCTTTCTTGCCTTATGGCCCTGGCTAGGACTTCCAGTACAATGTTGAATAGAAGTGGTGATAGCAGGCATCCTTGTCTGGTTCCTGTTCTCAAAAGGAATGGTTTCAGTCTCTATTTATTGAGAATAATATTGGCTGTTGGTTTTGCATTGATGCTCTTTATTATGTTGAGGAATGTCCCCTCTATTCCTATTCTGCTGAGAGTTGTGATCAGGAATGGGTGTTGGATTTAATCAAATGCCTTTTCTGAAATAATTGATATGATCATGTGGTTCTTTTCCTTTGTTTTATTTACATGGTGGATGATGTTGATTATTTTTCTAATGTTGAACCATCCCTGCATACCTGATATGATCCCCACTTGGTCATGATGAATGATTTTCTTGATATGTTGTTGCCGTCTATATTGGCTAGGATTTTGTTGAAGATTTTTGCATCTATATTCATGAGGGATATTGGTCTGTAGTTTTCCTTTTGTGTGATGTCTTTGCCTCGTTTTGGCATTAAGGTTATGTTTGCTGCATAAAATGAGTTAGGGAGGATTCCATCCTTTTCTATGTTTTGGAATAGTGTGTGTAGGATTGGTATCATTTCTCTGATTGTTTGGTAGAATTCTCTGTTGAAACCGTCTAGGCCAGGATATTTTTATTTGGTAATTTTTTGATGACCTGTTCAATTTCTTCTTTTGTGATTGGTCTGTTCAAGTTTTCCACATCAGTCTGTGTTAGTTTAGGTAGATGGTGTGTTTCTAGAAATTTGTCCATTTCTTCCAGATTTTCAAAAATTGTTGGAGTACAATTCTTCATAGTATCCTGATATTATCCTTTTTATTTCAGTTGGTTCTGTTGTGATGTCACCCATTTCATTTCTTATTCGTGTTATTTGTATTGTCTCCCTCTTTTCCTTTGTTAAATTTGCCAGTGGTTTGTCAGTTTTCTTGATCTTTTCAAAAAACCAACTTCTGGTCTTGTTGATTTTTTTCTATAACCCTTCCTTTCTGTTTCATTGATTTCTGCTCGAATCTTTATTATTTCCTTTCTTCTGGTGACTGTCAGCTTTTCTTGCTGTTCTTTCTCTTATTGTTGGAGATGTTGGTTTAAAGTGTTGATTTTGTCTTTTTCTTCTTTTTTGATGTTTGCATTTTTTGTTATAAATTGACCTCTGATCACTGCTTTTGCTGTGTCCCAAAGATTTTGGTATGTTGTGTTTTCATTCTCATTTGATTCAGGGAATTTTTGAATTTCAATTTTGATTTCTTCTCTTACCCAGTCTTTCTCAAGGAGAGTGTTGTTCAGTATCCATGTGTTTACTCTTTTCCTGTTGATCTTCCTTTTTTTGATTTGTAATATGATAGCATTATGATCTGAGAAGATGCTTTGCAGTATTTCAATGTTTTTAAATTTATTAAGGCTTTCTTTGTGACCTAACACATGGTCTATCCTGCATAATGTTCCATGTGCACTGGAAAAGAATGTATATTGTGCTTTTGTTGGGTGAAGTGCTGTGTAGATGTCTGTAAGTTCAACTTGGTTGAATGTATTGTTTAGTTCTTTAGTATCTTTTGTTGAATTTTTTTCTAGTTTTTGTGTCTTGAAAGTCATTTATTATGGTCTCCTACTATGACTGAGGACTCACCTATTTGTCTTTTCAATTCTATTAAAATTTGATTTATGTATTTTGGTGCTCTTTCATTGGGTACAATGTAGTTCCTTACTGTGGTTATATCCTTGTTCAGTTTGATCCTTTAATCATTATGTAATATCCTTCCTTGTCTCTTATGGTGGTTTTTACCTTAAAGTCTGTTTTATCAGAAATTAATATTGCTACTCCTGCTGTTTTTTGATTGCCATTTTCTTGATATTTCTTTTTTCTAACCTTTGATTTTTAGTATATTTTTGTCTTTGTGTCTAATGTTAGTCTCTTACAGACAGCACATTGGTGAGTCATGTTTCCTTATCCAATCTGCAACTCTCCGTCTCTTGACTGGTGCTTTTAAACCATTTACATTCAGTGTACTTATATACAAATCTGTATTTATTGATGTCATTTTGTTATGTTTTTCATGTTATTAACTGATTTTTTTTTATTCTACATAATTTTCTTAGCGAGCTCATTTTGTTTATGAATTGTTTTATCTCCTTCATTGCTATTGTTTTAATATTTGCTAAATAGTTGTGCTTGTACTTTTTCTTTTTATGCAAAGGTTTATTATTTTTCTTTGAGGTTACCCTGTGATTTATCATTTTCTTCTCAATTTTAAAGCAGTATATTCTGTCTTGCAGTTGTCTTCACTTCCTCACCTTTTTGAAGTTCTGTAACTACATAATTTCCCCCCTTTTTTTTAGTTTGTAGTTGTTGTCATTTACCAATTGTTTCTAGTTCCCTGGTTATAGTCTTGTCAGCTTATTTTACCTTGGATACGTCTATAACTGGTTTGGTTTCTGGGTTATGTCATAGTGTGTGTAATCATCTGTTTCTTGTTGTTGCTACTGTGTATGAAGGCCTCCCTTTAGCATCTCTTTTAAGTTTTGTCTGGTTGTAACAAATTCTCTTCATTATTGTTTATCTAGAAATGTCCTAATTTCACCATCATATTTCAGAGACAGTTTTGCTGGGTATGTTAGTCTTGGTTGGAAATATTTATATGTATATATATTGTTTTATTGCCTTCTTACCTGCAAGGTTTTTGCTCAGAAATCAGAGCTTAATCTTACTGGTTCTCCTTTGTTGGTAACTTTTCATTTTTCTCTTCCTACTTTCAGGATTCTTTGTCTTTGTTTTGCTGAGTTTGATTATATGTCTCATTCGTTGTCTCTTGGAGTCTATCTTGTTTGGGGTTTATTGAACTTCTTGAATGTATATATTCTCATCTTTCATCATATATTGTCAATTCTCTTCCAGTAAATCTTCAACAATTTTCTCTGCAGTTTTATTTGTCTCTTCCAATTCTGGAATTCTGATTACATACAGGTTATTTCTCTTGATGGTAACCTATATAAATCTTAGGTTTTCTTTATTTTGTTTTAATC
This sequence comes from Orycteropus afer afer, assembly GCF_000298275.1. Classification (NCBI taxonomy): domain Eukaryota; kingdom Metazoa; phylum Chordata; class Mammalia; order Tubulidentata; family Orycteropodidae; genus Orycteropus; species Orycteropus afer. Next base: position 1,763,947 of record NW_006921808.1, read on the forward strand.
ATTTTTTCTGATTGATCTCTATAGTAATATTGAGTATAGTACTATTGAGGTATGTGTCTTCAGTGTCATTAATTCTGTTTTCCATTGATTCTCTTCTACTCTTTTGCCCATTCAATATGTTATCTATTTCTGAAATCTTAGTATTAATGTTCTGAGTTTCTGTTTGTTGTTTTTGTATAATTTCTAATTTTTGTTTATATTATTCTTTTATTGTTTTTCTAAATTATCCTAGAGTTTTGTATGTTTTTTCCTTAATTTTTTCAGTGTTGTTTTTTTCCTGATCTGGCTCTGATGAAGGTACACAAATACAGTTCTTTTTTTCTTATCAGAAAGTTCCAATGCTGCTGCTTTTTCAGGGATGTTTTCTGGGTTTGTATCCTGATCTCTTGTTTGTATTACTTTATCTTGCTTCTTTGTTTTCACTGGGATGGTGAGTTGTCTCTGAGACATTGTGATATTGTTGTGTTTATGTTTAATTTGTAGTTGTATGTTGTTGTGATTCACCCAAGATTTTTTTTTCCCCATTCTATTTTGCTTTCATATATCTTTGTGGGAAGGGTACTCTGCTCCTCTCTTCACTAGTTGTTAGCACTAAGGCACTTACCACCTGTGTCCTTGTGGGTCTGATATAAAATGAGAGTGTGTGCAAAAATCTCTGTTAGCTGTTTGTAAAGAGCACTTGAGGGTAGGTTGAGCTGGTAGTGGCGACTGTCTGTAGTTGGTCAGGTAGGTGGTGGAAAAACAAGTGGTGGCCCTCAGTGGGTAGGGTTTCAGGAGGTACACATGTGATTGGGATGTGTGGGAATGATTACTGTCTCCCACCCGGATAATAATAATAATAACACAGCAGTAAAAAAGTGAAAACAAGAGAACAAGAAATTCAAGTTGCGTAAACGGTGATAATCACAAAAGAAAGCAAAAAATGAGAAGAAAAAAGTTAAAAATATATTTAAAAATGTTAAAAGAAATATAAAGAGAAAAAAGAGGCTACAATATCCATGGAGGGAGGAAAGAGAGAAAAGAACAAAAGTGAAAGAATTGTTGTTGGTTGGTGCCGTCACATTGTGTCTAACTCACAGCAGCACTATGCACAGCAGGACTAAATACTGCCCGGTCCTGTGCCAGCTCCATGATCCTTGCTATACTTGAGCCCATCGCCGCAGCCACTGTGTCAGTCCATCTCATTGAGCGCTTCCGCTCTTTGATCAGTCTTCCACCTTATCAAGCGTGACATCCCTCTTCAGGGAATGGTCCCCTTTGACAACATGACCAAAGTAGGAGAGATGAATTCTGGCCATTCTTGCTTCCAAGGAGCATTTCGGCTACAATTCCTCCAGGACAGATCTGTAAGTTCTTTCAGCAGTCTATGGTACTTTCACCATTCTTTGCCAGCACCACAACTCAAAAGGATCAACTCTTCTTCAGTCTTCCTTATTCATTGTCCAGTTCTCAAATGCATACAAGGTGATTGAAAATTTCATGACTTATGTCATTCTCACGTTAGTCCTCAAGGAGACATCTTTTCTCCTCATCATTCGAAAGAGGTCTTTCGCAGCTGACTTGCCTAGTGCTGTACATATTCTGATGTTCTGACTGCTGCTTCCATTGGCGTCGATTGTAGAAACAAGTAATGTGAAGTCTTTCACAACTTCAGTCTTTTCTCCATTTAGCATGATGATGCTTATAGGTCCAGTTGGGAGTATTTTTGTTTTCTTTATATTGAGATATAATCCATACTGCAGACTATATTCTTCAGTCTTCATCAGTAAGTGCTTCTAGTCATCCTCACTTTTAGCAAGCAAAGTTGTGTCATCAGTGTATTGTAGGTTGTTAATAACTCTTCCTCCAATCTTGATGCCACATTCTTCTTCATATAGTCCAGCTTCTCTTATTATTTGCTCAGCGTATAGGTTAAATAAGTATGATGAAAAGGATACCACCCTGACACACTCCTTTGTTGATATTAAACTATTCAGTGTCCCCTTGTTCTGTTTGAATGACAGTCTCCTGGTCAATGTACAGGTTCCTCATGAGTACAATTAAGTGTTCTGGAATGCCCATTCTTCTCAATGTTATCCGTAATTTGTTATGATCCACACAATCAAATGACTTTGCAGTGTCAATAAAACATAAGTGAACATCTTTATGGTATTCTCTGCTTTTAGCCAAGATCCATCTGACATCCGCAATGATATTCCTTGTTCCACGTTCTGAATCCAGCTTGCACCCTGGAAGTTCTTTTGTCAGTATACTGCTGCAACCATTTTTGATTATCTTCTGTAAGATTTTACTTGCGTGCGATATTAATGATGTTGTTTCATAATTTCCATATTCTGTTGGATCACTTTCTTCAGATTGGGTACAAATGTGAATCTCTCCCAGCCGGTTGGCCAGGTAGCTGTCTTCCAAATCTCTTGGCATAACTGAGTGGGTGCCTCCAGTGGAGCATCCATTTGTTGAAACATCTCAGTGGGTATTACATCAATTCCTGGAGCCTTATTCTTCGCCAATTCCTTCAGTGCAGCTTCGACTTCTTCCTTCAGTATCATTGGTTCTTGATCATATGCCACCTCCTGAAATGGATGAACATTGATCAGTACTTTTTGGTATAGTGTTGTATTCCTTCCATCTTCTTTTGATGTTTGCTTCATCATTCGATATTTTGCCCATATAATCTTTCAGTATTGCAACTCGACACTTAAATTTTTTCCTCAGTTCTTTCAGCTTGAAAAATGCCAAGTGTGTTCTTTCCCTTTGACTTTCCAACTCCATGTTTTGCACATTTCATGATAGTGATTGGCATTGTCTGATTGAGCTTCTCTTTGAAATCTGTTCACCTCTTTTATCTTGTCATTTCTTCCATTTGTCTTAGCTACTCTCTGCTCAAGGGCAAGTTTCAAAGTCTTCTGTCATCCATTTTGGTCTTTTCTTGTCATTTTAGTGACCTCTTGCTTTCTTCATGGATTATGTTCTTGATGTCATCCTACAATTCTTCATATTTTCAGTCACTGGTGTTCAGTGCATCAAATCTATTGTTTAAATGGACTCTAAATTTGGGAGGGATATATTTCAGGTCATATTTTGGCTGTCATGGTCTTGCTTTAATTGTCTTTAACTTCAAGTTGTACTTGCATATGAGCAGTTGATGGTTTGTTCTACAATCAGCTCCTGGCCTTGTTTTGGCTGAAGATAATCTGATTCCTGTGTATTCCATCTGGCATAGTCCACATGTATAGCTGCCACTTGTGTGGTTCAGAAAGATATCTGCAATGAATAAGTCATTGGTCTTGCAAAATTCTGTTATGTGATTTCCAGCATTATTTCAGTCACCAAGGCCAAATTTGCCAACTACTGGTGATTTTTCTTTGTTTCCAACTTTTGCATTTCAGTTACCAGTGATAATTAACACACCTTGATAGCACATTTGGTCAATTTCAGACTGTAGAAGTTGATACAAATCTTTAATTTCTTCATCTTTGGCTTTGGTGGTTGGTGCATAAATTTGAATAATATCAGTATTAACTGGTCTTCCTTGTAGGTATATGGATATTATCCTATCACTGACAGTGTTGTACTTCAGGACAGATCTTGAAACATCCTTTGGGATGATGAATGCCGCACCATTCCTCTTCAGATTGTCATTCCTGTCATAGTAGATCATATGGTTGTCTGATTCAAAATGGCCAAAACCAGTCCTATTCAGGTCACTAATGCCTAGGATATCAGTCTTTATGTGTTCCATTTAGTTTTTGACAACTTCCAATTTTCCTAGATTCATACTTCGTATATTCCTTGTTCCGATTATTAGTGGATGTTTACAGCTGTTTCTCTTTCATTTGAGTCATGCCACGTCAGCAAATGGAGGTCCCAAAAGCTTTACTTTATCCATATCAGTAAGGTTGGTCCTACTGTTATGATGCAGCTCTTTCCCAGTCATATTTTGAGAGCCTTCTGATGTAAGTGGCTCACCTTCTTGGACAGTATCAGACAGTGTTTCTGGGCTATTCATAAAGTTGTGCAATAATGTATCAGACAGTGTTTCTCTGCTATCCATAAGGTTTTCCCTAGCCAATTCTTTGAGAAGTGGATGACCTCTTCCTTCTTCCTAGTCTATCTCAGTCTGTAAGCCGTGCCAAAACCTGTGCTCTGTGTGCAACCCCGCTGGTATCTGAATCACCGATGGCACAGCATCAAGCCTGACAGCAAGATGCCACCACAGTAGGACAGAGCAACAGAAAAGTTTGTCTCCCTTATCTGTTGAAACCTTTCTACCGTCCCCTTACATGGATGCCTGCTGCTTTCCTGCCTTTTCTGGGTGGGGCCTGAGTCCCTACCCTTATCTGGATACCTGCCACTGCTTCCTCACTGTTTCCTGGTCTCCCTGGCTTTTCTCTCCTTTCCCCCACTTTCCTACTGCTTGGGGGTGTGGAGCCTGGGTCCCTCCCCTTATCTGGATCCCTGCTGCTACTTCCTTGCGCTGTCCTCATCCCCCTGGCTTTTCTTTCCTTTCCCCCTTTTCCTTGTCACTTGGAGGGTGGGGCCTGGGTCCCTTCCTTTACTTGGAGCCCTACTGCTGCTTCCTCGCTCTCTCCTGGTCCCCTTGGCTTTTCTTTCATTTCCTTTGCTTTCCTGCTGCTTTATATAAATAGAATTATATAATATGTATTCTTTTGTGTATCTCACCTCTTTCACTCAATGCAAAGTAAGAGTTATTCAGGTTATTATGTATTGCATTATGATTCATTGATTTTCATTGTTATCTGTGTCTGCATGCATATATGTATGAATGTGTATGACATTTTTTACTAAACCACGATGTGTTTACCTATTCTACTGCTGATGGATAATTGGGTGGTTTTCAGTTTTTCACTATTATGTATATGGCTACTATGATACATATCTCCTTTTTTAAAAATCAGTAAGATTTTATTGTGTTTTTGGTGAAGTTTGCACAGCAGTTAGGTTCCTATTTGACACTTTCCTCACAAATTGTTTAGTGACATTAATTACATTTTTCACAGTGTGTCAACAATGTCTTTAATTGTGCTCTGGTTATTCCATTTCTAGTACTCTAGTTTCCCAGCACTCTTATCTCATCTTTGCTTTAGAGTAAAAATGTTGACCTTTTGGTCTCATACAAATGGTTTTTGAGTAGCACATCATTCTTACAGGTAATATCCTTTAATTTGTGTTCTACTGTTTTGGTAGAAGTTGATCTCAAGTTATAGTTCCTGTTCGAGGTTTAAAGAGTATTTTAGGGTGATAGTCTCAAGGAGCTCTCTTACCTCAACTGATCCTGTTAGTCTGATGGTTTTGGAGAATTTGAGTTTTGTTCAACATTTTTGTCCCATTCTGTGTGGGACCATCCATTGTGACCCTGGTCAGAATAGTCCTTGGTGGTAGCCAGGCACCATCTAGTTCTTCTGGTCTCAGTGTAGATAAGGCTGTGGTTTTTGTAGGATTTTTCTCTGAGATTTTGATTACCTTCTTACTCTCTTCCTCTTGACAAGTAGAGACCAATAGTCATATCTTAGATGGCTGCTTGCAGGGTTTGAAGACCTCAGACCCTACTCATTTCACTAGGAAACTGTGGTAGTTCAGTTTGTGTGTCAACTTGGCTGGGCCTGGTTGAATGGCTGGTCCGCTGGTGGTAGTTATTCCCCATGATGAGACTGGCAATCAACTCCATGGTGGGATCTACCACAAGCAGCTGAGTAGCTGCCTTAGGGAATGTGGTCTGCTTCTTGTAAATAAGGAGAAGGCTTGGGGAATGGTCTCTAGCCTATGGCACACTTGGACCCTGCATGTAGCTAGCTGTGTCATTGCTCAGCAGCCTGCTATGCTCTGCCAACCTTGGGACTTACATTGGACTTAAATTAATGGCCTGTTGTGTGGTTTGGTAACATTGGGACTGTGCCTCTTTACTTGTCAACCTTGAGACTTCTCAGCCTCAGCAGCCAGCAGCTGTGTGAGTAAAGAAATGCCTCTAGCTCCAGTGGGACAGGAGCAGGAGGCGGAGCTGGACCCCAAGGTTGAGGGGCTTTCACCGAGCCCCTAGAGCTTGGCACTTTGAAGTTGGACTTAAAGCCTCCAAATTGTAAGAATAAACTTCTGTTTCTTAAGGCCATCCTATTTGTGGTATATTTCTTGTCAGAGTGGCACTAGCTAACCAGAGCAGAATAAGAACATGAAGTTTGTGTACCGTATTATGTTAGTACTGAGTTGTCCTGTGAGATTATGGACTTAAGCCTTCAAACCTAGAAAACCAATCTTAGAAAATGTTGGTTATACCTGATGACTATCTGTAGTTTTTTCTTCAATGACTGTATGTACCTACACACATATATCTGTATTTATATATTGTGGTGTAGTGAACTACTTGGTATGGCTTTTCTACTGTGATCTTTGTGACTCCCACCAGATTACTGGGTGGGACTATCCAAATAAGGTTTGTGGAACTCTGATGTTGGCACTGGTTAATTTTGTCACTCTGTCAAGCTTAAAATGAGCCTTCTTAGAGGCAGAAGAGGGGGATCTCACTACCATCAAGAGACAAGAGCTCGAGGTGAAGTGGAGCACATCCTTGGACCCAAGATCCCTGCCGCACTGGACCTCCTTGACAGAGATGTCTGTCAGAGAAATGTCCAGCTGAGTGAGGGATGTCGGCAGTGGAACCAGATGGCACAGGATAGAGCGGTGGGCTACTTAGCCCACACAGCGAGAAAGCTGCATGCCTTTGGTCAGGAGGATTGCTGGCAGAGATGGGTACACATGGGTGTACCTATTGGCAGAGCTAAAAGAGTGTCATAAGACACTTGCCTGAGCAGAGCATAAGGCCAGGCTGAGAGGCCAAGGGCCAGAGAGGCATGTCTGAGGGCATAGCACAGGGCAAAGTTTCCTGGTCCAAGAATTGTATCTTGAACACATTCCTGAACCTGAGTTGTAGCCTGTTACTTCTCTAATAAACCCCATAATTGTGAGTATTGTCTGTGAGTTCTGTGTGGCCATTGCGAAGAATTACTGAATCCAGCAGAGAAGTAGTGAGTGCCATAGGGGAGGGATAGTTTGTGTCAGAATTAATAAAAAGGCTGGAGGGTGGCAGCATGTCTGTCCTCATAGGAATAAGCCTTGCGCTATTGATGGTGACTCTAGTGGCCCCTTGTGAGGCTGAAGGAAGTCAGAAGATGCCACCTCCATGCCCTTTTTAGCACATATACATATAGATGCTTCTATCTGTTCTCACATGTGTATGCATTTATACTTAACCTATATATCTATACCAATCAATATATGGTCATATGCTTGTTTTTTTAATCTTACATATGTCTAATTCCTTAGTATAGGCATCCTCTTCTCTTAAGCACTTCTCAGAAACTTCATTTGCTCTGACATGCTGTGCTCTTTATACACGCATTCAGTGCCAGTTTTCCCATCACTAAAAATAACAAGTATCTACAATCTAAAATGTGCTTCTCCCCATGTTCCCACCTCCCATAACTACGAATGAACATTGGTCTTTTACATATATCTATTCTTTTCTTATAAAAAGAGGGATCATAGATTATTTGCTTGACTTATTTCACTTAGCATTGTGCCCTCCAGGCATATCCATGTTATAATATGTTTCACAGACCCATAGTTGTTCTTTGTGATTTCTTAGTATACAATTTTATATATATACCAAATTTTGCTTACACGTTCATCCATTGAACTGCACTTTGGTTGTTTCCTTTTTTTTTTTTTTTTTTGTGCTGTTGTGAATAAAGCTGTATATGTCTGTTTTCGTCACTATTTTTAAGTCTCTGTACACCATAAGGAGCTCTGGTGATGTAGTGGTTAAGGTATTTGTTTGTTAACCAGAATGTCAGTAGTTTGTACCTACCAGCTGCTCTGCAGAAGAAAGATGACTCAGTCTCCTTCCATAAAGATTTACAGACTTGGAAACCCAGTGAGGGTCACTATGAGTCAGAACTGACCCAATGGCAGTGAGTGAGGGTATATATCTAGGAGTGAGATTACTGGGTCATAGCGTAATTCTATTTCTGTTTTTTGAGGAAGTGCCTTACCATTTTTCATTTTATAGTCCCACCCACAGTGAATAACATCCTCACCAACATTTTTTAATCTTTTTATATCAGTGCCATTTTAGCCATGGCGGTGAGATGGCATCTCATTATTGTTTTGATTTGCATCTCTATAATGGCTAATGATTGTAAACATCTTTTCAGGTGTTTGTTGCTACTTAGATATCCTCTTTGATGATGATTTGTTCGTTGTTCTTAGCCCATTTTATAATTGGGTTGTTTGTCTGTTGTTGAGATGTTGACGTTTTCTATAAATTTTCGAGCTTACACCTTTGTAGCAAACTGTATTTTTATGCAAATAATGCATGTGCTGTTCTTTTTATTTTTTTGCCTACCACATCTACCCCCTTATTACATTTTCATAATCATGATATGTTAATTTTTTTTTACATGTTGCTGTAAAAAAAGGTAACATAGCAAGCACATTTACAAAAACACCTCATGGGAAGGGGGCATAGTTAGAAAAAATATATATAGCACATGTGTTATTTGTATAAAAATACATTATATCTTTTCCAAACATGTTTCTCCAGTCTGTAGGTTGTCTTTTTACTCTTTTGGTAAGGCCTTTGGATGAGCATAATTTTTTTAGTTTTTATGAGATCCCATTTATCTGGGCAATCTGCATCCGTAGAGATAAATGCCTCGGAAACCCAAGGAGGGGTCACTATGAGTTGGGATCAAATTGGTGGCAGTGAGTTACTTATCTATTTTATCTTCTTCTGTGTGTGCATTTTTTTGTTTGTTACCTATTTTTACAAAAGATTAGGTTTCATAGTTTTGAACCAGGAATTCCTGGTGTGGCTTTTCTAGCCATAAGTCTTTGTAAACTCCATAGTGGAATTGGCCATGAGCAACTGAGTAGCTCCCTATTGTTAGTTATCCACCTGGGGTATTTCTGTGGGAGCAGCACAAAGCAGTGTTCTGGGAAGTTCGCTCTCAGGTGTGTGGAATTCTGATGTTGAAATTAGATAGTTTGGCCACTCTGCCAGGCTCAAAAGGAGGCCTCCTAGAGGCAGAAGAAGTCTTCCTGACTGCTGGATAAGAAAGACATGCTGCTGAGAGAAACGTGCTCCTGAGAGACATGCATTGCTGAGAGAGAGACACACGTTGCTGGGAGAGAGACTGACAGAGACTGCTGGCTGAGAAATGGCAGGCTGAGAGAGATTGAGCGTTGTCCCTGAACTTGAATTGTCTCCTGGTGCTAGCCTGGTGCTTCCCTAATAAACCCCATAATCTGTGAGTTCTTTGTGGCCACTGCAGTGAATTATCGAACCCAGCAGAGAGGTGGTGGGTGCTGCAGGAAGAACAACAGTTGATGTCAGGGCTGGAGGGAGGTGGCATGCCTGGCCTCACAGGGATAGGCCTTGGGCTACTTATGGTGATTCTGTCTTCCTCTTGTGGGGTTAGAAGAGGTCAGAAGATATGCCCTCCTTGCCACTTTGGCAAGTGCCTGAGGCTACCAGAGCTCCTTCTTATAGTAGCGTTTTATAATTTTCATTGCATAAGTCTTTTATGTCTGTAGTTAGGTTAATTCCTAGGTATTTTATCATTTTAGGGGCTACTGGCAATGGTATTGTTTTCTTGATTTCTTTTTTCAGAATACTTCTTGTTAGTGTAAAGAAACCAAACTGATTTTTGTGTGCTGATCTTGTACCCTGCAACATTGCTGAATTCTTCTGTTAGTTCCAGTTTTCTAGTGGCATGTTCAGGATCTTCTATGTATAAGATTATGTAATCTACACATAGGAGCGCTGGTGGCATAGTACCTAAGGCATTTGACTGCTATCTAGAAGGCTGGTGGTTCAAATATACCAGCCACTCCTTGGAAGGAAGATTGGGCAGTCTACTTCTGTAGTGATACCACCTCAGAAACCCAAGGAGGGGTGCTTTTAGTCAGGTCCAACTCAATTGCAATGAGTTTAATCTACACATAGAGTTTAACTTCTTCCTTGCCAATTTGGATACCTATTATTTCTCTTTCTTGCCCTATTGCTTTGGTTAGGACTTCTAGTACAATATTGAGTAAGAGTGGTGATAATGGACATTCTTGTCTCATTTCTGTTTTCAAAGGGAAACCTCTCAATTTTTGTCCATTGAGTGTAAAATTGGCTGTTGATTTTGCATGTGTGCCCTTGATTATGTTGAGAAATTTTCTTTCTGTTCCTAGTTTGCTGAGGGTTTTTATCAGGTAAGGGTGTTAAATTTTATCAGATGATTTTTTTATACCAATTGATATATCATTATTCTTTTGTTTTATTTATGTAATGGGTTACATTGATTGATTTTCTAATATTGAACCACTTTTATGGTCCTGGTATGAATCTCACCTCATCATGGTGTATGATTTTTTTGATTTGTTGCTGAATTCTGTTGACTAGAATTTTTTTGAAAAATCCTGCATCTGTGTTCATGTGGGATATTGATCTGTAATTTTGTTCCTTTAAAAAAAAAAAAAAAAAAAGTTTTGGATGTCTTTGCCTGGTTTTGGCATCAGGGTTATGCTGACTTCATAGAACGAGTTAAGGAATACTCCTTCCTCTTCTGTGTTTTTGAAGAATTTGAGTAGAAGTGGTGTTAGCTCATCTCTGAATGTTTGGTAGAATTCCCCAGTGTAGCCATCGAGAGCTAGGCTTGTTTTTTTGGTGACATCTTCAATATTTTCTTTTGTAATTAATTTGTTTAGATTTTCCACCTCTGTTTCTGTTAATTTAAGTAGGTAGTGTATGTCTAGAATTAATTTTTCCATTTCATCTAGGTTTTCTAATTTATTGGAGTACAGTTATACATAGTAGTCTGTTGTGATGCTCTGTATTTCAGTTGGTTCTGTTGTAATGACTCCAGTTTCATTTCTTTTTTCTTTTTTTTTTTTTTTTGGTTTATGATTTAAGTGAAAGTTTACAGAGAAAATTGATTTTTCCATAATTTTGAATTTGTTCCACATTTGCCCCCATTCTATCCAGGACCTCCTATTGTGATCCCATTCAGAGTGGTCAGCCATGGTAGCAGGGCAGCATCTAATTCTTTTGTTCTTGAGGTTGTAGAGGCTGGGCATCATGTTTTCCATTAGTCCTTTGACCTAATTGTTAACTTGCATCTTTGCTAGTCTTCATTCTTTGCTCCAGACAGGGAGAGACCAATAGTTGCACCTTAGATGGCCACTTACAAGCTTTTAAGACCCCAGTGATACACTCACAAAAGCAGAATATAGAACATTGTCTTTTTGCACTGTTATTCTAATTGACCTTAGTGTCCGCCAAGGCTGTGATTCGGAACTTCCATACCCAGTGACTCATTCCCTCAAGGGTATTTGATTGTGACTGAGACATTTCCTAACTCTGTTCCCTGTATGATGTGCCACATTCATGGATATATTTGAGGCACATATAAATACGTAGGTGAAGATAGTCTCTTGTCAGATGTGTATATATTCATGGGTGTAGTCCCATTTGCCTTCCAACCTCTGTTCAGATTGTTTGTCTCTGTATCCACTCGTAAATTATTATTACTGTTACTGCAGGATTGTGTATGTAATGGTATTCACCTTGTTGCCTTTAACTCTTGTGCTCCTACCTTTGTTTTCCACTGCCTTGATTACTTTATATTGTCGTCCCCCCCCCCCTTTATGGTATATTGCCTTCACCCAAGTTACTACATGTCTACCTTGTTGATGATTTTTCCATCCTTTCCCTTCCCACACCTGGTAACCTTTGAAGAACAATTCTTACTGTGTGTAAACCATTTCTGAACTTTTCACAGTAATGGTATTATATAATAATTGTTTTGTGATTGACTAATTTCACTGAGCGTAATGTCCTCTAGGTTCATCCATCTTGTGAGATGTTTCACAGATTTGTCATTATTCTTTAATGTTTCACAGTATTCCATTTTCTATACATTTTGGAGGTTAATCCCTTGTTCAGTATATCATTGCCAAAAGTTTTTTTCCCAGTTAGTAGGTGCCCTTTTCACTCTTGATGAAGTCTTTTGATGAGAGAGCATAAATGCTTCATTTTCAGGAGGTCCCAGTCATCTACTTTGTTTTCTGCTTGTGGTAGTTAAGTTTGTGTGTCAACTTGGCTGGTCTTGGCTTAGTGGCTAGGAAGCTGGATGTAGTTACTCCCCATGGTGAGATTGTTTAACCATTCATCCATTGATGGCCACTTACGTTGTTTCCATCTTTTTGCCATTGTGAATAATACTGCAGTGAACTTGAGTGTGCATATATGTATTTGTGTCATGGCTCTTACATGTCTAGGATATATACCTAATAGTGTGATTCCTGGATCATATGATGTTTCTCTTTCCACTTTCTTAAGGAAGAACCACTTTCCACAGTAGTTGTACCATTTTACAATTCTAGCAGTGTAGCATTTGACTACTAACCAGAAGGCTGGTAGTTCAAACCCACTAGCCACTCCTTTGAAGGAAGGTTGGGCAATCTACTTCCATAGTGATACCACCTCAGAAACCAAGGAGGGGTTGCTATGAGTTGGGTCCGACTTGATGGCACATAATGACAACAATACCCGTAGTATTTGAGTGTTCCAGTCTCCAAACCCTTGCCAGCATTTGTTGTTTTCTTTTTTGTTGTTGTTGTTTTAACTTTGATGGGTTGAAATGATAGCTCATTGTTGGTTTGATTTGCATCCCTCTACTGGCTAATGATCATGAGCATTTCTTCATTTATCTGTAAGCTGCTTGAATGTTCTCTTTGGTTAAGTGTCTGTTCATGTCCTCTATCCATTTTTAAGTGGACTGCTTGTCTTTTTTGTTGTTACTGAGGTGTTGAATTTTTCTATAAATTTTGGAGGTTAATCGCTTGTCTGATATATCATTGCCAAAAGTTTTTTCCCAGTTAGTAGGTGCCCTTTATACTCTTGATGAAGTCTTTTGATGAGCGAGCATAAATTCTTCATTTTCAGGGGCTCCCAGTCATCTAGTTTGTCTTCTGCTTGTGGTAGTTAAGTTTGTGTGTCAACTTGGCTGGTCTTGGTTTAGTGGCTAGGTAGCTGGATGTAGTTACTCCCCATGGTGAGATTGGCAATTAATTCCGTAGTGAAATCTATTGGAGCAGCTGAGTAGCTGCTTTAGGGATGTGGTCTGCTTCCCACATATAAGAAACAGCTTTGGGAATGGTCTCCAGCTTATGGCACACTTGATCCCTGCATGTGGCCAAGTCATTGTTGAGCAGCCTGCCATACTCAGCCAATCATGGGACTTTCAGTGGACTTGAATCAGTGGCCTGTCATGTTGTTTGGTAACATTGGAACTGTGCCTTTTTACTTGTTGACCATATGTTTGTCAGTCTCAGCAGGCAGCATCTGTCTGAGAGAAGAGAAGCCTCTAACTTCATGGTCCAGGAGCAAGAGGCAGAGCTGAAACCCAAGGTTGAGGGGCTTTCACCTAGCCCCTAGAGCCTGATACTTTGAACTTGGACATAAAGCCTCCAAACTGCTAAGAGAATAAACTCCTGTTTGTTAAAGCCATCTCATTTGTGGTGTATTCCTGTCAGAGCAGCACTAGGTAACCAAAACACTGCAGTTTGTGCATTTTTAGTTATGTTAGATAGTACATTTATGCCATGTATAGGTTTGCCCTTATTTTTTCTTTGATTGTGTTTGTGGTTTAGGGTTTTACATTTAAATTTTTGATCCATCTTGAGTTAGTTTTTGTATGTGGTGTGAGATATGGGTCCTGTTTCATATTTCTGCAAATGGACATCGAGTTTTGCCAACCCCATTTGTTAAAGGCACTATCTCTTCCCCATTTAATGGATTTCAGCATTTGTCAAAGATCAGCTGACTCTAGGTGAGTGGATTTATTTCTGGGTTCTCAATTCTGTTTCAGTTCGTCTGTATGTGTATCATTGTACCAATAACAGGCTGTTTTGCCTTCTGTGGCTATATAGTAGGTTTTGATATCAGGGAGTATGAGGCCACTTGGTTTGTTCCTCCGCTTTAATAATGTTTTATTTGTCTGAGGTTGCTTTCCTTTCCATAAAAAGTTGGTAATTAGTTTCTCCATCTCTTTAAAGAATGATGACAGAATCTGGATCAGAATTGCATTGTAGCTGTAGATTGCTTTGGGTAATTTATTATTTTTTCCCCCCAATGTTAAGCCTTCCTATCGATAAGGAGCTCTGGTGGCATAGTGGGTAAAGCATTTGGATGCTAACCAGAAGGTCAGTGGTTCAAACCCACCAGCTGCTCCACAGGAGGAAGATGAGGCAATTTACTTTTGTAAAGATTCACAGCCTTAGAAACCTAGTGGGAGTTGCTGTGAGTCAGAATTGACTCGATGATATTGGGTTTTCCTATCCATAAGCATGTTATATTCTTCCATTTATGTAGGTCTTTTGATTTCTTGTAGTAATGTTTTGTAGTTTTCTTTGTATAGATCTTTTGTTTCTCTTGTTTGATTTATTCCTAAGTACATCATCTTCTGGGTGACTATTAAAAATGGTATTGTTGTTTTCCTGATTTATTTTTCAGAGGTCTCTCTGTTAATGCAGAGGAATCTCTTTGTATAGATCTTTTGTTTCTCTGGTTCGATTTATTCCTAAGTACGTCATCTTTTGGGTGACCATTAAAAATGGTATTGTTGTTTTCCTGATTTATTTTTCAGAGGTCTCTCTGTTAATGCAGAGGAATCTAACTGATTTTTTCATGTTGATCTTGTACCCTGCCACTTTGCTGAAACTTTCTATTAGTTCTATTAGTTTTCTTGTTGAGTCTCCCCCCGCCCGATATATAGGATCGTATCATCTGCCTAGAGAATTCTTCTGTGCCAATTTGGATTCCTTTTATCTCCCTTTCTTGCCTTACTTGCTGTGGCTAGTTCTTTCAATACAATATTGAATACAAGTGGGATAAATGGCATCATTGTCTGGTTCCCATTCTCTAGGGGAGTGCTTTCACTCTCTCTCCACTGAGAATAATATTGGCCACTAGTTTTGTGCATATGCCCTTAATTATTTTGAGAAATTTCCCTTCTGTTCCGATTTTGCTGAGTGTTTTTTGAAGAATGTGTGTTGGATCTTGTCACATGCCTTTTCAACTTCAACTGATCTGATCATATGGTTCTTTTCCTTTGTTTTATTTATGTACTTGATGTTGTTGGCTGTTTTTTTAATGTTGAACCATCCTTACATACCTGGTATCCCCCTTGATCATGGTGTATTATTTTTTGATAAGCTGTTGGATTCTGTTGTCTAGTATTTTGGTGAGAATTTTTGTGTCAGTGGTCAAGAGGGGTACTGTTTTGTAGATTTCTGTTTTAGTGATGGCTTTGCTTGGTTTGGGTATCAGGGTTTTGCTTGCTTCATAGAACAAGTTTGTTAGTATTTTAACCTTTTGTATGTTTTAGAATGAGCTCTGGTGGTGTAGTGCCTAAGGCATTTGACTGTTAACCAGAAGGTGCATGGTTCAAACCCACCAGCCACTCCTCAGAAGGAAGACTGGGCAAACTACTTCAATAGAGATACCACCTTGAAAACCTAAGGAGGGGTTGCTATGAGTTGGATCTGACTCGACAGCTGTTGAGTTAGAGTTTATGTTTTAGAATAGTCTGAATAGAATTGGTGTCACCTCTTCTCTGACTGTTTGGTAGAATTTGACAGTGAAGCCATTTGGGCCAGGACACTTTTTGCTTGGGAGTTTTTTTTTTTTTTAATGACCTGTTCAATTTCTTCTATTTTGTTGAGTATGTTCAAATGTTCTATCTCAGATCGCATCAGTTTGGGTAGTAGTGTCTTTCTAGAAATTTGTCCATTTATTCTAGGTTTTCCAATTTGGTGGAGTACAGTGCTTCAAGTAGTCTGTTTTCCTTTTTATTTCAGTAGATACTGTTGTAACATTGTGTATTTCATTTATTTGTGTTATTTGCATCTTCTCCTTTGTTAAATTTGCCATTGGTTTGTCAATATTCTTGATCCTTTCAAAGAATTAACTTCTGGTCTTGTTTATTCTTTCTGTTGTTTTTCTGTTTCATTTATTTCTGCTTGAATCTTTATTACTTCCTTCTGGTGACTGTAGGCTTTTCATACTGCTCTTTTCTAATTTTTGGAGATGTTGGGTTAAGTTGTTGATTCTGTTTTCTTTTTTGATGAGTGTGTCTATTGTTATAATTGTCCTTTGAGCACTTCTTTTGCTTTGTCCCAAAGATTTTGATATGTTGTGTTTCCATTTTCATTTGACTTAAAGATTTTTTAAATTTCTTCTATTTGCCCCAGTAGTTTTTGAGCAGAGTGTTGTTACTCAGTGTCCATGGTATTTGATTTTTTTTTCCTTGACCTTCCTATTTTTGATTTATAATTTTATAGCATCTGAGAAGATGTTTTGTAGTGTTTGGTTTGTAAAAATTTATTGAGGCTTGCTTTGTGGCTTAACATATGTTCTATTCTGAAGAAAATTTCATTTGCACTGGAAAAGAATGTGTGTTGTCCTGTTGTTAGATGGAGTGTTCCATATACAGCTTTGAGGTCTAGTTGTTAATTGTTTTGCTTAGATCTGATATACCTTTTTAAGTATATTTCTAGTTGCTCGGTCCTTCATTGGAAGTGGTGTGTTAAAGTCTGCTATTACTGTGGAATTGTCTGTTTCTTCTTTCAATTCTGTTAAAGTTTGATTTATGTACTTTAGGGCTCTTTCATTGGGTGCATACTTAAGATAATTATGTCCTCTTGTTGAATTGACCCTTTAATCATTTGTAATGCCTTTACTTGTCTCTTACTGGTTTTTTCCTTGAAGCCTATTTTATTAGAAATTAATATTACTATTCCTGCCCTTTTTTTGGTTGCCATTTGTTTGATGTACATTTTTCCATCCTTTGATTTTTAGCTTATTCTTGTCTTTGTGTCTAAGTTGTGTCTCTTGTAGATGGCATATTGATGGATCATGTTTTCTTATCCATTCTGCTACTCTGTGTCTTTTGACTTGTGCATTCAATCCATTTACATTCAATGTAATTTTTGATAAGTATGAATTAACTACTGTCATTTTGGTATGTCCTTGTGTGTGGTGTTGATGGTTTCTGTTTTCCATTTATTTTTTCTGTGTTGCAGTCATTTTGTTTATGGATTTTCTTATCATTTCCTTCATTACTTTTGTTTTAGCATTTCATGAGACTTCAAGTTTTTCTTTTTTATTTTGGTGTGAAGGTTTGTTATTATTCTTTGAGATTACCCTGTAATTTGTTACTATCCGCTGAAGTTTAAAGAAGTCTGTTGTATCTCATTATCATCTTGACTTTCTCTCCATTTGGAAGTTCTGAAATTATATCATTGATTCCCTCCTTTTGCTTTGGTAGCATAGTGCCTAAGGCATTTGACTGCTAACCAGAATGCTGGTGGTTCAAACCCACCAGCCACTTCTTGGAAGGAACGTAGGGCAATCTATTTCCGTAGTGATACTGCCACGGAAACCCAAGGAGGGGTCACCATGAGTTGGATATGACTCTACAGCAGTAGGTTTGCTTTCTAGTAATCATTTACATATTGGCATCTTTGGTTCTCTATTTTCCATCTTGTAGGCTTATTTTATTTTTGATAAATATAAAATATCAATCAATTGATAAATATCAATCTGAGTTGATTTCTTGGTGATGTTTTGGTATGTCTTAATCTCTTGCTGCTGTCTGCCTTTGGTGGTTCACTCTCCAGAGGACTGCCTTTAGCATTTCTTACAATGTTGGTCTGGATTTTGCAAATTCTCTTAATTTCTGTTTATCTAAGAATGTCCTAATTTCTTTATCATATTTGAGAGATAATTTTGCTGGATATATAATTCTTGTTTGGCTTTTTTTTTTTTTTTTTAATTTCAGTATTTTATAGATATCATCCCATTGCCTTTCTGCCTGAATTATTTCTACCAAGAAATCAGAGGTTAGTCTGACTGGTTTTTCTTTGTAGGTCATGACTTTTCATTTTGCCTAAGCTGCTTTCTTTGTCTTTGGTTTTATGGTTTGATTATAATATCTCTTGGTGATTTTCTTTTTGGGTCTGTTTTATTTGGGGTTTGTTGAGCTTCTTAAGTGTTTTCTTCCAGCAAATATGTGGTAGTTAAGGTTGTGTGTCAGTGTGGCTGGGCCTGGTTTTTAGTGGTTGGTTTTTAGTGAATAACTGGATGTAGTTATTCCCCATGATGAAACTGGTAATCAACTGCATGGTGGAATCCACTGTGAGCAGTTGAGTAGCTGCCTGTGGAATATGGTCTGCTCCCAGTATATAAGAAGAAACTCTGAGAAAGGTCTCTAGCTTTTTGGCACATCTGGATCCTGTGTTTGGCCAACTGCCTTCTCACTGCCATCTCAGTGTCCTGCCATGTTGTCTTCCAATCTTGAGACTGTTTCTGGATTTGAACTAGTGGCCTGCTTTGTTGCTTGGTAATTTTGGTATTGTACCATTTTACATGTCGATCCTGGGTTCGTCAGCCTCAGCAGCAAGCAACTGCCTTACTTAAGAGATGCCTCCAGGACCGGTGGGCCAGGAGCATGAGGCAGAGCTGAAGCTTAAGGTCAGATGGCCTTTACATAGCCCTTAGAGCTGGCATTTTGAATTCAGACTTCTGGCCTCCTAAACTGTAAGAGAATAAATCCCTTTTTGTTAAAGCCATACATTGTGGTGTTTCTGTTATAGCAGCAGTATAGAACCATAACAAAATCTTTGGCAATTGACTTAGTGATTTTTTTTTTTTTTTTCTCATCTCTTCCTGTTTTGGAATTCCAGTCATAAGTAACTTACTCCTCTTCATCTTGTTCCAAATCAGCCTTAAGCTCTCATCATTTCATGTAATTCTTTTTTCCGATTGTTCCTTCAACAGATTGGCATTTAAAGATTTGTCTTCAATCTCATTAATTCTGTGTTCCATGGATTTAGTTCTACTCCTTTGTCCTTCCAATGCATTATCAGTTTTGGAAATTAATCTTTTGGATTTCTAGTTGCTGCTTTTGTATGGTTTCTAATTTTGCACTTTTTTTGTCTTTTTTTTTTTTTTAATTCTTCTTGAGTTTTTTGTGTGTTTTCTTTGATTTTGTGTATGGTTTTCTTGAACATTCTCTGAATCTGTAGAAGTTACCTTAATACTATTTTTTTGAATTCCTTGTCAAGTAACCCCACTAGTATTTATTCCACCAAAAGATTTTCTGGCCCTGTACATCACTCTTTTGTTAGAGGCATTATGTCCTGTTTTTTGTATGATTTGCTGAATATTGTCTTCAAGACATTGTAGTGCTACTATATTAATTTATTGATTATATGTTGATTTACTTCACCCTGGTATTTTGTTTTGTTGTCTTTCAATATATCCCAGCAACAGAGCAGTCATGTTATTCTGGATGCAAGTTTGGCAACACTGGGGCAATCCCTATCTGTCTCTGGGCAGATTTGGGAGGAGGGCCTAATGAGGGCACAAGCCTCTGATCACTGATCATGCAGACCAGCTGAGGGCAGCCAGGACAGGTGTTGACTGCTGTCGTTGGTCCAGCAGTGCTGTAGGGAGCGGTGCCACTCGCCCATTGGGAAGGCAGTGGGTATAGGTGAGTATGGTTATTAGGGTTACTGGCTCCCAATTCTGCAGTCGACTGATCACCATTGTGGGTGCTGGTACATTCCTAGGCAATCAGAGCTGGTTATTTGGTTCCTGCTCTAAATCAAATGCTGCTTGCACTAATTCAAAATGGCTGCACTGCACCAATTAGCAGTTTACCTACTGTTCCTTTTTCACTGTTTCTATTCAGTCTTTCCCTCATCAGTATTTGGTCTACTTCTGTATCCTTTCCTTTGAAGCTCTGTTATCTAGGATTGTCACCTGTAGCTGTTTCCCTTATTTTTTCTGCTCTTTGTTGTAGAGGGTCTGGATAGTATATCTGTCTGTGTACCATATTAGACCCAGAACCTCCAGTTTCATTTCTTAATTTCGTTATTTTCTTCTTCTCATTTGTTTCTTTTGTCACTGGTTAGTCTTTGTCTTATCTTATCGATCCTTTCAAAGAACAAATGTCTGCCTTGGTTGATTTCTTTCTATTATTTTTCTGTTTTATTTATTTCTGGCCTGATTTTTATTATTATCTTTTTTTTTTTTCCTGGTAGTCCTAGGCTTCTTTTGTTCTTCATTTTCTGTTTATTCAAATGTAGGATCAGGTTATTGATTTTGGATCTACTTTTTTAATGTAGGCATTTACTGTTAAGAATTTCTTTTGTGTATACTAATTTTACTGTGTCCCAGAGGTTTTAATATGTTGTGTTTTCCTTTGATTCTAAGAATTTTTAAATTTTATTTTTGATTTCTTCTTTGACCAATAGTTTTCTAGTAGTATATTACTTAGTTTCCGTGTTGTCTTTTTTCTCTCACTTATAGTTCCTATTGATTTGTAATTCTCATACCATTATGGTCAGAGATAAGGCTTTGTATGATTTCAGTCTTTTCAAATTTCTTGAGGCTTGTTTTTTGTCCTAGCATATGATCTATTCTAGAAAATGATCCATGTGCACTGGAGAAAAATGTATACACTCCTCACTTATTGACATGATTAGATTCCAAAGACTACGCCATTATATGAAAATCAGCATTATGGGGAAAAATTTTTTTTTCTTTTGTTTGGGCTATTTTCAGACCATCCATTTGTCTTATTTTTTTGTATTTAAAAAGTATGATCATAGAGTTAATAACAGCTTAGATTTATTGATGTGCTAATCACTAAAAGGAGTATAATTATGGATCATTCCTCTGTTGAGAATGTTTGGAGGAGACAAAGCTGGGCTGTGTGACTGGAGGGCCCATGGCTTAACCACTTCACCTTCCTCTTGTCTTGGGACAATGCTTCCCTCACAGAGCTGCATATAGGATTCTACAAGCACCTCTACAAGTCTTGTGTTCACAATTCCAGAGTCTGCTCTGCCCTGTGGGCGTGGTGAGTCACCAAGGCTTCCTTCAAGGACCCTGGGAGCCCAGCTGCACACCCAGCCCCTCTGAGGCACAGACTTCAAGCTCATTTTGGTCCCCTTCGGATAGCATTAAACTCATGTGCATTTTCTCCAAATACCCTCTCCAGTACTCCCTTACATTCTGTAGCACTTTTGAGCTGCAGGACTTGAAGCTGCATAGGAACTTGGAAACCAGAAGAGGAGCTCGTTTACTTGGCTGCCTGTGCATTCTTCTGGAAGCTGTGACCACAGAGGACGCTGACCCCACAAGGCAAATGGCTATGGTGGGATTTTAGGGTGCAGGGCAGTGCAGCCCAGCTTCCTGGATGCTACCTGGAGACCCTCTTTGAGAGAGGGGATGCGCTGCAGCCATTGCTGCCCTGCTCACCACTTTGTTCATGCACAAAATAGTTTGATAGTAGAATTTTTTTTTTTAGTATTGCTTTAAATGTAAAATTTTAAATAACAGGGATAGTTGACAAGTGTGGAGTAGGTGTCTTGTTCTGATGATGAAAAGAGTGTTATATATATATCCTTTAGGTCAAATTGACTTATTACTTTATTTAAGATCTCAGTGTCCTTAGTGATCTCATTTTTAGAATATTTGTGTAGACTTGAAAGTGGTATGTTAAAGTCCCCACTTAGTACTGTGTCGTTGTCTATTTCTTCTTTTGTATTACTCAATATTTGTTTCATGTATCTTGGAGCACTGATGCATACATATTTATAATTTTTATATCCTCTTGGCTGTATTGGCCCTTTTAATTAAATAATATCCTTCTTTATATCTTATAGTAGATTTTGATGTAAAATCTGTTTTATCTGATATCATAATGACCACCCTACTCTTTATTGTTTACTAATTGGGTGTAACATTTTTATTCCATTCTTTTATTTTCAGTCTATTTGTAGCCTTATATCTAAAGTGTGTTTCTTATAGATAGCAAAAAGATGGATGATGGTATTTTTTATCCATTCTGCCACTCTCTGTGCTTTGCATGGGGAGTTTTGACCATTTACATTTAAGGTTATTACTGAAAACAAAATGTCTGCCTCATTTACTTTGCTGTGTGTTTAGTATCTTTGTCTTTTTAGTCTCATTTTTCTGTTACTATTTGTATTTGTCTTCTCTCTTGAGATGAACGTTTTTGATTTTTTCCTTCTTTTCTTCTGTGTATAGTTGACCTTCCATATCCATGGCTTTTGCATCCATGAATTTAACCAACCATGCATCAAAATATTCATAGGAAAACATAGCCATTAAATAGTCAAAAGTAGTCACCCAAAGGCTAAGAGGGAGTGTAAATTGCTTTTTTCATGAATTTACATTGTATTAGCTATGATAAATAATCTAGGGACTATTTAAAGTATGTGGAAGTATATGCATAAATTATATGCAAATACTATATCATTTTATATAAGAGACTTGAGCATCCATGAATTTTGGTATCCATAGGGGTTCTGGAATCCCCTGTGGATACTGAGGGATGACTGTATTTTTTCTTAGTGATTTCTTAGTGGTTACATATATTATATTACACAACTTGAAGTTGCAACAATATGTAACATGTAAGCAACAGGTAACATAAAATATTAACATATTAAATCTCTTCCTGATTTGCTCCTCCCTCCCCCATTTCTTTTGATGAGTCTTCATTAACATCACTGTAAATCCAATATCTAATAGGTTTACTTTGTACTTATTTATTGTCAACTGGATGCTGTATTACGTGTGTAATTGAATAATTGAGTTTATTTCCTGAAAATATTGTATATTTGGTCCTTATTATTGACCATGTATTGTATCTGATGGCACATAACAACAACAACAACAACAACTCCCTCCTTGTATATTTTTTTCCCCTTATGTATAGATTAGAGTATTTGTTTAATGTTCTTACCTTTCCATTCGAGCTGATCTGGTAGTGACACATTCCCAGAGCTTCTATTTGAGAATGTCTTTATTTTCCCATTGTTTTTGAATGACAGCTTTGCTGGGTGAAGAATTTTCAGTTGGCAGTTGTTCTCGTTCAGTGTTTCATATATGTCACTCAGTTGTCTTCTGGCCTCTAGAGTTTCTGGAGAGAAACTGAAGGACTGTTCATAGTTACATTTTGTTTTTCTCTTGCTGCTTTCAGAATTCTGTCCTTGTCTTTGGTTCTCAGAAATTTTATTAGAATGTGGCAAGGGGTTGATATTTTTGTATTTCTTCTAATTATAGTTCACGTAGCTTCCTGTATTTGCATGATTGGTTCTCTGTGCTGATCTGGAAAATTCTCTGAATATTTCTTGGAAAATTATTTCTATGCCATGGTGCTCTGGAATGCCAATATTTATAGTGTTCAATTTCATAATTGAATCTCCTATTTCATTTTGATTTGCTTTTCTAATGTTCTTTTGTTACTCTTAGGACTTGATATGTTCAGTTACTCTGTATTCTAGTTCATGTATGTTTTCTGTCTGTTAGACTGCGTTGTTGAATATTTCTCTTGCAGTTTCTAATTCAATTACTTTATTCTTCTATTCAAATAACATCTCTTTGTGGGGTTTTGTTTGTTTGTTTGTTGGATGTTTTCAGTTTCCTTGTTGAGTTTCTCATTTTATTCTTCCATGTTTCCTTATCTCTGTGTTTTCTGTGTACTTTCTTTAAACATATTTAGCACCACTTTCAGGAAGTTTTCTATTTTTCACATTAACCTGGTCTCCATAAGAGAAATTTGCTCTTCATATTTTCATTCCAATTTTTCCTTCTTCCCTTGAGATTTTGTGTATTTTACTATTTTTTTGTTGAAGTTGGACATTTTGATACCTTTTTTCAAAATATATTTTTTAATTCAAATTTTTATAATTTCCAAAGAAATTATATTTGTTATAATTTAACACCAGTATCTTATCCTAAGAGCTCTGGTGGCATAGTACCTAAGGCATTTGACTGCTAACCAGAAGGCTGGTGGTTCAAACCACCAGCCATTCCTCAGAAGGAAGATGCAGCAATCTACTTCTGTAGTGATAATGTCTTGGAAACCCAAGGAGGGGTCGCTGTGAGTCAAAATTGACTTGACAGCATATTAAAATAACAACAACACCTTATCCTAATAACCAGTAAAGAACACTTTTTTCAGTGCTGCATCAGGAGTTCTATGTCATGTTTTCTTCTGGGTGCTTAAGTCTCTGAGCACTTATTCTAGGTATTTCTCCCTGAGGTGGCTGACTTTGCTGATGTGTTAGCTCACTCTGTCTTCTGAGATTTTAGCTGTGACTCTGAGTATACTCCTGGGTTTGGTTTTTCACCTCTTTGCATGAAATTTGGGACATCTTAGTCTCTGCAACTCAGTACACTTTCACAGATATTTCTTGCTGGCCACAGACATAAGCAGTGGAGCGTGGCTCTTCCAAGGTGAAGGTGGGAAATGTTTTATGTCCTCCTTTCATGACTCTCCCATGGTCTCCCATGGTGGGCAGGGTATCAGTTGTTTCTCTCTGTGTTGCATGTCTAACATATTTTTCTCTCCCTGGCTGAAGGCTGGGTAATGGGACTTTCAGTATATGGTTTTATTGACTATGCAAAGTCATTCAACTATGTGTATCATAACAAATTATGGATAAAGAATGGGAAATTATTGCAAAGAATGGGAATTCTAGAACACTTATTTGTGCTACATACAGCCTTCAGTGTGGATTATACCGTAACATAAAGGAAACAAAAATCCTCATAGTTGGACCAATAAGGAACATCATGGTAAATGGAGAAAATATTGAAGTGTCAAGTATTTCATTTTACTTGGATTTACAACCAATGCCCATGGAAACAGCAGTCAAGAAATCTGTCTGGGAAAGAAGTACAACCAGAATGTGCCTTAGAAGCTTCGTCTCATGTACTTTGGACATTTTATCAGGGTGGACATCATGTTCAGGTAGAGGGTAAACAGAAAAGAAGAAGACCCTTAACAAGATGGATTGATACAATGGCAACAGCAGTGGGCTCAAACATATCAACTATTGTGAGGATGGTGCAGGATTGGGTAGTATTTCATTCTGTCATACATAGGGTCACTATCAGTTAGAACTGACTGAACAGCACCAAACAGTAGCAACAGGTTTAGAGCTCGATTGCCTTGAGTCTTGGTGAGATTCTGTAGCACTAACTCACAGCACCTTGTTCTCCCGTCGCTCCCTCCCAAATGTACAATCCAGGTCCTCCCTCAGCTGTTTTTCACTATCTTGAAAACTGAGCTACACTTTCCTCACATACGAGTTTAACTCACATCCTATATTGTTCAGAGTGTTGCCTGCCCTCTTCCCAAAATGTCCTCAGTGTACTGAATCCTCCGGATACCAGCCGTTAGAATCTCCCAGTTTCTGTGGTGCCCCTATTCCTCCTCCCTACTGTTTTTGGACTCACCTCAGTTCTCTAGCACTTCACATGCTGTCTAGATAACAGATCTAAGTCTGTTCATATTTTTATTCATTGTTCAGTGGGTTAGTTTCTTGGAGATAAATGGGAGTGACTCACTCTGCCATCTTGCCCCACACTCTTACATATCTTTTGGCACATGGATGCACGTAGTTCTGTTGCATATACCTAGGAACAATATTTTTGAGTATGTTTTTATTCACTGTTAGTGCCAGGCAATTTTCCAAAGCAGTTGTATCACTTTACACTCTCAGCAGCAGTAAATGAGAATTTCAGTTGCTTCATGTCTTGGCCCAGCACTTTGTTTTCTCATTCTTTTAGCTCTTTTGGTGGATGAAGACTGGTATTTCATCATGGTTCTGATTTACACTACCATGTTGACTAATGAGATTAAGCCTGTTTTCATAATGTTGATTAGCATTTGTTGTTGTTGTTGTTGTTATTTGCCATCGAGTTGGCCCCTACTCATAGCGACCCCTCCTTGGTTTCCAGGGCAATATCAATACGGAAGTAGGAATGCCCATCCTTCCTTCCGAGGAGTGGCTGGTGGGTTTGAACCGCCAGCCTTCTGGTTAGCAGTCAAGTGCCTTAGGCACTATGCTACCAGAGCTCCTAGATGTTCATATTTATGAATCACCTGTTCAGATCACTTTCTTTGTTTAAAAAATTAGTTTGCTCATTAGTGTATTAGTTTTGTTTGTTCATCTGAAATTGTTCTTTATATATTCTTTGTGGAAGCTCTTTGTTACATTTACTGGGAATATTTTCTCTTCCTCCTTGATTTGCCTTTTTACTTTTTTAAAGATGTCTTTTGATGGGTTAACTTTATCAGTGTTTTTCTTTATAGTTGATGCATTCTCCCTCAGGAGAAATACTCTTATATGATCTCCTAGTAGTTTATTTTTTTCCCCTTTTACTGTTAGGTCTTTAACTTACCAGCAGTTGGGTTTTATATATCTCCTGTTAATTTAAATATATTTATTGAAAAGACAATCTTTTATTTACTGCTATGCAGTTCAATCTTTATGAGAAATCAGTTGTTCATAGATACATAGGTCTAGTTCAGAATTTTTTGTTTTACCCCATTAACACATTTATTTTCCCTTGTATCAGTACCATACTGTTTCAATTACCACAGCTTTATAAATTCTACGGAAAGTAAGTGTTGTACACTTTGCCTCCCCCATTCTCTTGTTTATTCTTGGACTTTTTAATTTGTGTCTAATCTAGAGACAGTCCCCATGCAATGAATGATATTCATTCTTAACTGTGTCTTCTACACTACAGGCACTAAGGGGTTACGAATGAAAACTTTTTCTGTGTCTGTAAAAATTTATCACAGCTTCAAACGTGTACTACTTAGTTCACTCTTTGCCGAATAAGCATCACTGGAACAGACCTGAATTTTTTAAGTTAAGTTGAACCAGGAAGATAACCAGAATGGGAAAATTAACAGGTTGTAGCTTTGTTAGAATCTTAATCTCTCTCTTACAGAAGAAGAACAGCATATACATTGCATAATCAAATTTCTTGCCCTAAGATTTTGAGCACAGTCTGAAGCAGCATTTCCCCTCTTAATGGTCATGCTCCTCTCATGGTGTCCAGTTGTACCCCTTTGAATGTTTGTCACTCTCCTATAATCCAATCTCATGCACCAAGCTCCTGAACGGGCTCACTACACCTCTTTTTAAGTCTCCCATTTCAGAGCTTCAGCCTATAATTTCTCCTATTATGAGTACTGTGCCAAATCTCTCACATTGTAAAACTTTGAGTCTGTTCCTGTTTTGCTTCCTTGGACATGGTAGAACTGGTTTAAAGGACAAGTAGGTGTTGTCCATAAATTGGACATTTGTAATTTGGAGAATGCCAGTACTGTTAAAGCCATCTTTGGAGTTACTAATATATCATTACATTTTTCATTCTTAGAATTTTCTTTTTCTTTGTTACAATTTCCAGTTCTCTGCTGAAATAATCAATCTTATTTTATTTCGTTGAAATAAAAGTATGTGTTAAGCTTAGTTATTCTGAAGTTTGGCCATCTTATAATTCCACAGACTGAGGATCTGTTTCTCTGTACTTTTGGTAATGCTGTATCGTCTCTTTATATGCTATTGAACACCAGAAAAATTATAAAGATAATTTGAAGTTCTGATTAAAGTTATTTCTAGGGAACAGTTATATTTCCATCTGGCAGATGACTAGGTTAGAGGGCATTTACTATACCAGATCACTTCAATCCCATCAAGATCAGAGAAAATTTAAAACTGGCTACAATGATTTTGAGGGTACTTATCTTTTTAGAGAGTAACAACCCAAGTCAAAACTTAGGATATTGACCAAGCTTAATTCTCCTTGTCAGGCCTTAAACTTCAATTTTTGTCCTTTTAGTCCCTTTTTTTTTTTTTTTTTTACCATTGTATCTGTTCAGTATTTTGACTTTAGAGTCACCTCTGCTTGAGTTGGAATTGTTGTTACTAGGTACAGTTGAGTCTGTTCCAACTCATAGCATCCCCATGTATAGCAGAGCGAAACACAGCCTATTCCTGCGTCATCCCCAAAATCTATGTTTGAGCTCACTGTTGCAGTAATTGTGCAGTCTGTCTTATTGAAGGTTTCCCTCTTTTTCACCTGCCCTCTACTTTACCAAGCATGATGTCCTTCTCGACAGACTGGTCCCTCCTGATAACATTTCCACCGTATGTGACATGAATTCTCTCTGTTCTTGCTTTTAAGGAGCATTCTGGCTGTACTTCTTTCAAGATAGATTTATTCATTCTGGCAGTTGATGGATTATTCAGTATTTTTCACCAACACCATAGTTCAAATGCTCAGTTGTTCTTCAGTCTTCCTTATTCATGTCCAGCTTTTGCATGATCTGAGGTGATTGAAAATACCATGGCTTGGGTCAGGTGTACCTTAATCCTCAGAGTGCCATCTTTGCTTTTTAAAACTTTAAAAAGATCTTCTGTAGCATGCTTGTGCAGTGCAATATGTCATTTGGTTTCTTGCCTGCTGTGTCCTTGGGTGTTGATTGTAGATTCAAGTAAAAGGAAACCCTTGACAATCTCAGTCTTTACATTGTTCATGATGTTGCTTATTGGTCTGGTTGTGAGGATTTTTGTTTTATGTTGAGGTGTGAAGGCTGTAGTCTTTCATCTTCATTAGTAAGTACTTCAAGTGCCCTTCATTTTCAGCAAGCAAGGTTGTGTATGTACATAGTGCAGGTTGTTAATGATTTTTCCTCCAATCTGGATTCTTTCTTCCTTATAGTGTCAAACTTCTATACTTGTTTTGTCATTTTATAGATTGAATAAGTATAGTGAAAGGACACAACTCTGATGCACACTTTTCCTGATTTTAAACTACACAGTATCCCCTTGTTCTGTTTAAACAGCTGCCTCCTGGTTTATATACAGGTTCCACATGAGCACAATTAAATGTTCTGGAATCCCATTCTTTGTATAGGCAAATATTTCTATGAAAAAAGTGACCCAATCTCATGTGCTTTGTGTTTTCTGAAATTCCTTCCAACTTTTGATTGATTTAATGGCATCTCTTCTTGTATTCCAGCATTGCTTAACATTTTTAATATTTGATATTTGTTTATTTCAAATAGCTTTAAGGAAAAAAATATAAAAATGATGAGTTCACCGTATAATCTTTAGCTGGATTGTGGGTGAAACTGTACAAGGAGATTGTAAAATAATAGAAAAAGAAAGGATTTAGAAGAGGAACCTATACATTTCAGGGTTTGACAGAGGATAACAGCCCTATAAAAAAGACTTGAAAGTTATTAAGAGGTAGAAGACCAACTAGGAGAAAGAAAAATAAATGAAAATAAGAAATGAGAATCTCAAGCAACATAGATGGTCATCAGTTTAAATGTCTCAAACAAATCAAGTCAACTTAGAATTTTATACCCAACTAAATGATTATGCGGTAAAAATCAAACCCGTCATGGAGTTGATTCTGACTTGTATCGACCACATAAGTTTCAGATTAGAAATATATTACACAAGGTTTTGAATGGGCTGTAATCTTTTAGAAGTGGATTTCGAGGCCTATCCCTAAAGCATTTGACTGCTAACCAGAAGGTTAGCAGTTCAAACCCACCAGCCACTCTGCAGAAAGAAGACTGAGCAATCTACTTCAGTAAAGATTTAAGAACTATATGAAATAGCTAGGATGGCAATCAAAATAAGTGTTCTGAGATCATAGAATTATATGGAAGGAGACTAGATATGCTAATTAATATTAGACTTAAGACAGCAGGCAACCAGGTAAATGTACATAACTTCTAGGTCAATAGAGAGAAAAACCAAACCATACTCGCTGCCGTTTTGAGTTGGAGCCGACTCATAGCAACCCCTCCTTGGGTTTCCGAGGCAGTATCACTGCAGAAGTAGATTGCCCAGTTTTCCTTCCGAGGAGTGGCTGGTGGGTTTGAACCGCCAGCCTTCTAGTTAGCAGTCAGATGCCTTAGGCACTGTGCCACCAGAGCTAATAGAGAGAAAGTAAGGATTTAAAAAAAAAAAAAAAAATCCGGAGAGGGCAGAATAGAAGTAGGGGGAACAAAGGAAGAAGGAAATAAAAAGCATGGTGAATAGAAAGCACAAAATAAGATCATATGCGGTACAGTGAATTACTTGCTATGACTTTCTAGCTTAGTCTTTGTAACTCCCACCAGATTACTGGGTGGGACCATGTAAATAAGGTGTGTATAACTCTGATGTTGAGATTGGTTAGTTTTGTCACTCTGCCAGGCTTAAAATGAGCCCTCCTAGAGGCAAAGAGGGGATCTTACTGCCATTAAGAGAGAAGAGCTTGAGGTGAAGTGGAGTGCATCCTTGAACCCAAGATCCCAGCACTAAACCTCTTTGGCTGAGGGATGCCCCAGTGGAAAGATGCCCTGGCTGGTGAAGGGATGGTAGCAGTGGAACCAAGAGGCATGAGACAGAGTGGCAGGCTTACCTGGCCTACAGAGGCAGAGGCCAAGGACCAGAGACGTGTGTCTGAGGGCACAGCAGAGGGGATACTGTCCTGATTGAAGAGTTATATCCTGAGAGTGTTCCTGACCCTGAATTGTAGCCTTTTACTTTCTTTTTTTTTTTTATTATTAGGATTTGGGTGAAGATTTACAGAGTAAATTCACTTTTCATACAGCAGTTCACATATACTTTGTCTCATGTCATTGAC
>NW_006921808.1:1801207-1822634 GCF_000298275.1 Orycteropus afer afer
TTTCCCTTTTCTTTGTTGAAGAGGGTCTGTGCAATCCTTCTGCCTAGTCCGCCATCTTGCCCCGCCTCTCGCCTTTTACTTTCTTAATAAACCCCATAATCTTGAGTATTGTCTGTGAGTTCTGTGTGGCCATTGCAACAAACTATGGGACCTAGCAGAGAAGCAGTGAGTACCATGAGAGGGACAGTTGATGTCAAAATTGGTAGAAAGGCTGGAGGGTGTTGGCATGGCTCACCTCATAGGAATAAGCATTGGGCTGCTGCTGCTGATTCTGTCTTCCTCTTGTGAAGTTAGAGGTATCAGAAGATGCTGCCTCCATGTCTTTTTTGCATCATATAAATTAATAAAATATATTTTGGAAACCTTAATAAATTTCAGTAGCTAAAATTCACCAGATAATAGACAAACTTTCTGATTAAAAAACAAATTCTAACAAATCCAGAAAATCCAAACCCATTGCTTTTGAGTCAGTTCTGATTGATGGTGACCCCAATTGTTACAGAATAGAACTGCTCCATAGGGATTTCTTGACTGTAATCATTATGGAAGATTGCCAGGCCTTTCTTGTGTGCCACTACTGGGTGAGTTCAGACCACCAACTTCTAATAGCCGAGCACAAACCAAAACCAAAACACCGACTGCCATTGATTCAATTTTGACTCATAGGAATCAGATGGGACAGAGTAGGACTGCCCCATTGGGTTTTGAAGGCTGTAAATCTTTATGAAAACATACTGTACCATCTTTCTTCCTCAGAGTTGCTGGTGAATTTGAACTGCCGACCTACTGGTTAGCAACTGAATGCCTTAACCACTGTACCACCAGAACACCTTAATCACAAACCTTAAAATCTAACTACATGATTTTTATAAGAACCACACCTAAAATAAAAGGATGAGTAATGTTGAAAGTAAAAGGATGGAAAAAGTTTACTAGGGAAATCATACAAAAAAGCAGACTGTATTAAATTTAAGTAAAATAGAGTTTAAGAGAAAAAGTATCAATTATAGAGAAAGTTACCTATACCGATAAAAAGAACTACATGAGGAAAAGCTATGTCCCTAATAGATATGTATAATACTCCATGCACAACAATTAGAAGGACATTTCTAAGCCTGAATGTACTACTTATAAAAATTGACCATGTACTAGTTCCTTAAATCCAGTCCTTACAAATAACAATAAATTTATATTAATCGGGTTATATCCATTGAGCTCAATGTAATAAATATTAGGGGAAAAGAATATTTGAAAAATCCAGATATATCCTTCTAAATAACTCAAAAGTCAAAGAAGAAATTAGTGAATTTGGAAGATTTTTGTTGTTGATGGTGCCATTGAACAGCTCTGACTCAGCAACCCAATGTAAAACGAACGAAACACTGCCTGATCCTGTGCCAACCTCACAAACCTTGCTACACGTGAGCCCTTCGTTGCAGCCACTGTCAATCCATCTTGTTGAGAGCCTTTCCCTTTTTTGTTGACCCTCCACTTTACCAAGCCTGATATCATTCTCCAGGGAACGGTCCCTTCTGACATTACCAAAGTAGGTGAGACAAAGTCTGGCCATTCTCACTTCCAAGGAATATTCCAGCTGTACTTCTAGAACAAATTTGTTAGTTCTTTCAGTGGTCTATGGTACATTCAGTATTCTTTGCCAGCACCACAACTCAAAAGCATCAATTTTTTCTTTGGTCTTATTCGTTGTCAGCTTTCACATGCATATGAGATGATTGCAAATACCATGGTTTGGGTTAGGCACACATTATTCTTTAAGGAGACATCTTTGCTCTTCAGCACTTGAAAGAGGTCTTTTGCAGCAGATTTGCCCAATGCAGTACATTGTCTGATGTCTTGACTGCTGCTTCCATTGGTGTTGATTGTGTAACCCAGTAATATGAAATCTTTGATAATTTGAATCTTTTCTCCATTTATCATGATGCTGCTTGTTGGTCCAGTTGTGAGGATTTTTGTTTTCTTTATATTGAGATGTAATCCATACTGCAGACTATAGTTTTCAGTCTTCATCAGTAAGTGCTTCAAGTGATTCTCACTTTCAGCAAGCAAAGTTGTATCATCTGTGTATCACAGGTTGTTAATTAGCCTTCCTCCAATGCTGATGCTATATTCTTCTTCATATAGTCCAGCTCTTGTATTTGCTGAGCATACAGATTGAATAGTATGGTGAAAGAATCCAACCCTGATACACTCCCTTCCTGACTTTAAACCATGCAGTATCTCTTTGTTGTGTTTGAATGACAGCCTTCTGGTCTATGTACAGGTTCCTCATGAGCACAATGAAATGTTCTGCGATTCCCATTCTTCTGAATGTTATCCATAATTGGTTATGATCCACACAATCAAATGTTTTTGCATAGTCAATAAAACACAGGTAAACTTGTTTCTGCTATTCTTTCCTTTCAGCCAATATCCATCTGACATAGACAATGATAAATAACCCTCATTCCTCATTCCTCTTCTGAATCCAGCTTGCATATTTGGAAGTTTTCTGTCAATATACTGCTGCAACCCTTTTTGAATTATCTTCAGTAAAATTCTACTTGCATATGATATTGTTCAATAATTTCCACATTCTGTGGGATCACCTTTCTTTGGAATAGGTACAAATATGGATCTCTTCCAGTCAGTTGGCCAGGTAGCTGTCTTCCAGATCTCTTGGCATAGCTGAGTGTGTGCCTCCAGTGGGGCATCCATTTGTTGAAACATCTCAATGGGTATTCCATCAATTCCTAGAGCCTTTTTCTGCTACTTCCTTCAGTGTAGCTTCAGCTTCTTCTTCAGTACCATTGGTTCTTGATCAGATGCCACCTCCTGAAATGGATGAACATCAACCAGTTCTTTCTGGTACAGGACTCTTGTGTATTCCTTCCATCTACTTCTGTTATTTCCTGCATCATTCAATATGCTGCCCATAGAATCTTTCAGCACTGCAATTCAAGGCTTAATTTTTTTCTTCAGTTCTTTCAGCTTGAGAAATGCCGAGCATGTTCTTTCCTTTTGTTTTCTAACTCCAGGTCTTTGCACATTTCATTATAATTGACTTTGTCTTCTCAAGCTCCTCTTTGAAATCTTCTGTTCTGCTCTTTTATCTTGTCATTTCTTCCATTTGCTTTAGCTACTCTCCTTTCAAGGCCAAGTTTCAGAGAGTCTCTTCTGTCATCCATTTTGGTCTTTTCATCCTCTCATGTCTTTTTAATGACCTTTTGCTTTCTTCATTTATGACGTTCTTGATGTCATTCCACAGTTCCTCTGGTTTTTGGTCATTGGTGTTTATTACATCAAATCTGTTCTTTAGATGGTCTCTAAATTCAGGAGGGATATAATCAAGGTCATATTTTGGCTCTCGTGGACTTCTATTAATTGTCTTCAACTTCAACTTGAATTTGCATGTGAGCCCTTGATGGTCTGTTCCACAATCAGCTCCTGGCCTTGTTATGGCTGAAGATACTGAGCTTCTTCTCAATCACTTCTTGCCATAGATGTAGTCAGTCTGATTCCTGTGTACTCCATCTGGCAAAGACCATGTGTAAAGTCACCATTTATGTTGTTGTAAAGAGGTGTTTGCAATGAATAAGTCTTTCTGTCATGCGA
This sequence comes from Orycteropus afer afer, assembly GCF_000298275.1. Taxonomy (NCBI): domain Eukaryota; kingdom Metazoa; phylum Chordata; class Mammalia; order Tubulidentata; family Orycteropodidae; genus Orycteropus; species Orycteropus afer. Next base: position 1,804,820 of record NW_006921808.1, read on the forward strand.
TCTCCAGCGTTATTTCTATCATCAAGGCCATATTTTCCAACAACTGATGATTCTTCTTTGTTTCCAACTTTTGCATTCCAGTCACCAGTGATAACTAACACATCTTGATTGCATGTTCCATCAATTTCAGACTGTAGAAGTTGGTGAAAATCTTCAAATTCCTCATCTTTGGCTTTGGTGGTTGGTGCACAAATTTGAATAATAGTAGTATTAACTGGACTTCCTTGTAGGTGTATAGATTTTTTCCTATTAACTGGACTTCCTTGTAGGTGTATAGATTTTATCCTATCACTGACAGCATTGTACTTCAGAATAGATCTTGAAGCATTCTTTGTGATGCTGAATGGCATGCCATTCTTCTTCAGTCTGTCATTCCCAGCAAGTAGATCATATGGTTGCCTGACTCAGAATGGCCAAAACTAGTACATTTCAGCTCACTAATGCCTAGGATATCAACCTTTATGAGTTCCATTTCATTTGTGACAACTTCCAATTTTCCTAGAATTGTACTTTGTACATTGCATGTTCTCATGATTAATGGATGTCTGCAGCTATTTCCTCTTATTTTGAGTTGTGCCATATCAGCAAATGATGATTCCAAAAGCTTTACTATATGCACATCATTAAGGTCAGCTCTATTCTGAGGAGACAGCTTTTCCACAGTCGTATCTTGAGTGCCCTCTGACCTGAGGGGCTCATCTTCTGGCACTATATCGGACAGTGTTTTAGGGTTATTCATAAAGTTTTCCAGTTATGCATCAGACAGTGTTTCACTGCTATTCATAAGGTTTTCACTTGGCCAATTCTTTGACAAGTGGGTGGCCTCTTCTTCTGAGTCTGTCTTAGTCTGGGAGCTTTGCTGAAACCTGTCCACCATGGGGAATCCTGCTGGCATTTGATACACTGGTGCTTAGCCTCCAGTCCACAGCCACACGCAAACCACCACAGTACGACAAACTGACAGACATGGTGTGGAAGATTTTTAGAACTGAGTGATACCAATATTTGTAGAATGCATCTGATGGTATACGTAGAAGGAAATGCATAATGTTAAATGTTTATTTTCAAAAAGGAAAAGGAGTGAAAATTAATAAGCTAGTCTTATAATAACAAACTGAATAAGCTTGAAGAAAGGAAGAGACACTAAAATTAAGATCAGATTTTACTTAACTCAGTATGACAAGAAATACTGAGACTTCAGAGAGCTTAATGAAAAAGACAATCTTTCAGAAAGTTTTATCAAGAAGAAAGAGAAGGTACAAATAAGCAGTCTTGGCAATGGAATGGGTTACACAGCTATAAACATTTAAAAAAAAACAAAAAAAAACCCACTGCGTTCAAGTCGATTGCTACTCAAAGCAACCCCCTTTGGGTTTCTGAGGCAATAAATCTTTATGGAAGTGGATTGCCCAGTCTTGCTTACACAGAGTGGCTGGTGGGTTTGAACCTGATTAGCAGTCAGAAGTCTTATGTGCTACCAGAGCTCCTTACAAAGATAAATATTAGTGAAATTTTTAGAATAGCGTATAGTACTGTCATCATAAAGCTCCTACCCACTTCTTCATTATTATATTTACTTACATGCATTTTGTGCCCTAACAGCACCAGACTATGACCCAGACCACACGGCCCTCTAAAACATAGCTGTCCCTTTGAACATTGTTCTTTTCTTTTTATAAAATGCCCTTTCCAGCCTTCTTTCCTCTCTGTCTCTCTTTTTTTTTTTAATTTTGCCTTTTTAAATCTTGTATTTCCTTTGCATGTCTCTGGGAGTCTTGCCTGACTTTCCTCATTTCATTAGTTCTTAAATATATATTTTGTTGAATTTTAACATTTCTGAAATTGAGATGCATCTTACAGTGAAGGTGTGTCATAGCACCCATCACAAGCTTTGTTTTCATTTTAAGATAAGAGAAAGCTACCTATGGGTATTTGAAGTTCGAAGAGTAGGGAACCAATAGTTAGAAAGTATTGAGGGTATATGGAAGGTGGGTATTTAATGAAGAAAGTTTTCAGGAAAGAAATATAGACGAAGTGACCCGCTCTATAAAATGTGAAAAGAAAACTGTAGGGATAAAAGTAATTGAAAAGGGGGTGCGTGTGTCAAAGGTCATGGTGCGCTCACAATGGCACTCTTGGAGTATGTGCAAAAAGGCTTCCAGATGCTGGCGGATTCCAGCTGCTTCGACCCCAACACCTTCATGCTTCTCTAGGCAACTTTCCAGAGCCTGCTGGACACCCAGGTGGACGATGCTGTGTTAGATCATCCAGACTTGAAACAGAAACACATTGACCCAGTAGTCTTAAAACATTGCCCTGCAGGAGCTGCAACCTGTATACTGGAAGCAGGAAAGCAAAGAACTGACAAATCAACTCTAAGCACATATCTTTAAGATTGTAAATTTGACATAGAGTGAACAGAATTATTTTGTACAGAATATCAGAATAATAATTCCTTACAAATCCTACTGGGAAGTATATGGAGATCTCTTCCTCACATAAGTGATATTTCTTGGTGTTTGGAATACCAGATAAAGACCAATCAACTTCATAAGATGTATAGGCCAGAATATTTGTTGACTTAAATGTAGAGAACAGTGATGCAGAATCCCATTCAGAGATTAATTTCAGTTGCAGTATGGAACAATTAAAGAACTTGGTGGGGAAACTTAAAGATGCTTCGAAAAGCCTGGAAAGAGCAACTTAATTGTGACTTGAGGAAGTTAACAGTCTGCTGGAATCTAGAGAAAGACCAGAAACATCTTGTCTTCAGCCAAACCATTGTTTCTTCAAGCTTATGTCCTCCTTTTCAGTAGAAACAGATTTTCTTCTTGGATGCATACTATTCATCAATTTTGACACTTTATTTTTCTACACTTGTGAAAGGGTTGCAGGACATTCTGCCTGCCTATTTTAATCATCTTTAATATTAACTGTATATGTATCCTATTTTGATCTTTTTCAAGTTTTATGAGGGTAGTAGCCAGTATTAAGTATTATGCTCTGAATAAATAAGGTGTATTCCCACCCACACAAAGTTTTTTTTTAAAAAAAAAAGTAATTTAAAAGGGAACAGGTAAAGAGAAATGCAAAAGGTGAAGTAATATAAACACTAGAGCTTTCTTGCCTTTCTTCTCTCAAAGTATGATGGGTTTGTGAGATCATTCTATTTTTATGGTAATAGTAGTATGTGATTTTCATTTTTCATTCTCATTGTTTCATATAGTACATTAGAATTTTCCAGAGGCTGTCTGCAATATTGAAACAGATTTAATTCAAAAGCAGATATCAGTATCTACCTTTAAACAGACCTTAAAGAGATTAACAGAAATGTGAAAGTGTCAATCTTCTCAATAAATTTGTTTTGTTTTAGAAACGATAGTAATTTTCTGTGTAGAAGATATATTATTTGTGTTAATACACAATGATCATATTGTTATTTTTAAAGGAACAAGTATTTTTCAAGTTTCTCAGTTTTGTTTCTAACATGGAAATATGATAGACATAACCCACATAGACAAAAGCTCTTTGAGGTACTGAATCAGTTTAAAAAAAAATTAGGATTATTGAAAACAGTAATGGTTGTGGAATAAAAAAGTTCTATAAAATTTATGAACAGAATAAGTTCTTTAATAAGCAAAATTATTATTGAGATATCAATAAATACGCAGGGAGAGAAAACTTCACAGAATAGATGACCTTTTGAATTCAAACATGAAAGTTAATAAGGGGCAAAGGGCATTCCCATGAAGGAAGTGACCAATGCGAAGCCATGGAGGCATGAAGTCTTATGCACTATTCCAGACACCCACAGAACCTCAGGCTGACTTGTTGAGCTTTGCATAAAAAGAAAATAGAGAACTAGGTAGTGCCCAGATACTGGACTTGTGCTAGCATGTCAGGTAGTTTGACTTTAGGCTAAAAACAGGGTGGGAAGGGGGAGGCTATTGATGAATTAAAAATAAATGAGTGATGCAGGATTTTATATTTTAAGAATTATGAACTCATAAAAACAAAATTCATTGCCATTGAGTCTACTGCAACTCATAGCTACCCCTTCTTGGATTTCCAAAGTGGTATCTCTGTGGAAGTAGATGGCCCAGTCTTCCTTCTGAGGAGTGGCTGGTGGCTTTGAACCACCACCTTCTGGTTAGAAGTCAAATGCCTTAGGCACTATGCCATCAGAGCTCCCTTAGGAATTATAGGTAATAGTTTTGTTTGTATGGTGACCCAAGAGTACAGAACTGAAGTCTGGGAAAATGGGCTATTATTGAAATAATTGAAGTTAAAGATGATGAGGGCCTGCATTACGACAAAGGCAGTAGAAATGAAGAGAATGGAACATATTCAAGAGCTGTTTAAGAAGTAGAAATGGTAGAGCTGGTGAAGGATTGTGTTTGAGGGTTGATGGAAATGGAAGAGGAAATAATTATTCAATTGAACAAACATGTTCTTCGTAAAAGAATTCAATTTTAGTAGATAGAAGATTATAGGAGCACAGAGAAAGGGCAGGAGCAGTGGGATAATATTTTTCTTCTTTTATTTTTAAATAAAGGCTTGCTCTCCAGTGGAGATAACATGGGCTAATCTTTGGGAGTAGGTACGAATTATTGAAGCAGCTAAAATAGTGACGATGTTTCAGGCAGGAAATAGCAGTGCAAAGACTTGGGAGGCCTAGAGGCTCCAAGAATTCTAACTAAAATGGTATTGCCATTGATTGTTATGTCGAAAGCAGCAGGTAGGCCAGGCTTGAAAAATGGAGGAGGATTGGTGGGGGGATTCAGTTTTGACTTTGTTCTTATGACATTTTGTCATATCTGACTGGGGAGCCCTAACTTGGTAATGAGGGAGGCGACTCAGATTGTAGAGAAGAGGACTAAGATTAGAGCTTTTCAAAGTCAGTGATTAAACTGATTAGGAAAAATAAAAGGGATAGGGAATAAGATGAAAATATTAGACAGATACACCAAGAACTAACACGGCATCAGAGAGTCAAGGGTACAGAGAGTAGTTAGTAAGTTCAAGTAGAAGTCATGTAAAATGAAAACTGATGGATGTCCATGGTTTGATATTAGAATCAAGGTCAGTCATGGTTTTTCAAAAGAACAAGGTTAGGTCTGTTGAGTCACATTCTGACTAAATAATAAATGGCTTATGATAAGATAAAAAAAAAAAAAAAGGTGGAAGTAAATTGCGAAGCTTTCTGTGAATTGCTAAATTGATGTTGAAGGGGTATGAGTTATAAAAGATAGGGAAGCTGTTGGAGAAGAGCCAAATTTGATTGCAAAACTGGAAGTCCAGAGAATTTTTTCCTCCCATTCTGTTAGCTTCATGTAGTAAATATGACTCAGTACTTTTTTGTGTTTCTTTGCATTGCACACACAGGTTGCTTTAAAGGCTATCTCCAGATCCTAAGTACCCACTAGAGTACTGGAATGAGAATTCCACCCAGAGCACCAACCACTCCATGGGTGTTATATCCATTTATCCTGATCAAGTTGTAAACACAAAACATGTATAGGGTATTTGCCATAGTGAAAGTTATTTTAATTACTGTACTCACAGACAAAACATAGTGTATGTTCTGGTTATCTAGTGCTGCTTTGACAAAAGGATACCACAAATGGGATGGCCTTAACAAACAGGAGTTTATTCTCTTACAGTTTTGGAGGCTAGAAGTCCAAGTTTAAAGTGCCAGGCTCTAGGGGCTGTGTGAAAGCCCCTCGACCTTGGGCTTAAGCTCTGCCTCTTGCTTCCAGACCACTGAAGCTAGAGGCATCTCTTCACTCAAGCAACTACTAACTGCTGAGGCTAACAAGCCCAAGGTCAACAAATAAAATGGCACAGTCCCAATGTTACCAAACCACACGGCAGGCCATTAATTCAAGTCCATTGTAAGCCCCAAGGTTGGCAGAGCATGGCAGGCGGCTGTACAATAACATGGCTGCATGCAGGGTCCAAGCGTGCCATAAGCTACAGACCATTCCCCAAGGCTTCTCCTTATATACAGGAAGCAGACCACATCCCTAAGGCAGCGACACAGCTGCTCACAGTGGATTCCACCATGGAGTTGATTACCAGTCTCATCATGGGGAATACTACATTCAGCTACCCAGCCACTCAGCCAGGCCCAGCCAAGTTGACACACAGACTTAACCACCACATTATACAACAGGAAAATTCATCATGAGTAGTCCTTTGTAGCTCAAAAGCTGTCAAGATGGAATGGAAAACTTCAGGGTTGCCCATTCTCTTTGCACCATGGACAAAGCACTCTCAGGATCTTCCCTCACTTGGTTTTATATTCCAGTTGTTGTATATTTCACTGCAAGTACAATGCAAGTGTTCCCACCTGATCACCCAAAGAGGGCAATAGTATACATGAAGGCACCAGCCTGGAATTGCTAGTATGGAATTCTATCTCTTTAGCCCTGCTGCTTATTTAGACAAATCACTAGGCATCAGAAAGAGGTGCAGTGGTTTGTTCCAAAACTCAAAAATGCTAGCAGAGGGGAAGGAATGGAGAGTAATTATAGCCATTTGGGCCATCTAAAGAACTATCTGCTCTCATTCTTGTTAATATATTTTATTTATTTATTTTTATAATGCAAGCCAAATACAGAACATTTAAAAAAAAAAATTATTGTGATTTGGGTGAAAGTTTACAGAGTAAATTAATTTTCCATATAGCAGTTCATACACGTTTTATCTCATGACATTGACTGCAGTTCTCCACAAAGTAGCAACAGCTCTCTTCCCACTTCCTTCCCATAGTTACTTCTTTACTGTATCGGTCATTCTTATGCATTCCTGCTCCCTGAGCTATCTCACTGTGCACATACTGCCTTTCTGTTTTCCCATGATTGATGGTTCTAAGGAACATGTCAAATCAATGTAAATGTTCACTCTATATACCTGTCTGTTGTTTGGCTGGAAGCCATGGTAGTGAATTCAATTCCAGAGGATAACTAAAGGCCATAGTTTCAGGGGTCTTACCAGGCTCTATCAGACCAGTAAACCTGGTCTTTTATGAATTTAAGTTTTGTTCCACATTGTTCTCCCACTCTATCCAGGATCTCCTATTTTGATTGCTTTCTGAGCCATTGGCAGTGGTAGCTGGGTACTGTCTTGTTCTTCTGGTCTCATGGTCATATAGGCTGAGGTCCACATGCTCTACTAGTCAGTTGTTTCCATGTGTCTTTGGTTTTCTTCATCCTTCTTTGCCCTGGACAAAGAGAGACCCATTGTTTTATCTAGATGGCTGCTTGCAAGGTTTGAAGACGCCAATAGCAACTCACCAAAGTAGGATGTAGAACAATGTTTTTGTGAAGTATGTTATATTAATTTTGTTAATATTTTTCAGAATAGTTTTTGATTGCATGAGTAGTATGGTGTTTGAACATTAGATACAAATTGTATTATGAGATATCTGCAGTAAACTTCCAGAATAAGTAGATAGATTTTTAGTCAATGGATAATTTATTAGTAAAAGCATTTATTTATATGCATATGCTTATTGCGGTGTGTCAATGTGTTTATTATATTATAGTTGCCTAGTTCCACATGCTTTGAGAATTTTTTTTATTATCAATGAGAAAGTCATGTGTGTGTGTATATGTACATTTAGCAGTCTAAGGAAAATTAATTGGAGGAAGGAGTGTGTTTTTCTCTTAAATACATAATATGACATTTATCTCATGAATAATGGGACCTAAACTCAGTGCTGTGAGAAGAAGTACAATAAAATATGATTTAAAAACAATCGGGACATAATGTAAACATTTTAAATTAATACATAAGAACCATTATTAATTTTATCCTAAAAAGGTTTGTGTATCTGTTTCTCTGTAGTATTAGCAAGTCCTAGAAAATGTTACAGGATTCTGGTAGCATAGTGCCTAAGACACTTGACTGCTAACCAGAGGTTTGTGGTTCAAACCCACCAACCACTCCTCAGAAGGAGGGTTGGGCAATCTACTTCCATAGTGATACTGCCTCGGAAACCCAAGGAGGGGTCGCTATGAATCAGGTCTGACTCCATGGCACATAACAACAACAACAAGAAAATGTTACTGAGTTTAGTATGATCATGGGATCCCTGGGTAGTGTAAACAGTTAACGTGTTTGGCTGCTAACTGAAAGGTTGAAAGTTTGGGTACACCCAGAGGCACTTCAGAAGAAAGGCTTGGCACTCTAATTCTAAAAAACCAGCCACTGAAAACCCTATGGAGCATATCTTGATTCTAACACATGGAGTCACTGTGAGTTGGCATGGACTCAATGACACTTTTTTTTTAATACCGCATTTAAATGCTAGACTGCCATTTTTCTATAATACTGTCATTGAAAAGAAGACAGTGTCTGTATGTGTTTTGTCACTATAACCCTATAAACTGTAGATAAATGTGTTAATTGATAACCTATCCTATATGTTTGTGTAGAAATTTTGGAGGGAATAAGGATGGGAATGGTCTCAAATGAATTATGAAATGTTATTTTTTGCTTAAAAAGAAACATAAGTGGGGGAATAAGTCAGACTTACTCTGTATATAAAGATTTAAAAGATACCTAGTTTGGTGTCTGATACACCACTACCAAAACCAAAACCAAACCCACTGCCATGGAGTCGGATCCAATTTGTAGCGACCCCCCTTGTGTTTCCGTGGCGGTATCACTACGGAAGTAGGTGGAAGTAGATTGCCCAACCCTCCTTCCGAGGAGTGGGTGGTGGGTTTGAACCACCAGCCTTCTGGTTAGCAGTCACATGCCTTAGGTACTATGCCATCAGAGCTCCCTGATAAACCACTAGCGAGATCTATATGGATGTTTTATATGTCAGAGGAATCCTGGAACAGAGTGAATATTGGAGTAGTTTTGTGTATTTATAATTACAATTCTGCTTTTCCCTCTCTTTTTTTAGCCGTTATTTAAATAAGGCATTTCATATCTGGTCCAAGAAAGATAAATTCTCATCCACTTTTATAAATAATTTGATATCTCATACTGGCACTGAACACTCTGCACCAGCCTGGATGCTGCTTTCCAAGATTGTTTGCTCATCACCCAAACTGGACTACACCAAAATAATTGAGTCCTGGGAGAAAATCAGCAGGTTAGTATGCTTACAATTAAGCCACTAATGGACACTAAGGAGTCTTGGAAACAAAGCATATGTCTTAAGCAAGTGAGCTATTTCATAGCCATTCATATATGGAGCTCTTTTCTTTAAACTTTAGTTATAAAAACAAATATGACAAATAAGAATCAATTTTAAGCTCTCTTATTACCCGTTTAAGTAGATTTAGTGTCTTAATGTTTCTACAACTTGACTCTTAAACCATGCTATTACCCTGCTTCCTCTAGTATTAATCATTTTCCAAAAAAAAAAAAAAAGTTGTTTAAGGAAGTGTTTCATTCTATATTGATATTTCTCCTGCCTTTTTTCTAGTCAACAGAATCCCAATTCAGATACCCTGGGACATATTCTCTGTGTTATTGGGCACATTGCAAAGCATCTTCCTAAGAGCACCCAGGACAAGGTGACTGGTGAGTGCCTGAATCTTCCTGGTAAAGGTGAAACCTCTTGCTTAAACCATGTGTCTGTCTGTGCCTGTGTCTGTGTGTCTCTGTATTTAAGCAGTTAAACTGGAAGAGTTTTAACTTCCTTTTCAGATGTTATCAAGTGTAAGCTGAATGGATTTCAGTGGTCTTTAGAGGTGATCAGTTCAGCTGTTGATACTTTGCAACTACTCTGTCGAGCATCTGCAGAGTCACCTGTAGAGGAACAGGTAAGAGTAAGTCCTCCTTGACATACTTATACTTTATTTGTACTAAGATATATTGTTTGTTTTGAAATTAAAAATTACCTTACAGGTAAGTAAAGTATCTGTAAGGATGTGTAGTCCCCAATAGCCATTGCTGTAATGAGGAAAATATATGTCACAAGCAGTTGATGTTCTGCAAGATGATTTTGGCTGCTAGAGACATAATGATTCCCTTAGGCAGCCACCACTTTGGTTCTAGGTACAAGTATCTTCCAATAAGGCAGCCTATTGATGAGTACATGTTTCCTAGAGAGACTTCTGAATGGTTATCTTTTGATAAGTTGTAGCCTAATGTCTCAATTCTCTATTGTTGCTTTAACAGAAATACCACAAGTGGATGGCTTAATAAAGAGGAATTTATTCTCTTATAGTTTAGAAGGCTTGTTGTTGTGTTGTTATATACCGTCGAGTCGGACCTGACTCATAGCAACCCCTCCTTGGGTTTCTGAGGCAGTATCACTACAGAAGTAGATTGCCTCATCTTTCTTCCAAGGAGTGGCTGGTGGATTTGAACCTCCAGCCTTCTGGTTAGCAGTCAAGTGCCTTAGGCATTACGCTACCAAAGCTAGAAGCCCAAATTCAGAGTGCCAGCTCTAGGGGCTGGGTGAAGGCCTTCCAACTGCCTCCTGTTCCAAACCCAGTAGAGCTGGAGGCTTTTTCTGATTCACGCAGCTGCTGGCTGCAGAGACTGATGAACCCAAGATCAACAGGTAAAATGGCACAATTTCCAAATGGGCAGGCAATCGTAGACCACTGCTTTAAATCTAGGAACAATGCCAAGATTGACAGGCAACCTGGCAGGCCAAGACGCAGCCAAATGCAGGGTCCATATGTGCCAAAAGCTTGAGACCTTTCCCGAAGCTGCTGCTTATATAGTGGAAGCAGGCCACACCCCAAAGTTGCTCTGTAGCCACTGATTAATGTCTCACAGCAGATTCCATCATGGAGGTGATTACAGTCTTATTGTGGAGAATAACTATATATATCCAGCTGCCAAGCCACTCAGAAGTACAGCCCAGCCAAGTTGACAAACAACCTTAACTACCATACCTGGGTACTTGAGGTAGCTTTGTATATCCTCTACCTCTGCCCTCATTCAAGAATACATAGATATTTTTCCACCTAGTCAGAGGGATCCTTCCAGATCAGAAGATTTCTGATCTTTTGATAAGTCATAATCTTAGAAAATGCTTTTCCTGTTACTTTTAAGGCTCTACTGCTCAGAGATCCATTGCTGATATCTTACTCATGCCTCCAAAGTTGCCCATACTGTACATCTGTGTTTTTATATAGATAGAGAAACACAGATACAAGTCAGTGTTTTATGTCAGACAGATGGTTACTTTGACAGTGTTCATTTCCTAGGACGCTGTGAAAACATACCACAAACTTGGTGGCTTAAAACAGCAAATTTATCTATCTTGTAAGAAGTATAGCCAGAATGTTCTTTAGAAGCATGGATGGCAAGACTTTGTCTCACTTACTTTGAACGTGTTATCACAAGGGACTAGTTTCTGGAGAAGGACATCATGCTTGGCAAAGAAGATGGTCAGTGAAAAAGAGGAAGACCATCAACAAGATGGATTGACACAATGGCTGCAAAATAGGCTCAAACAATAGCAACTATTGTGAGGATGGCACAGGACTGGGCAACGTTTTGCTCATTATACATGGAGTTGCTATGGTTCAGAACCAACTTAAGAGTACACATTGCTTCATCTGAGCTACCAAGATATCTTCCTATGTTTCCCTTTCTTTTATAATTTCCTTAAAGAAAGTCCTCATTTGATATGTTACATATTCTACTTTTCATAACAACTTGATACTTGGGATACTTTATTTGATTTTTCTAGCCCATTATCTCAGGACTCAAATCATGTGAAAAATCTTTCCAATAAGGAGTATTATGTAAGTAGGGAGTATATTTGTATAGCAAAAAGCAGTTTAAAAAAAAAAAAAAAAACTAGTACTGTAATGAGTCTAGTAATAATAAGAAGAAATGACATACAAGAAAGTTGGGGAGAATTTTTATGGCAGGTTATGAAATTGTGGTCTTACAAGGTTCAGTGACAGCCTGTTTAGGATCCCAGTCAGAGCTGTGACTGGAACTTAGGCCTCTGATTGCCTTATCAGTATTCTTTTCACCAATACTGGCAGGAAAGGATTATCTCTACTCTTCGGCCATGAGAAGTCACTGGCTGATTGCTAATGGTCCTTAGTGACTAGAGCAGTAAGTGAGATCATTGTTAGAACCTGTGAGAAAAACTAAGAATATCTCCAAATTTAGAAATTGAAAACTGGAAGAGAAGTAGTAGAATGTATTTCCATATCAGAAAAAAGACCAATTTTTTAGCTCTGCTAACATTACCTCTCTTGGTAGACAATGGAATAAAGCCCTTAGATTTTCAGGCATTTTAGGATATTATAAGTCCATATGACCTGTTTGTTCCCCTCAGCACACCTTTATTTTTTTTTCCCCCTGTAAATGAACACTCTATATTTCACTAAGAAAAACATATTATCTAAAGGAGTACTTACAGAAGACTTAGGTCTGTGGACATTTTTGTTATCTATAGGCTTACCTCTGGTGGCATAGTGCCTAAGGCATATTGACTGCTAATCAGAGGCCTGGCAGTTCAGACTCACCAGCCACTCCTCAGAAGGAAGATTGGGCAATCTACTTGCATAGTAATACCACCTTGGAAACCCAAGAAGGGGGCGCTATGAGTCAGATCCAACTTGACAGCAGTGAGTTTGGTTTTTTTGGTTTATATACTTAGTAAGGAGTGATGGTGCTACAGTGTCTAAGGCATTTGCCTGCTAACCATGTTAGTGGTTCAAACTCACCATTCACTTCACAGAAGGAAGACAAGGCAGTTTACTTCCATGAAGATTTACAGCCTTGGAAACCCAGTGGAGGTGCTATGAGTCAGAATTGGCAATGGGTTATTAACTCATACCAAGCATGTAGAATATGTATGTATATATTTATATGCTTAGTATGAGTTAATAGTGTTTTGTGGCTACCGTTAAAGAGTCTATGGGATCTTGGATTGTATTAATAGACATAATGTCTAGAATAAGAGTGGTGATGGCCATGCTCTTTGTACTGGCTAAATCTAAGTTGACATGCTCTGTAATTCAGTTTCAGTGATAGCTTTTCAGAGAAAGGTTGACAAAATAGAATATATCCAGGAGATAGCAACTAGATGAGGGAATTACAAAGCAGGTTGTATAAGGAACAGCCAGAAGACCTGGAGTATTTAGCATGGTGAAGGGGAAAATTATATAGGATAGGCTTTCTAGTTAAATTCAAATATATGAAGGATTTTGAAATGAAAGAAGAGTTACATTTCTTTGGTATTCGCCAGAGGACATATGTGGACCAATGGATAGAAATTGGAGGGAGAGAAAATTTGGCCTACAGGGAAACAAAAAACTTGGTGAGGTCTGCCTGAAAATGGAGGAGCTTGCATCAGAACCTAACCCCATTCATTGGAAATGTTGATGGAGAACACGGATGGCAACTAGGATGATCCCAGTGTGGATAGAGTTCCAGCACTGGACAGCCTTGAAGGTTCCTTTCCAGATGCTCTGATTCTTAAAGTTATTCATCAATATACCCAGGTAACTTTCAGTCTTAGAATCTCAAACATGTTAGCCTTTATCCTCCTGTCAGCACAGAGCATAAGAAATTTAGGAGCTCTCCCAACCAGTTTTATGCTCAGGCTATTCAGTCTTCTAAAATCAAGTGCAGTAATTATTTAAAAAGTGACAAATGCACACCTGAGAATCAGAGAAGGAACTGGCCTACAGGACTAATTATCTACATGAGCCACTGTCTCCTCCATCTTGGGACCAGAAATACCTGGCTACCACTACTGAACATTCTGATCAGGAACACAATAGATGAATTCTGCTAAAATTGGGGGAAATGTGGAAAAGAACTTCATATTCTTAAAGAATCCAGACTTAGTGGAGATATTGAGGCTGGAAGAGTCCCTGAGATTATGGCCCTAAATTGCTCTTCACACCTTGAATTGAAACTACTCTGTGAAGTCACCATTAAACTAACAGTTTAGCCAAGAGAGTAAAGATTGTCACCCTTGGGTATTTATTTAAAAAGCAACAACAACAACGAAAAAAAAACTGTAAATAAGACTAGAAGATCAACAGCTATTTTAAAACATGATGAGAAAGTTGGGGTTGAGGGCAGGATGATTAAGTAAATGAAAGGAAAACAACTGGAACAGAAATATTGAGAATGGTGACAAAATGTCAAGAATATAACCAATGTCACTGATTGTTATATCTAGAAACTGTAGAATGGGATCAGGGTTTGCTGTGTATATTTTCACCAAAAGTAAACTTTAATAAGAAAAATAGTAAAGGCCGTGGTTTTGAAATGTTTTAGGTCAGGTCAGACTGAAAAATCATTTTGATCATATGATGGCTTGCCAGTAGTTTAGCAAACACTGATTAGGTGCTCTCTTGCGGTAGTACTTTTAGGCTATGGGATGATGGTTAAAGTAGGGCCCCTTCCTAAGACATCCACTGTATAGTACAGGAGATGTACATGTAAACAGATAAGCTCAACATATGCATAGGTTAACATGGAAGCACTAGGATGGAGACATTTAACTCAACTGGATATTTTAGAACACCCTCCTAGAGAATGTGAAGCTCAGTAGTTACTGAGTGCTATTGAGACCTCCCTCCCTTAGCATGTAAGTGTAGTTAGGTATTGTTGGCTAAAGGTATTGACTCCTTGAGATTATTTTAACTAGTAAGAGACATTGAAAATGTCTCTAATGCATAAATCTTAGAAGGATAATAAACCAAAATAACTTTTTAAAATTTTATCCTGTTTTTGTGTGTGTGTGTGATTTGGGTGAAAATTTACAGAGCAAATTCACTTTCCATACAGCAGTTCACATACACTTTGTCTCATGACATTGACCACAATTTACCACAATGCAACAGCTGTCCTCCCAATTCCAACCAATAGTTACCTATTCCCTGTGTCCATCCCTCCATGTACTTCTGCTCCCCTGAGCTGTCTCCCTGTGCATAAACAGACCTTCTTTCTCCCATGATTTTTCTCTCCAAGGAGTGTATTTACCTCAGGTAAATGTTCAGCTCATACACTGTCTTTTGTTTGGCTGGAAGTCACAGGTATGGGTTCAATTCCAGACCTGAAGGGCAGCTAAGGGCCATAGTCTCAGTGGTCCCACCAAGCTCTATCCAACGAGCAAATCTGGTCCCCCCCTTTTTTTTATGCAAATGATTTTCAGTTTTGTTCCACATTATGCTCCCTCTCTATCTAGGATCTCCTACATAGATCCCATTCCAGTGGTTGACAGTGGTAGCCTGGCAACATCTAGTTCTTCTGGTCTCATAGTCAGATAGGCTGAGGACTTCATGGTTTACTGGTCGCTAGGACTAATTGTTTCCATGAATTTTTGGTTTTCTTCATTCTTCTTTGCTCTGGACAAAGAGAGACCCATTATTGCATCTAGATGGCAGCTTGCAAGCTTTTAAGATCCCAGTCGCTACTCGCCAAAGTAGGAGGTGGAACAATGTTTTGTGTAGAATGTTATGCCAGTTGAGCTTGATGTCCCCTGCGACTATAGTCCTGAGCCCACAGGTTCAACTACTCGGTCCCTCTGGGTAGCTGGCTGTGATCAAGAAGTGACTACAGACTTGCCCCTTGTCAGCTCCACGATGCACCTGGGAATTCAGATCATACAAATAAACTTATAGGACCACTGTATGCCAACCCCATACATGTTCTTGGGTACACTCTCCGCTTCATAGACATACCTACTAGTTCAGCCTGTCCATGCATCTATCCACCATATAACCATGGTTGCCTTCACTGACAACGCAATACTGTATGTGCAGAAGGGTTCATCTTTGTTTTCTGTACCTCCCATGTTCCTGTCTCTGTCTTTCTCTTCCTTGATGCCACCATCTTGATCACTCACACATTGCCCTTCTCTTCACCCAAATTGATACTTATCTCTACCTATCTATCAGTGTTCCCTACCCTACCCTCCCACCCCTGGTAACCAACAGAAAATTTCCTTCCATAGATAAACCTTTTCCTTGACTTTTAAAATGACAGACTAATACAATATTTGTCCTTTTATGATTGACTTATTTCACTCAGCATAATGTCCTCCAAGTTCTTCCATGTTATGCGTTGTTTTGCAGATTCTACGTTATTCTGTAGGGTTTCATAGTATTCCATTGTATGTATGGACCATAGTTTGGTTATCCGTTCCTCAGTTGATGGACACCTAGGTTGTTTCCATCTTTTGCTATTGTAAATAGTGTTGGGATAAACATAGGTGTGCATATGTCTGTTCTTGTCATGGCTCTCACTTCTTTAGGACATATACCTAGTAATGGAATGGCTGGGTCAAATGGTATTTCTAATTACAACTTTTTAAGGAATCGCCGTACTGCTTTCCACAGTGTTTGTACCATTTTACAGTCCTGACAGAAGTGTATGAGCATCCCAATCTCTCCACATCCTCGCCAGCATTTCTTATTTTGTGTCTTGTTGAACTTTCCTACTAGTACTGGAGCAAGATGGTATCTCGTTGTTTTGATTTGCATCTCTCTAATAGCAAATGATCGTGTTTCTTCATGTGTTTGTTGGCCGCTTGAATATCCTCCTTGGTGAAGTGTCTATTCATGTCTTCTGCCCATTTTTAATTGAATTGTTGGTCTTTCGTTATTGAAGTGTTGGGTTTTCTATAAGTTTTAGAGATAAGTCGTTTGTCAGATATGTCATTGCCAATTTTTTTTCCCCAATCTGTAGGTTCTCTTTTGACTCTTTTGGAGAAGTCTTTGCAAGCACCTAAAGATTTTATTTTTAGAAGGTCCCAGTCATCTAGTTTATCTTCTTTTGTTTGTGCATTTTGGGTTATGCTTGATAGTCTATTTTTGCCATATATTAGTGCCCCTAAATTTGCCCCTAGTTTTTCCTTGAGTAGCTCTATATTTTTAGGTTTCATATTTAAGTCTTTGATCCATCTGGAGTTCGTTTTGGGTATGGTGTGAGGTACAGATCTTGTTTCATTTTTCTGCAAATGGTTCTCCAGTTTTGCCAGCACCATTTATTAAACAAACATTCTCTTCCCCATTTAATGGATTTTGGCCCTTTGTCAAAGATAAGCTGACCATAGGTCAATGGATCTATTTCTGGGTTCTCAATTCTATTCCATTGGTCTGTGTGTCTGTCCTTATACCAATACCAGGCAGTTTTGACTACTGTGGCTGTATAGTAGGTTTGAGGATCCAGCAGTGTGAGACCTCCTACTTTGTTATTCTTCAGTAGTGCTTTGCTTGTCCGAGGTCTCTTTCCTTTCCATATAAACTTAGTAATTGGTTTTTCCATATCCCTAAAGAATGTTGAATCCCTTCAACCGAAGGGATTAGGTGAGGAGGGGAAACTCAGGCCCGCCCAGAGTAGCAGGCCGGAAGAGCAGGAGAAAGGAGATAAAAGCCTTGAACCCGGACAGAAGAGCAGTCAGTCCCAGGGTTACAGGTGAGGAGAGACAACGCAGGGACGGCCAGAGTAGCAGGCCGGAAGAGCAGGAGAAAGGGCATAAAAGCCTTGAACCCGGACAGAAGAGCAATCAGTCGAAGGGATTAGGTGAGGAGGGGAAACTCTGGCCTGCCCAGAGTAGCAGGCCGGAAGAGCAGGAGAAAGGGGATAAAAGCCTTGAGAGAAGAGCAGTCATCCCCAGGGATACGGGTGAGGAGAGACAAATCAGGGATGCCCAAAGAAGCAGGCCAGAAGAGAAGGAGAAAGGGGATTTAAAGCCAGGAAGCCAGACAGAGGAACAGTCAGCCAGGTGGGGGTGATACGAGAGGTCTCCAACAGCAAGACAAACTTTTCTGTCGCTTTGTCCTACTATGGTGACATGTAGACGTGAGTTTTGAGGCTGAGCCTCTGGTGTTTAAAACCCAGAGAGAGA
>NW_006921808.1:1826637-1836581 GCF_000298275.1 Orycteropus afer afer
ATTGTTGATTTCTAATTTGATAGCATTATGATCTGAGAAGATGCTTTGCAATATTTCAATGTTTTTAAATTTATTAAGGCTTGCTTTATGGCCTAGCATGTGGTCTGTCAAGGAAAATGTTGCATGTGCACTGGAAAAGAATGTATATTGTGCTGTTGTTCTGTGAAGTGCTCTATAGATGTCTGTAAGGTCAAGTAGGTGGATTTTATTGTTTAGCTCTTCTGCATCTTTGTTGAATTTATTTCCAGTTGTTCTATCTTTCATTGGAAGTGGTTTATTAAAGTCTCCCACTATGACTGTGGAGTCATCTATTTGACTTTTCAACTCTTTTGAAATCTGATTTATATATTTTGGGGCTCTTTCATTGGGTCCATAGATATTTATTATGGTTATATCTTCATGTTCAAATGATCCTTTCATCATTGTATAATGTCCTTCTTGTCTTGTATGGTGATTTTTGTCTTAAAGTCAATTTGATCAGAAATTAGTATTGCCACTCCTGCTCTTTTACGGTTGCTATTTGCTTGATATATCTTTTTCCAAACTTTGATTTTTAGTCTGTGTTTGTCTTTATCTCTAAGATGTATCTCTTGTAGATAGCATATTGATGGGTTTTCTTTTCTTATCCAATTTGCATCTCTCTATCTCTTGAGTGGTGCATTTAATCCATTAACATTATTGACAAGTATGTATTTATTGCTGTCTTTTTGTTATGTGTTTTTTCATGATGTCCCTGGTTTCTTTGATCCATATTATTTTTTGTGCTGAGCTAATTATATTTATGAATAGTTTTATTATTTTCTTTGTTGCTGTTGTTTGAGTATTTGCTGAATATTTGTGCTTGTCCTCTTTGTTATTGTGATGTGAAAGTTTATCATTTTTCTTTGAGGTTACCATGTGATTTATAATTTTCTCCCCATGATTAGAACAGTTCATTCTATCTTGTAATTCTCTTGATTTCCTCACTATTTAGAAGTTCTGTAACTACACAGTAGTTTTCCCTCTTTTTGGTTTGTAGTTCTCCTCACTTGCCAATTGATGTCTCTGGTTCTCTGTTTACATTGTTGGTAGCTCAGTTTACTTTGGATATGTCCATAGCTTTGGTTTCTGGGTTATGTCATCTTGTGTATTAATCGTCCATTGTTATTTGCTATTTTTGGTTCTCTGTTCAAAGGACTCTTTTTAGTACCTCTTGTACGGTTGGTCTGGATTTAACAAATTCCTTTAGTTTCTGCTTATGTGGAAGTCTCCTAATTTCACTATCATATTCAAGGGAGAATTTTGCCAAGTGTATAATTCTTGGTTGAAAATTTTTCTTTGTCAGGATTTTATATATACCATCCCTTTGCCTTTTCACTTGCATGGTTTCTGCTGAGAAATCAGAGCTTATTCTTACTAGTTCCTTTGTAAATAACTTTTTATTTTTCCCGTGCTCCTTTCAGGATTCTGTCTTTGTCTTTGGTTTTGATGAGTTTGATGATGATGTGTCTTGGTGATTTTCTTTTGAGGTCTATCCTGTTTGGGGTTCATTGGACTTCCTGAATGGATATATTCTCATCTTTCATTGTATCAGGGAAGTTCTCCTTCAACAAATCTTGGACAATTTTCTTAGTGGTTTTATTTTTCTCTTCCTGTTCTGGAATTCCAGTGACATGTAGGTTATTCCTTTTGATGGTATGTCACGTGAACCTTAGGCTTTCTTCATTTTGTTTTGATCTTTTCTCTGATTGATCCCTTTCCGAAGTATTTAGGTATTTGTCTTCAGTGTCTTTAATTTTATCTTCCGTTGAATCAGTTCTACTCCTTTGCCCTTTCAATGTGTTATCTATTTCTGACAATTTAGTATTAACTTCTGGATTTTTGTCTATAGATTTAGAATCATTTATAATTTTTCATTTAATTTGTCATTTTGTTCTTGTATTTTCTTCCAAAATTCTTCTATGGTTTTTTCTTTGTTTTCTTTGGTCTGTCTCTCAATCCTTTGAAGATACCTAAATACAATTCTTTTGAATTCATTATCAGAGAGTTCCAATGCTGCTTCTTCCTCAGGGATGTGTTCTGGGTCTATATCCCGCTTCCTTGTTTCTAGCACATTTTCTTGCTTCTTTGTGTGGACTGTGATGGTCTGTTGTCTCTGAGACGTTGTGGCGTTATTGTATTTATATCTCTGTAACTGTTTGTGAAGAGCAGCCAAGGGTGATTCAGGCTTTTCTTGGTGGTTTTTCATTATTGGCCCATTGGTGGAGAACAAAGTGGTGGCTCTCGCTCAGTAAGTGAAGTTGCAGGAGGTATGGGTATGGTTTTGTTGTATGGGGACTGTTGCTGTCTTCCACTCTGTTAGACAAAAAGTAAAAGCATATGGGAAAAAAAACTCAACTGTAATTACACAGGAACAGCAACGGATGAAAATAACAAGGGAAAAAGAAATGAAAAAAACCCCTGCAATATCTGGGGATAGGGCAATAAGAGCAAAAAGGTAGTGAAGGAGAATAATGAAGAAAAAAAGGGAAAAAATGCAAAAAGAAAAAAAGGAACAGGGTTAATCATGAGAAAGAAATAAAATTGCAACCAGGAACAGGGAAAAGAAAAAAAAAAAAAGCTGAAAACTAGGACCTGGGAGGGGAAGAATAAAGAATAATAGTAAAAAGGACAAAAGTAATAGTAATAGTAGTAGTTTCAAAACAGACGAAAACAAGCCTGTTTTAAAGCTCCTGGAATTTGGGAGAATGCTGTTGCTTTAATTACCCAAAATGGTCAAGCCACTTTTAAACATTCAAAGTAGCTGCACCTTCCGGACAGATAAAAGTCCACAGCTCATCCCACTGTCCTCTTCGGTGCCTCCTCTTTTATTCCCTAGCTACCAGAGTAGTCCTCCGTGCAGTCCCTGGTTAGCAGGGCTGATTTTTAGGTTAATTCTTAGGTCCTTCCACCACTTGGAAGTATCCAATCTGTCTGTGCCATCAGGATCGCTGCCAGACCACAGCTCTGTAATTCTCTGTTTTTGGTATTTTGATGCAAAATGTTCTGCTCGATGGAGGTTAGTACACTTCTATATCCTTCCCTTCAAGGTTCAGGAGTCCAGGATTATCTTCTGTATGTATGTCATTTGGTTCCCCTTTTCTTTGTTGAAGGGGGCCTGTGCAGTCTTTATCCCTATTCCACCATCTTACTGGAACTCTCTAAAATTTTATTTTCAAAAATATGCTATTTATCAGAGTAGTTAATTCACCATTTCCATTTTTCAGAAGAATTGATTACAGTGTTTCTCTCTTGTTGAAGAAGTGTTGCTATTATTCAAATTTTTGCAAATTAGGGCACTAATAAGCCCGTTCCCTTTGAGTTGTTTCTGACTCATTCCTTTTGGGCCTTCTAAAGCAAATGCAGAAAGAAATATTTTATACACACATGCATGTATCATTTTTGGTAATTCCACTTAGCCAGTTCTCATAGCTAGATTGCTTGCTAAAAGTGTGTTGTTTTGGACAAATTATGGAAAAGAGGAAAGATAAAATCAGGATGGCTGAGTTTTTCATGGCTTATAATTTATTCATTTGAAGATAATAGTGTTTCTTTTGAGAAGATTGATTTTTATAAGTAATTTGGTAAATGTTTGAGATCCTTCAGAAATTATCTTTAACTTGCCACAGGAAATACTGAAGCAGGTTTGTGTGAATATCGTCTCCACCTGTGAGCAGTGCTTGTCCAACATTGTCCTTAAGGAAGATGGAGCAGGAAATATTGATGAAGACCTTTTGGTAAACAGCTACTTTTCTTCACCACTCTTTTCCTTTTAAATAAGTTAGGCTTTTTAAAAATTATTTTATAATGGGCATTTCAAATACTATTGCCAAGAAAAAGATCCCCCTAGACTAGAATGACTGGTTTTTTGTTACTGGGTTTTTTTTTTTTTTTTAATTTTTCATTGCTAACCTATTGTTTTTTCTTATGTACTTACTATATTTATGGAAAACTTAGTAGTATACATTTCATCCAGTTAGATCCTATTGGAAGCCTGATCCCAACCAGGAAACTCAGTGTTTGTTGTAAGTCTTGTAGAGTCAAGCTTAAAGATAATAAAGAAAAATAATAAGGCGAATATGTTCTTTGTTCTTTTTGTTGATTTGTTTTAATTACAAAGTGTCCTGTGAGCTTTTGAACATTGCACTATAAAAGTAAGAAATCTGCTGAGTAGTTCTAAAGAAATGTCTAAAATAAAATATTTTAGTGTAAAAACGCAACTGACCTTCTAGCGGCAAACTTATATTACATCGTGTCCCTGGTTTAGGAATTATTTCAGTGCAAGAGGTTCCAGCGTTCCAATGAATGTGAGCCAGTTTGCTGACATGAATGGTTGACTGTCACAAAATACGTAAGATAATTCTGACTCCAACGTCTGACACTGTCTAATCAAAAAAATAATGAGCTACCTTTTGAGCTCATCATTTAGCCAGAATTGGCCATTTTCCTCATTTATTTGAAAATTAATAGAATACCTGTTTTCTGTGTTTAGTCCTTGCTTTACCAGGTAGCACTTGCATTACCTAGTGATTGAAGACAGTGCTTAAATTTGTTACAGGTAAAGACCATTTGTGCTTGAGTCATTGCTAAGCACAATTTCAATAATAAAAGATATCATTACCCATTGGAATCAAGACATTTTGAGTAACAAATCCATGATGTATAGAATGCACTTAACTCAGGGTTTCTAATGGAGCCTTACTCTTTTTTCTGGTTACCTAGTGCTTCTCTGACAAGAACATACCACAAACAGGATGCTTGAACAAGCAGGAGTTTATTTTCTTACAGTTTGGAGGCTTTAAGTCCAAGTTCAGAGTGCCAGGTTCTAGGGGCTGGGTAAAAGCCCCTCAACTTTGGGGTATTGCTCTGCCTCGTGCTCCCGGCCCTCTGGACCTAGAGCCGTTTCTTCACTCAGACAGCTGCTGGCTGCTGACGCTGACAAACCCAAGGTCGACAAATAAAAAGGCCCAGTCCTGATAATACCAAACAACACGACAGGCCATTAATTTAAGTGCATTGTAAGTCCCTAGGTTGCAGAGCATGGCAGACTGCTGAACAATGACATGGCTACATGTGAGGTCCAAGCATGCCATACGCTAGAGACTATCCCCAAGGCTTCTCCTTATATACAGAAAGTAGACCGCATCCCAAAGGCAGCTTCTCAGTTGCTTGTGGTAGATCCCACCATGGAGCTGATTGCCAACTCATCATGGGGAATAACTGCCACCAGCTGCCCAGCCACTCAAGTTGGCTCCTGTACAGATCTTCATTGGGTGGCATCTATACTGATCTCCCTCACTGGGTGGCTCCAGTTCCCTAGTTCCTGTAAATGGTGACCTCACCCCTTGGCCTGTGGGCCCCGTTCCTCTCTCTCTTGGGCATGGCAGCCCCGCCCTCTCACTCTTGGGCAGCGCCTATGGCTCCATCCCATTGGCTCATATGAATGAGCAGCCCCACACTGCAGAACCAAGTTGGTGAAAGCCTGGCTCTTTGAAACCTAGGGGGCTGTGTTCATTCCACCCCAAAGGCCATTTCAGAGCAATACCCCTTTCAGACTGAGCCAGCTCTGCTTCCATTTCCTTGGTCTCTCCACTTCTGCTGATTAATGCCAAAGGCAACCCACTCCGCTGGAAATCTTCCTGCCCCCAAAGCACACAGCTTTCCTGTTCCATGGTCTGGCCAACCTACTACTCCATTTCATTCTGGTCTTTTCTACCAATTAATGGCCAAAGGCAACCCACTCTACCATTCAAAGACATCAAGCTTTCTCCTCTGTGGGCTGGTAAGGCTGTTGCTGTCTCATGTTGGTTCTCTTGGCTCTGCTACTGCCATCTCTCATACTGGTCTCTGGGCTCTGCCCCTGCCATCTCTCATACTAGTCTCTTGCTCTGCTCCTGCTGTCTGTCATGATGTATGCTGGGGTCTCTCTGCTGGGGTCTTGGGTCAAGGATGCACTCCACTCCTGTTTCCACATCTAAGGTATCTGTCAGAGCAGCACCCCACTCTCTCGGTACCAAATTCTGTTTTGGTTACCTAGTGCCACTCTGACAAGAATATATACCATAAATAAGATGGCCTTAACAAACAGGAGTTTATTCTCTTACACTTTGGAGGCGTTAAGTCCAAGTTCAAAGTGCCAGGCTCTAGGGGATCGGTAATAGCCTCTCAACCTTGGGGTCCAGCTCTGCCTTCTGCTCCTGGCCCACTGGAGCTAGAGGCGATTATTCACTCAGACAGCTGCTATTTGCTGAGACCAACAAACCCAAGGTTGACAAGTAAAAAGGTACCATCCCGATGTTACCAAATCGCACGGCAGACCATTAATTTTTAAGTCCATTGTAAGTCTGCAGGTTGGCAGGGTATGGCAGGCTGCTGAACAACGACACAGCTACATGCAGGGTCCAAGCATTGCATAAGCTAGAGACTATCTCCAAGGCTTCTCCTTATATACAGGAAGCAGACCACATCCCTATGGCAGCTACTCAGCTGCTTGTGGTAGATCCCACCATGGAGTTCGTTGCCAGACTCATGATGGGGAATAACTACCACCAGCTGCCTAGCCACTCAACCGGGCCCAGCCAAGTTGACATACAAATTGAACTACCACAGTCTTCTAATTTGTCTGCCGAAGTTAAGAAAAAATACTTCCTATGGCCAGTGAGTTTTCCACCTAAGATTTTTTTTTTCAATGGTTAAATGTCATCAAATTCTACCCCTCAGTCAAAATACATATGAAAAAACTTTGCCCTATAATGTTGTTTATTTCATGTTTATTTAAATATAATCCAAATATTTCTTTAATCCATTAAGAAATTTGTTTGGAATGTATTAAACACACACACTTATTGGCTTTCTTACCCTGAAATAATCCTTTACTTGGCTTTTACTGATTAATATCACCCCTCCATTTTTGAAGTTTTAAAGAAAAAAGAACAACAATATTAGTTAACTTTTAAGCTGAATATCATTAGTAAACACAGTAAATGGTGTGTTGGATTAAGTAGTGGTGGATATGAGGAAATAGATATTAATACGTGTTTTTTGGTAGTATGAATAGTAAACTAAACTGGTGAACAATTTGGAAATAAGTATTAAAATGTAAAATGAGTTTATATACCTTTAACCCTGGATTTCACCTCTAATAAAATAGAATTGTTGTTGTTATGTGCCGTTGATTCGGACCCGACTCAGTGACCCCTCCTTGGGTTTCTGAGGTGGTATCACTACGGAAGTAGATTGCCCAGTCTTCCTTATGAGGAGTGGCTGGTGGGTTTGAACCACCAGCCTTCTGGTTAGTAGTCAAGTGCCTTAGGTACTATGCTACCAGAGCTCTTTAAGAAAATAAAATAGTGAAGTACAAAGGTGTTCATCACAGTGGACGTAAACAATAGCAAAAGATTAGAAACAACATGCATGTTCCTGATAGTGGAATAGTTAAATAAAAACAATAATGGTATCTTTGGATTCTAAGTAGGTGATGGGGATGTGTATATCCCAGTTTACCCAAGATAATCCTGGTTTACTCCTGTTGTCATAGTATAATTATTAATAGTACCACCTGTTACTCACAAAAGTATCCAGATTTAGATGATAAAATTATATGATTACCCTAATTTTGGGTGAGTTTCATTAAGTAGTGACTGAATGTTTATAATAGCCATGTGCTTTTATGAGAGAAAAAAATAGTAAAGCTCTTTGAATTTGAGGAACAAAAAAGTATTCCATTAACATGTCCTAATCTAGCTAGAGTTAATTCTTCTTTTGCCTTATTTTCATTGCAAAACTTATTCTTTTTGTAGGTGAAATGCATTTTTACCTTAGGAGGTATAGCCCAGTTGTGTCCTGCCAAAGTGGAGAAGCGAGTCTTCCTTCTGATTCAGTCCATTCTAGCTGCTTCTACTGATGTGGATCACTGTAAGACACTTGAAATTACACTCTGCCCTGTACTGTCTTATGGCTATATTAACCCTTGAGGTACTGTAAATATATATTTTTCCTCTTTCTCTTTAGTAATGTCATCACAAGGTGACAGTGATGTCCCCACTTTGCAACTGCTTTCCCAGTTCAGAGGCTCTCCCATGTCTTCCATTATTAGAGCACATGCAGTCATTACCTTAGGTAAGAATAACTGAGGAAAGAATGTGGTTTGTACAATTTATTTCCACATGTAGCTTTTTGTCTAAATAAATCTAGCCACAGCAATGTGTTATATACTGGTGGACTTCCTTTTCCTCTAGCTCCTGTGATTTTTATAAGTGATTCTGATGTTAGTACCCAGCTCTGCAGTCACAACGGAGTGCTACCAACCCAACACTATCAGATGCAAAACACTATAGGGCAGGACTTTCTGTATGTTAAGTAAGATTATGTTAAATTGTTATAGTGACAACTGTTCTTGTAATTTTTTTGTTCTCATCATTTAGCACTATGAGGTTTATTCATCAAGAACTAAATGGCAGGGACTATACTAAGTTCTGAGAATGGAAAAGTACATTCAAAGTTCAGTTTAAAAAAGTTTGATACTTTTCAGAACTAGTAGGTGACCTACTATTTCTCCATGAACTCATAGTTAATCTTTAAAACATTGACCTCTATGTTATAATTTCATTTTTTTTTTCCTTTTATGTGATTGTATATGTTAGTAAGAGTTACAAAGTTTTTCAGTAATTGATAGTTATTTTTCAATTATCTAAAAATTACACATAATACCAAAACATTTACCAGGCCACAAAATAAATACATAAATAGAACTCAGCAGCTCTCTTTCTAACTATGTACAAGAAATAAACAAGATGAACAATATTTCCTGTTTACCTAGCTCAAAGTTCAAATTCTTTAAAAGATATTCAGCTTCTATGGAGTACATGTAAAATCAGAAGTAATATGCATCTTCTGTTAGGTTTTGAAGGTCACTTTCTAGGTAAGTAGATAAATGCAACATTGAAACATTGACTTTGAAAGGCAACTCATTTTATTAGCATAGAGAAACATCCCATAGAATATATGTCATGAAACTCCTAAGGCAGTTTATAAACTTTCCCAAGCGTTTTGAGCTTCCTAAAATCTCTAGTACTGGTCTGACTGGCTTTGATTTTTTTTATTGTTTGAAATTTTTTACATGATATTTTGACTTAGATTAAATAAAATCCATGGCAAGATATATCTGGATAAAGTTTAGACATAGGAGTAGCATAGAATAGAATGTGAATGAGACTTTTCCCTTCCTTTGTGACAGGCAAGTTGTGCTTACAGCATGAGGACTTGGCTAAGAGGAGCATCCCAGCACTTGTGCGTGAGCTTGAGGTGTGTAATGATGTGGCTGTCCGCAACAATGTCATCATTGTCATGTGTGATCTCTGCATCCGGTACACAGTCATGGTGGACAAATATATCCCCAATATCTCCATGTGTCTGAAGGACTCAGATCCGTTCATCCGAAAGCAGACACTCATCTTGCTTACCAATCTCTTGCAGGTAAGAAGTAGACATCATCTCCCTTCCCCACTACACACACTATTGCTTCTGGTTTAAGGGAATATATTAGTAATGTAGGAAATGTGCTGCTTTGTATTAGAATCTAAAAATAATACACCTCAGCTCTAGAGAGGGTATCACTCTTCTAATGTTTGAATCATCCTTTAAAAAAGATCATTATTTCTTCATATTCTTTTGAGTATTTGTTTAGATATCTTGTCAAGCAGTATGAACTTCAGTATTTGCAAATGAAATTATGTGGAGCAAGGCATACTCATAGGCTGTTGTTGTTGTTGTTGTTATGTGCCGTCAAGTCGTACCTGACTCATAGCGACCCCTCCTTGGGTTTCCAAGGCAGTATCATTACAGAAGTAGATTGCCCTATCTTCCTTCCGAGGAGTGGCTGGTGGGTTTGAACCGCCAGCCTTCTGGTTAGCAGTCAAGTGCCTTAG
>NW_006921808.1:1836999-1837642 GCF_000298275.1 Orycteropus afer afer
GTGTATCTACCTAATGTAAATGTTCAGCTCATATGCCTGTCTTTTGTTTGGCTGGAAGCCACAGGTGTGGGTTCAATTCCAGACCTGAAGTGCAGCTAGGGACCATAGTCTCAGTGGTTCCATCAGGCTCTATCAGACCAGCAGACCTGGTCCCTTTTTTTCTTCCCTCCCAAATGATTTTGAGTTTTGTTCCACGTTGTTCTCCTACTCTATCCAGGACTTCCTACATAGATCCCCCTCCGAGTGGTTGACAGTGGTAGTTGGGCATCATCTAGTTCTTCTGGTCTCATAGTCGTTGCTTCAGCAATTTCTTTCAGAAAGATCAGCCACAAGGCCAGTCCCCATGAGGCAGAGTTTTAATGATGTCCCAAATGTCCAAACTACCATGCCACTCAGTCATTTCAGACATTAACTCCTCTTCCTCCTCCTAGTAATTTCCCCTGTCTTAGGGTTCTGTATTTCACTGTAACGCCTCACAGACACCCAAAGGATTGTCTCACATAGTAGTGGTGGAGGCTGGCAGGCTGGCAAGTCCAAGGTCTGTGAGTGGGTCTGGAGGATCCTCCCTATTCTTGGTGTTTGATGAACCTCGATCAGCAGATCAGATGACAGCTGCTGTCCCAAATCCAGGGGTGAGATGAGA
>NW_006921808.1:1840882-1843097 GCF_000298275.1 Orycteropus afer afer
TCCCATGTACCTCTCTATGTCTTCCTCTTCCTCAGTGCCACCATGTTGATCACTCACATTTGGTACACTGCCCTTTTCTTCACCCAAATCAATACTTATCTCTATCTAACAGTGTTACCTCCCCTCCCCTTCTACCCATGGTAATCAACAGAGAAAATTTCCTTCCATATATAAACCTTCCCTGGACTTTTTATGATAACAGGCTAATACAATGTTTGTCCTTCTGTGATTGACTTATTTCACTCAGCATAATGTCCTCCAATTTTATCCACATTATGTGGTGCTTTGCAGATTCTACATTATTCTTTAGGGCTGCAGAGTGTTCTATTCTGGCTATGTACCCAGGTTTGGTTATCCATTCTTCAGTTGATGGACACCTAGGTTGTTTCCATCTTTCGGCTATTGTAAATAATGCTGTGATGAACATGGGTGTGCACATATCTGTTCCTGTCCTGGTTCTTACTTCTTTAGGATATATACCTGATAATGGAATGGCTGGGTTAAATGGTATTTCTAATTCCAACTTTTTAAAGAATCGCCGTACTGCTTTCCACAGTGGTTGTACCATTTTACACTCCCATCAGCAGTGTACGAGAGTCCCAATCTCTCCACATCTTCACTAGCATTTGTTATTTTGTGTCTTGTTAAACTTTGCTACTAGTGCTGGGACAAAATCGTATCTCATTGTTGCTTTATTTCCATCACTTTAATGACTGATGATTGTGAACTTTTTCTTCATATGTTTGTTGGCCGCCTGAGTATCCTCTTTAGTGAAGTGTGTCTGTTCATGTCTTCTGCTCATTTTTAAATGGGATTATTTTTCTTTTTGTTGTTGAGGTGTGGACTTTTCTATAAATTCTAGAGATAAGTTCCTTGTCATATATGTCATTGGTGAATATTTTTTCCCAATCTGTAGTTTCTCTTTTGACTCTTTTGGAAAAGTCTTCAGAAGCATATAAAAATTTAATTGTTAGAAGGTCCCATTCGTTCCATCCATTCATTCTGCTGTTTGTGCATTTTGGGTTATGCTTGATAGTCTGTTTATGCCATATATTAGGGCCCCTAAATTTGCCCGTAGTTTTTCCTTGAGGAACTTTAAACTTTTAGGTTTCACATTTAAGTCTTTGACTCATCTGGAATTAGTTTTTGTGTATGATATGAGGTACAGATCTTGTTTCATTTTTCTGTAAATAGATATCCAGTTTTGCCAGCACCGTTTATTAAACAGACATTCTCTTCCCCATTTAATAGGTTTTGGCCCTTTGTCAAAAATCAGCTGACCATAGGTTGATGGACCTGTTTTTAGGTTCTCAATTCTATTCCACTGGTCTATGTATCTGTTACTGTACCAGTACCAAGTGGTTTTGACTACTGTGGCTATATAGTAGGTTTTGAGATCTGGAAGTGTGAGACCTCCTACTCTGTTCTTCTTCTTCAGTGTTGCTTTGCTTATCCAAGGTCTCTTTCCTTTCCATACAAAGTTGTTATTATTATTGTTATGTGCTGTTGATTTGGACCTGACTCATAGCGACCCCTCCTTGGGTTTCCAAGGCGGTATCACTACAGAAGTAGATTGCCCAACTTTTCTTTCGAGCAGTAGCTGGTGGATTTGAACTGCCAGCCTTCTGGTTAGCAGTCAAGTGCTTTAGGCACTAAAAGTTAGCTATTGGTTTTTCCATATACTTAAAGAATTCTGATGGGATCTGGATAGCGATTGCATTGAGTGTATAGATTGCTTTGGGTAGAATTGACATTTTCCCAATATTCAGTCTTCCAACCCACGAGCATGGTATGTTCTTCCATTTATGTAGATCTCTTATGATTTATTTATTTATTTATTTATTGTGATTTGGGTGAAAATTTACAGAGCAAATACACTTTCCATACAACAGTTCACATACACTTTGTCTCATGACATTGACCACAATTCACCACAATGCAATAGCTCCCCCCTACTTCCTCCCAACAGTTACTTCTTCCCTGTGTCCATCCCTCCATGCACCTGTGCCCCCTGAGCTGTCTGTCTCCCTGTGCGTAAACAGCCCTTCTTTCTCCCATGATTGTTCTCTCCAAGGAGTGTATCTACCTCAGGTAAATGTTCAACTCATATGCCTATCTTTTGTTTGGCTGGAAACCACAGGTGTGGGTTCAATTCCAGACCTGAAGGGCAGCTAGGGGCCATAGTCTCAGTGGTTCCACCAGGCTCTGTCAGACC
>NW_006921808.1:1843197-1851719 GCF_000298275.1 Orycteropus afer afer
TAAACAGCCCTTCTTTCTCCCATGATTGTTCTCTCCAAGGAGTGTATCTACCTCAGGTAAATGTTCAACTCATATGCCTATCTTTTGCTTATCTGGAAGTCACAGGTGTGGGTTCAAATCCAGACCTGAAGGGTAGCTGGGGGCCACAGTCTCAGTGGTTCCACCAGGCTCTATCAGACCAGCAAACCTGGTCCCCCCTTTTTTTTTTCCCCAAATGATTTTGAGTTTTGTTCCACATTGTTCTCCCTCTCTATCCATGATCTCCTACATAGATCCCCCTCCGAGTGGTTGACTGTAGTAGCGGGCACCATCTAGTTCTTCTGGTCTCATAGTTGTATAGGCTGTGGATCACATGGTAGGACTAATCGTTTCCATGAATCTTTAGTTTTCTTTATTCTTCTTTGCTCTGGATGAGGAGAGACCCATCACTGGATCTAGATGACTGCTTGCAAGCTTTTAAGATCCCAGTCACTACTCACCAAAGTAGGAGGTGGAACAATGTTTTGTGTAGTATGTTATGCCAATTGAGCTTCATGTCCCCTGTGACTATAATGTCCTTCCTTGTCTCCTATTGTGGTTACTGTCTTAAAGTCAGTTTGATCAGAAATTAATATTGGCATTCCTGCTCTTTTTTGGTTGCCATTTTCTTCATATTTCTTTTTTCAACCTTTGATTTTTAGTCTACTTTTCTTTTTGTCTCTGACGTGTGTCTCTTTTAGACAGCATATTGATGGATTATGTTTTCTTATCCAGTCTGCAATTCTCCATCTCTTGAGTGGTGTATTTAATCCACTGACATACAGTGTAATTATCAACAAGTATGAATTAGTTGCTGTCATTTTGTTTCATGTTTTTTCATGGTGTTCCAGGTTTCTTTGTTCCATATAATTTTCTTGCTGAGCTCTTTATGTTTATGAATCATGTTATCATTTCCTTTGTTGCTATTTTAGTATTTGCTAAATACTTATGCTTGTCATCTTTATCGTGATGTGAAGGTTTATCATTTTTCTTTGAGGTTACCCTGTGATTTATAATTTTCTCTCTGAGTTTAGAAAAGTCCATTCTATCTTGCAACTCTCTTGACTTCCTCACCATCTAGCTGATCTGTAATTACTGTTTTTCCCTCTTTTGGGTTTGTAGTTGTTCTCATTAGCCAATTGATGTCTCTGGTTCTCTGTTTACAGTCTTGTAAACTTATTTTACTTTGGATATTTCCATAGTGATGGTTTCTGGATTATGTCATCTTGTGTATTAATACAGAATAGTCAGTTGTTGCTTGCTATTCTTGGTTCTCTGTTCAAAGGACTCCCTTTAGTATCTCTTGTAAGTTTGGTCTAGTTTTAACAAATTCCATTAGTTTCTGCTTATCTGGAAATCTCCTAATTTCGCCATCATATTTGAGGGACAGTTTTGCCAGGTATGTAATTGTTGGTTGGAAATTTTTTTCTTTCAGGGTTTGGTATCTAGCATCCCATTGCCTTCTCGCCTGCATGGTTTCTGCTGAGAAATCAGAGCTTATTCTTACTGGTTGTCCTCTGTAAGCAACTTTTTGTTTTTCCTGTGCAGCTTTCAGGATTCTTTCTTCGTCTTTGATTTTTGTGAGTTTAATGATGATATGTCTTGGTGATTTTCTTTTCAGGTCTATCCTGTTGGGGTTCGTTGGACTTCCTGAATATACTTATCTTACATCATAAATGGGAAGTTCTCTTCCATCAAATCTTGGGCAATTTTCTCAGTAGTTTTATTTTTCTCTGCCTGTTCTGGAATTCCAGTGACACATAAGTTATTCCTTTTGATGGTATTCCACATGAAACTTAGGCTGTCTTCATTTGTATAGATCGTTTTTCTGATTAATCCCTTTCCAAAGAAGTATTCATGTATTTGTTTTCAATCTCTTTAGTTCTGTCTTTTATCGATTCTTGCCCTTTCAACACATTATCTATTTCTAAAAATTTAGTATTAATCATCTGGATTTCTATCTATAGATTTTTTTATCATTTCTAATTACTTATTTATTTTTTCATTTTGTTCTTGTATTTTCTTCCAAAATTGTTCTAGTTCTAGGGTTTTGTCTGTGTTTTCCTCAATTTTGTCAGTGTTTTCCTTGATCTGTCTCTCAGTCCTTTGAAGATACCTGCAAAAAGGACAAGGAGGCCACATATTCTGACCTCCTAGAACCCCACAAGAGGAAGGCAGAATCACCATCAATAGCCCAAGGCCTATTACTGCAAGGCCAGACATGCTGTCTCCCTCCAGCCCTTTCACCAACCTTTCCTCCCAAAGCCCCCACCACCTCTCTCCTGGCTTCGATAATTAACTGCAGTGGCTACACAGAACTCACAGATTATGGGGTTTATTAGGGAAGTACCAAGCTACAATTCGAGTTCAGGGAAAATGCTCAGTCTCTCTCCCCAGCCCACCATCTCTCAGCCAAGTCTCTCACAGTCTCTCAACCCGGCAGTGCATGTCTCTCGGTGTCTTACTCAACAACACGTGTCTCTTGCATCTCTTTCCCAGCAGCACATGTCTCTTTCAGGAGTGCTTGTCTCTTTCGGCAGCATGTTTTCCTCAACCAGCAGTCAGAGTTCTGCCTCTAGGAGGCCTCCTTTTGAGCTCGGCAGAGTGGCCAAACCAACCAATCATAACAACAGAATTCTAAGCACCTGAGAGTGAGCCTCCCATAACATTGCATTGTGCCACGCCCAACAGAAATAACCCAGGTGGATAACACTTACAATCAGGAGCTCCTCAGTTGCTCATTCTGCCACTGAGTTTACAATGACTTATGGGTAGAAAAGCCATACTAAGTAATTTACTACACTGCAATACCTAAATACAATTCTTTTGAATTCCTTAGCAGGGAGTTCCAGTGCTGCTACTTCCTTAGGGATGTGTTCTGGGTCTATATCCTGCTCCCTTGTTTCTACCACTTTATCTTGCTCCTTTGTGTGGATTGTGATGTTCTCTGAGACGTTTTGACATTGCTGCATTTATATCTCTGTTACTGTTCATGAACAGCAGTAAAGGACAGTCAGTCTCTTCATGGTGGCCGTTTATCATTGGCCAGTTGGTGGAGAAGGAAGTGGTTACTGTCACTCAGTAAGTGGAGCTGCAGGAGGTGCGAATCTGGTTGTATCATATGGGGACTATTGCTGTCTCCTGCTCAGTTAGACAAAAACAACAATTGAAAAACCAACAAAAATGTAAAAGCACGTGGACAAAAAACACACTGCATAAACACACAGGAACAATCACCAAAAAAAGGGAGAAAAAAAAAACCCTCCAAAATCTGGGGAGAGGGCAATAAAGAAAAAAAGTAGAGTAGGAGAATAATGAAGAAAAAATGGGAAAAATGCAAAAAGATATACAAGGAATGGTGTTAGCCACGAGAAAGAAATATTGGAAGCAGGAACAGGGAAGAGAGAAAAAGCTGAAAACTAGAACCTGGGAAGAGAAGAATAAAGAATAATAATAAAAGGTACAATAATAATAATAATAATAATAATTTTGAAACAGATAAAAACAAACTAGAAAAAGAAAAAAAAATCTCAGTGGGCAGGGCACCCAGGCTCTGCCCAAGCACACAGACTGGGATGGAATTCCTGCCAGCCCAGAAGATGGGTGGGAGTGAGGGATGGCTGCACTTCCGTTCACAAAGAGGGTGTGGGGTGTAAGAGTAACAAGGGGAATATTGTACCTTTCTGGTCATTAGCGTCCAGAATGTGCTTGCCGTTTCTGGCATGTAGAGCCTATTCTTAAGCCCCTGGAATCTGGTAGAAAGCTGTTGGTTTAAATAGCCAAAATGGTCAAACAGCTTATAAACATTCAAAATGGCTGCACCCTCCAGACAGGCAAAAGTCCACAGCTCAGCCCTCCTTCCTCTTTGCTGTTTCCCCTTTTATTCACTGGCCACCAGTGCAGTCCTCTGTGCAGTCCCTGGCTAGGAGGGCTAAATTTTATGTTAATTCTTAGGTCAATATCCAAGCTGTCTGTGCCGTCAGGATCGCTGCCAGACCACAGCTCCGTATGTCTCTTTTTTTGGTGTTTTCATGCAAATTTTTTTACCAGTTGGAGTTTAGTCCAGTTCTATATCCTTCCCTTCAAGGCTCCAGGGCTCCAGGATTATCTTCTGTATCTGTGTTAATTGGTTCCCCTTTTCTTTGTTGAAGAGGGTTTATGCAGTCTTTCTGCCTATTCCACTACTTTACAGGACCTAGATTTAGATATTCTTATTAATGTTGAGAATTCAGGTTTGGCCTCTTGTAAGGAGAAAATAACATCTGATCTTTTAAAAAAGGGATTTTATTTTATCTAATGATGGCCTCTTTTAAGGAGGTCTGGTGAGTGTATGTAATTATAGAATTATAATTTATAAAATTGTATATCTAACAGTGATGAATGATGTAATTAATACTGTCTAGAGGCACAAGCAAAACCCTAAAACTATAACTTTTTCTTTCTCTTTGTTTACGTAATTGGTAAAGAACCAAGATAGCTCTCTCAAGATGTTAAGCCATGTACGTTAAGTCATGGTTCTAATGCAGCAGATTTTATGCTGTTCTGTCCACATTCTCTTCTACTTCTTGACTAGCAAATTTTATGTTTTTAAAATGGTTGGGAAGTTAGTGTTAACTAACTGAATGAATGTGCCATACACAGATTGTGACAGGTATGATGTTAAAAAAAAGTTAGTAGTTGGTTATGTGACTGAATACATTCATGGTTTATATGTTAAAATTCATCTTGAAATATTCTAATTGTTCTTTATACAGGAGGAATTTGTGAAGTGGAAAGGCTCTCTGTTCTTCCGATTTGTCAGCACTCTGATAGATTCACACCCAGATATTGCCAGGTAAATTTTTACCCTCAAATGCCAGACAATGGAAGTAATGCTTTACCTAAATTCTGGTATATACTGATCTCCTTTCTTTCAAATTGGTTTAAAGTTGACTCTTTTAGGATTTTGTGAGCCTTTGACAGTTGCCAGAAAAATGAGCTGATTTTAAATATATTAATCACAGCTTTATTTTGCATGGGGGGGGGGGTAGATCTGCCCAGATTTGCTAATATTGTCTGTTCCTCCTAAAGGAGTAATCAAGACTAATATATGCCTTTGTGATATTAAACTATATGTCATTTTGAACTGTAATAGCTGTCTGTTATTAACTGTTGACTTAATATGTTGATTTCTAGGCCAGTAAAATGTTACTTCCTTTTTTTAAAAATAATTCTGTGTTTTTGGTGAAAGTTTACATGTTAAATTTAGGTTCCCATTTGACAGTTTCTATACAGATTATTCAGTGACATTATTTACATTTTTCACAGTGTGTCAATATTCTCTTTAATTGTGTCTTCTTGTTTCATTTCTAGTACCCTAGCTTCCCTAGCCCCTTAACTTCTCATCTTTGCTTTAGAGTAAAGGTGACCTTTTGGTCTCACAGACCTGGTTTTTAGTAGAACGCATTCAAACCCACCAGCTACTCCTCGGAAGGAAGGTTGGGCAGTCTACTTCCATAGTGAAACTGTCTCGGAAACCCAAGAAGGAGTCTCTATAAGTCAGGTTCGATTCAACAGCAGTGAGTTTGGTTTTTGAGTTTGATACATACAGGTAGTATCGTTTATTTTGTGTGTCACTTTGTTGGTTTGCTTAAAGATGATCTCGGGATAGTTTCAGATCAAGGTCTAAAGAGTTTTTCTGGGCAGTAGTCCTTTCTGGGCTCAACTGGTCCAATTAGTTTGCCCACCCCCCAATTTTTATTCTGATTTCGGTGAAAGTGGGCAGAGTAAATTCATCTTCCATACACTTTGTCTCATGAAATTGACTGTAATTTCCCATAATGAAGTAGCTCTCTTCCCACTTCTTCCCCATAGTTACCTCTTCCCTGTTTCCTTCCTTCCCATGCACTCCTGCCCCTCGAGCTGACTCCCTGTGAGTGCACAACCCATCTATTCTCCCATGATAGATCTCTCCAAGGAGTGTGTCTGTGTAATGTAAATGTTCAGCTCATATGCCTGTCTTTTGTTTGGCTGGAAGCCACAGGAGTGCGTTCAATTTCAGGCCTAAAGGGCAGTTAGGGGCCATAGTCTCAGGAGTTCCACCAGGTTCTAT
Organism: Orycteropus afer afer; assembly: GCF_000298275.1. NCBI lineage: Eukaryota > Metazoa > Chordata > Mammalia > Tubulidentata > Orycteropodidae > Orycteropus > Orycteropus afer. The sequence continues at coordinate 1,849,307 of NW_006921808.1, forward strand.
CAGACCAACAAACCTGGTCCCTTTTTTTTTTTTTTTTTTCCCAATGATTTGTGTTTTGTTCCACATTGTTCTCCCACTGTATCCAAGATCTCCTATCTAGATCCCTCTCTGAGTGGTTGACAGTACTAGCTGGGCACCATATAGTTCCTCTGGTCTTATAGTGATACAGGCTGAGAATAACATGGTATACCACTCCCTTGGACTAATTGTTTCCATGCATGTTTGGTTTTCTTCATTTCTCTTTTCTCTGGATGATAGTTTGGCCTTTTTTAAGAATTTGAATTTTATTCTTCATTTTTTTCTCATTCTATCCAGGATCATCTATTATGACCCCAGTCAGAATGGTTGGAAGTGGTAGCTTACTGCATCTGGTTCTTCTGTTGTCAGGGTAAATGAAGCTGTGTCTCATATAGGCTATTAACCTTGTAGGCTTGTTTCTTCTCTGAGACTTAGGTTTTCTTACTCTTTTATTCCTGACAAGTAGAGACCAGTAGTTGTATCTTACATGGCCACTTACAAGCTTTTAGGACCCTAGCTGCTACTCACTTCACATGAACTTTGTGTACTATATTATGCCAGTTGGCTGACTTGTCCCATGAGGCTAGGGTCCTGAGCCTTCAAACCTCTAAAACCAATCTTTCAGGGTATTTGGCTATGTCTAAGGAGTATCTCTCATTGTGTCTTCTATGAATATATATGCCTGCACAAATATGTCTGTATTTATATGTACATAAAGATACTTCTGTCAGTGCACACACACACACACACACACGCCTACCCATATGCCTTTATGCCAATACACATACATATGAGTCTATGTACTCATTTTTTTGGTCATTGTTGATGATGTTGCTCATATATATACATGTGTATATATATAATATATATATAATTCTTTAGTATAAGCATCCTTTTCTCTTGAGTGTTTCTCAGCTATATCATTTACTTTGGTTGAAATGTTCTCATTACACCCATATTTGGTGCCACTTTTCTCATCATGAAAAACAATTCGTATCTATGATCTAGAACATGATTCCACCTCTCCCCCAACCCTCCCTGGTAAGCACCAGTGAATATTGGTCTCTTTATGTATGTATCTGTTCTTTTCTTCTTATAAAATAAGGATCATGCAGTATGCGTCCTTATGTGATTGACTTATTTCACTTACAATTATGTCCTCTGAGTCCATCTGTGTTAGGTTCTACAGACCCATCATTATTCTTTTATATTTGTGCACCATTCCATTGCATGTGTGTACCATATTTTTCTTACCCATTCAGCCATTGATGGGCACTTAGGTTTACATTTTTTTGCTGTTAGGAATAATTTCATAGGGTTTTTAATGGCTGGTTTTTCCAAAGTAGATCACCAGACCTTTCTTTTGAGGTACTCTGATAGACTTGAACCTTTGAGTAGAACTTTTGAGTAGTAGCTGAGCATGTTAACTGTTTTCACCACCCAGGGATTCCATTGGGCACATGTTGTTGTTAGGTGCCATTGATAGGGTTCCAACTCATATTGACCCTACATACAGCAGAAAAAAACATTGCTGAGTTCTGTGCTATCTTCACAGTTGTTGCTATGCTTGGGCCCATCATTGCAGTCACTGTGTCTGTCCATCTCATTTAGGGTCTTCCCCTTTTTTTTGTTGACCATCTACTTTACCAAGCATGATACCCTTCTCCAGGGACTGGTCCCTCCTGAAAATTACCAAAGTATGAGAGGCAAAGACTTGCCTTCCTTAATTGTAAGGAACATTCCTACTGTACTTCATCCAAGATAGATTTGTTTGTTCTTCTGGAAGTCCATGGTATATTTAATATTCTATGTCAACACCATAATTCAAATGCATTAGTTCTTCTGTGGGCTCTTTCTTCATTGTCCAGCTTTCACAGACATATGAGGTGATTATGAAAATACAATGGCTTGGGTGAGGCACACCTTAATCTTTAATGTGACATCATTACCATTTAACCTTTTAAAGAGGTCTTTTGAAGCAGATTTGCCAAAATTTGATTTCTTGACTGCTGTTTCCATGCCTGCTGATTGTGGATTCCAGTAAAATGAAAACCTTGATAACGTAAGTTTTTCTCCACTTATCATGATGTTGCTTATTGGTTCAGTTGTGAGGATTTTTGTTGTTTTTATGTTGAGGTGTAATACATTCTGGAGGCTGTAGTTTTTGATCTTCATCAGTAAATGCTTCAAGTTCTCTTTACTTTCTACTTGTGTCATTTGCATATCGCAGGTTGTTAATGCCTTCCTTCAATCCTGATGTCACATTATTCTTCATATAGTCCAACTTCTTGGATTATTTGCTCATCCTGGGCACTTGACTGCTAACCAGAAGGCTGGCGGTTCAAACCCACCAGCCACTCCTCGGAAGGAAGATGGGGCAATCTACTTCCATAGT
>NW_006921808.1:1851869-1852577 GCF_000298275.1 Orycteropus afer afer
ACAGATTCTCCATGAGCATATTAAGTATTATCCATAATTTATTATGATCCACACAGTTGAATACTTATGAATAGTCATTAAAACGCAAGTAAACATATTTATAGTATCCTCTGCTTTCAGGCAAGATGCATCTCACATCAGCGATGATATCCCTCATTTCATGTCTTTTTCTGATGCCTCTTAAATTTCTGGCAGTTGCCTGTCTTATGTACTGTTACAACTGTTTTAAAATTATCTTTAGAAAATTTTATGTGTGTGTGATATTAATTATATTGTTCAATAATTTCTGCATTCTGTTTTATCCCCTTTCTTTGTAATGGACACAAATAATCTCTCCTGTTACTTGGCCAGGTACCTGTCTTCCATATTTCTTGACATAGACGAGTGAATGCCTCCAGCATTGCATCCATTTGTTGAAACGTGTCAATTGGTATTCTGTCAGTTTCTAGAGCCTTGTTTTTGTATAATACCTTCAATGCTTGTTCCTTCAGTATTGCCAGTTCTTGATTGTATGCTGCCTTCTGAAATGCTTTACCATCATCCTTTTCCTTTTGGTACAGTGACGGGTATTCCTTCCATATTCTTTTTTTCTTTTTTTCCTTCCATCTTCTATTTATTTATTTATGTATGTATGTATGTATGTATGTATGTATGTTTTTATGTATGTATGTATGTATGAATGAATGAATGAATGAATGATTTGGGTGA
>NW_006921808.1:1867706-1873917 GCF_000298275.1 Orycteropus afer afer
CCATCTTGCCCCGCCTCCTCCTTCCATCTTCTTTTGAATGCTTCCTTCATCGTTTGATATTTTGCCCATAAAATCCTTCAGTATTATATAAGGTAAGGTTTGATTTTTTTTTTTCTTCATTTCACTTAGCTTGAGAAATGCTAAGAGTGTTCTTCTGTTTTGGTTTTCTGACTCCAGCTCTTTGCACATTTCACTCTAATACTTTATTTCATCTTCTTAAGCCACCCTTTAAAATCTTCTGTTCACCTCTTTTACTTCATCATTTCTTACTTTTGCTTTAGCTATTCTCTGGTCAAGAATAAGTGTCAGAGTCTCTTGACATCCATTTTGGTCTTTTCTTTATGGTTTTTTAATAATATTTTGCTTTCTTCGTGTATTTTGTACACTGTGGTGGCTTGTGCATTACTGTGATGGTGGAAGCTATGCCACTGATATTTCAGAAGCATCATGGTCACCCATGATGGACAGGTTTCTACAGAGCTTCTAGACTAAGACAGACTAGGAAGAAAGACGTGGTGGTCTACTGCTGAAAAATTGGCTGCTGAAAACCTTATGAATAGCAGTAAATCATAGTTTTGTTTATAATGAGTTAATTCTTTGGAAACTTTCTAGATGTTATTGTTATTTTCAGGTGCTGTTGAGTGAGTTCCAACTCCTAGCGACTCCATATACAACAGAGGGAAACACTGCCTCCTCCTGTGCCATTGTCACAATCATATAAACTCTCTAGATGTTGTTGTTGTTGTTGTTATGTGCCATTGTAGCGACCCTTCCTTGGGTTTCCGAGGCAGTATAGTATCACTACAGAAGTAGATGGCCCAGCCTTCCTTCCAAGGAGTGGCTGGTAGGTTTGAACCGCCAGCCTTGTGGTTAGCAGTCAAGTGCCTTAGCCACTATGCTACCAGAGTTCCCAACTCTCTAGATAGTATCTCATAATTGGTGGTGATTATACCTGGTTCTTACTTACCTCAGAATAAATAGAGGTTGGGAAAAGATGCTTACTGGTAATCTAATGCCAACACCCAGAAAGGGCTGCCTTCTGTCTCTCTTAAGGAATCTTTAATCAAACATTACTTGGAATGTTATTTTCTTTTACCTTTTCAGCTGTTTCCATTTCCTTCGCATATCTAACTGGTTAGGATGTGTAAGTCTTAATCCAGTGAAAGTTATTACCCTTTGAAGCCCCAAGAGGAGTACTGGATATTATGGATTTCTGGCTTTTCATGGTACAAAGCTGGCTGCTTCTGTTTTCAGCTCTGAGCATACAAATTCTTTGCATAATATATTACTATTGAACTTACCTGTAAAGTATGGTAAGCCAGTTATTCCCCAGAGAGTAAATTTTGTAGTATCTTGCTCATTATTTGCTTATGTATATTTTAATTTTAACTATGTGTGTTTTTTACCTAAAATCTGAGTAGATTAGCATTTGACATCAAGTCAAAGCTCAAAGCAGCCCTTCTTCTTCTTTTCTTTTTTTTTTTAATTATTGTGATTAGGGTGAAAGTTTACAGAGCAAATTCATCTCCCATACAGCAGTTCACATACACTTTGTCTCATGAAATTGACTGTAATCTCCCACAGTGCAACAGCTGTCCTCCCACTTCCTCCCCATAGCCACCTCTTCCCTGTGCCCTTCCTTCCCATGTACTCCTGCCTCTGAGCATCTCTCTATGCATACACAGCGCTTCTCTGCTCCCGTGATTGATCTCTCCAAAGAAGTATATCTATGTAATGTAAATGTTCAGCTCATATGCCTGTCTTTTATTTGGCTAGAAGCCATAGGAGTGGATTCAATTTCAGACCTGCAGGGCAGCTAGGGACCATAGTCTCAGGGGTTCCACCAGGCTCTATTAGACCAACCAATCTGGTCTCTTTTTTTTTTTTTTTTTATGATTTTGAATTTTGTTCCATTTTTCTCCCACTCTATCCAGGATCTCCTACATAAATACCCCTCCGAGTAGTTAACAGTGGTAGCTGGGCAGTCCTTCTAGAACAAGAATTACTAGGTGATATCTAATTTTACATTTCTATATAAGTAACTTCAAATCTGAAGAGACTATCCAGGTAGACTATCATTGCTGTGCCGTGGCAAACGAAACTATAATAAAATACCAGAGGAGGTAAATTCTCTTTAATTTTTGTGGAGATATTTTTTACTTGTTGGGCCCAAGATTTTCTCCATTCTTTGTCAAAAATGATTCACTCTTGTTTATTATGGGAGAATAGAAGGGCTGTGTATGCACAGGGAGACAGCTCAGGGGACAGGAGTGCATGGAGGGAAGGACACGGGGAAGAGGTAACTATGGGGAGAAGTGGGAGGGGAGCTGCTGCATTGTGGTAAATTGTCATCAATGTCATGAAACAAAGTGTATGTGAACTGCTGGATGGGAAATGAATTTGCTTTGTAAACTTTCACCAAATCACAATTTTAGAAAAAGGGGGCACAACAAGGGAGTAGTCACAGGGAGAAGAGGAGAGGAGAGTTTTTTATGGTTGGGGATTGTATTTGGAGGCATGAAATCAAATGTGCATGAACTGTTGAATGTAAAACAAATCTGCTTTGTAAATTTGCACCCAAAGCACAATAAAAATAATAATAAATAAAAACTGCCTACAAGAATTTAAAAAAAAAAATTATTCACCCTTGTTTAGAAAGAACTTCACTTTATATTGTGACCTCCTTTCAAGCCTAGATATTCTGACTTCCTATCAAGCCTAGATCACTAAAGAATACAATTTTTGTAGAATATACTGCCTTCTTAGATCACACAGGTACATGCAGGGGGCCTTTAGCAAACTTTTAAGGAATAGAGTTTTATTTTCATATTCATAAGTGTGGCTGCCCCCTTATTCCCTAAGTGAAAAGTCATAATGTGATTATCTGCAGTGGAAGTTTTATGTAGGCTTGTTTTAATCACAATTTCAGAACTTCCTTCCCAGACTTTTAATTGATACATGTGCTACAAATACAAACAGATTCTAATTAGCTAAGGAAAACGTTGCATGCAGTGGAATTGATTTCGGACTCAAAATGACAATATAGAACAGAGTAGAACTGCCTTACTGGGTTTCTTAAACTGAAACACCAGCAGATCTGCAGGTCCTTTCTTCTGGAGATGCTGGTGGGTTCAAACAGCTGACCTTTCTCAGCAGCTAAGTACTTAACCATTGTACCACCAGGCTCCTTGAGGAAACCATTCCAAAAAAACCAAACTTACTGCCATCAGGGCCATTCTGACTGATAGCAACCCACCATTGGATTTCTGAGGCGGTAAATATTTATAGAAGTAGACTGCCCCATAAACATTAGGAGAAGGTAAATCTGCAAAGCCCTAATGCATTCTGAAACCAAGTGCAAAGCATTTGGATTATTCTTGTCACTGCTTTTCTCCAGTTGAGAGTTAAATAGTGCTCTTGGTAAAAACTGCATTTGAGCTCTGAAATGAAATTGAAACATTGCTCTGGAGAATATGAATAGACCAAACAAGCCCTGCACTACCTTTGGCTGACCTCTATGTAAAACTCATTTGGCATTTTCTCACCTACTATCCTGATAAAACAAACTGTTATGTAGCCTAGAGTTGAATAACTTAGACTTTTATCCATTCCCATTTGGTTTTTGAAAACTGTTCTAGCTACCTAGTACCACTCTGACAGGAATATACTGCAAACGGGATGGCTTGAATAAATAGGAGTTTATTCTTACAATTTGGAGGCTTTAAGTCCAAGTTCAAAGTGCAGGGCTCTAGGGGCTCAGTGAAAGCCCCTCCACTTTGGGCTTCACCTCTGCTTCCTGCACCCAGCCCACTGGAACTAGAGGCTTTTCTTCACTCAGACAGATACTGGCTGCTGGGACTGTCAAACCCAAGGTTGACAAGTAAAAAGGCACACTCTTGATGTTACTGAACCACACGGCAGGCCATTAATTCAAATCCACTGAAAGTCCCAAGTTCAGCAGATCATGGCAGGCTGCTGAACAATGACATGGCTACATGCAAGGTCCAGGCGTGCCATCAGCTAGAGACCATTCCCAAAGCTGTTTTTTATATACAGGAAGCAGACCACTTCCCTAAAGCAGCTACTCAGCTGCTAGTGGTAGGTCCCACCATGGAGTTGATTGCCAGTCTCCTCATGGGGAATAACTACCACTAGCTGCCCAGCCATTCAACTTGCCCACTGTACAGATCTTCAATGGGTGGTATCTGTATAGATCTTCACTGCATGACTCCAGTCCCCTAGTTCCTGAGTGGTGACCTCACTTCCTTGGCCTGCTGGGCCCCTATGTCCTTGGGCATGGCAGCCCCGCCCCCTCACTCTTGGGCAGTGGCTATGGCTTCATCCACTGGTTCACATGAACGAGCAGCCCCACACTCCAGAACCAAGTTGGTGAAGGTCTGGCTCTTTGAAACCTAGGGGGCTGTGGTGGTTCCACCCCCAAAGGCCATGGTCCTATCCTTTGAGACTGAGGCAGCTCTGCTTCCTGTTTCCTTGGTCTCTCCGCTTCTGCCACTTAATGCACGAGGACAGCCTACTCTGCCAGGAATCTTCCTGCCCAAAGGCCACTCAGCTTTCTTGCTCCATGGACTGGCCAACCTGCTACTCCATCTCATGATGGTCTTTAATGCCTAAAGGCAACCCACTCTGCCAGGAAGCTACCTACCCAATGGCACCTGGCTTTCTCCTCCATGGGGTGGTAACCCTGTTGCTGTTTAATGCCAGTCTCTGGGCTCTGCTACTACTGTCTCTTACTTGGGTCTCTCTGCTGGTATCTCTCTTCCAGTCTCTTGGCTCTGTTTCTGCCGTCTCTCATGCCACATGCTGGGGTCTCTCTGCCAAGGCCTTGGGTCAAGGGCACACTTCACTCCTGTTTCCACATTTTAGGTATCTGTCAGAGCAGCACCCCACTCTCTCGGTACCATATGTGTTAGGCTGCATTCTCTATAGAAGCAAAACCAGTAAAGCTTATATATACATATAGAGAAAGAAATTTATTTAGGAAAATGGTTCACACACTTAAAGAAGTTGGCAAGTCCCAAATTCTTGGATCAGACATCAAGCTGGAGGCTTTTCCTGACTCACACAGCTGCAGGGGCTGAGAGCTCAAGGTTGGTGGGCAATATACTGGCTGTTGACTCCAACAAATGATGAATCCAAGATCTTCAGGCCAATTGGTGGATTATTCACTCATGGACAGTTGCAGGCAGCGCAACAGGATCCCGATCCACAGAAGAGTGTCTCTTTTCCCAGGATGTCCATAAAGAAATTGGAAGCAGGCCACACCCCTAGGGAAACTCCCTTTCAACAGATTGGCTGCTTAAAACATATACATCTGATCCCATCATGGAAATAACCCACATCACAATTGCTTAAACCACACAGAATTGTGGTCCAGCCAAGTTGACACACAGCTCCAACTGTCACAGAAACCATTAGAATTTTCCCCTCTAGATTGCTGCAGTACTAATGGCACCTGTGTCCCACCCACTATGCATGTATGTTGAAAGCCTCTATCAGGTTTGGGGCATAAGTTGTAAGGAGAAGAACCCAGAGCTTGCTGATGATTCCATAGGACAGGGTGTAGGGAAAAGTATTATTTAACATTTTGGAGAAGGTCAGTGCAAATGAATCACAATGAAGGATACATGCCCTAGTCACCCAAACTATGAAGCTTTTGTGATTAGCTCTTTCTTACAGAAAAGTTTCCAATTACTAAAATCGGTTTTTATTCACTTTTGTGGGCAACAGACTTGAAGTTGGGGGACGAAAGTCAAATGGTGATCATTACCATTACATCAGCCTTAAGGGACCACTGCCCCACTGCCTTCTACTTGAAGAATCAGTTTAGGGTCGGTGGGTTGATTGTTTTTCCCATAAGAATTGTAACTGAATATACCACCTAGTTAGAATTCTGAAAGGAAAGCTGGTAGAGAACGCCTTTTCTTGTTGTTGTTGTTAAGTGCCGTCGAGTCGTTTCCGACTCATAGCAACCCCATGAACAGCAGAACGAAACACTGCCTGATCCCGCGCCAGCCCCACAATCCCTGCTATTCTTGAGCCCATCATCACAGCCACCATGTCAATCCATCTCATTGAAGGCCTCCCCCTCTTTCGTTGACCCTCCACTCTACCAAGCATGACTTCCTTCTCCAGGGAATGGTCCCTTCTTACAACATGACCAAAATAGGTGAGACCAAGTCTGGCCATTCTT
>NW_006921808.1:1876712-1880613 GCF_000298275.1 Orycteropus afer afer
CGTATTACCCCCACCTGGGTCCCTGTGGCTGACTGTACCTCTGTCTGGCTTCCTGGCTTTTAATCCCCTTTCTCCTGCTCTTCTGGCCTGCTGCTTTGGGCGTCCCTGAGTTGTCCCTGGGGCTGACTGCTCCTCTGTCCGGGTTCCTGGCTTTTCATTCCCTTTCTCCTGCTCTTCCGGTCTGCTACTCTGGGCGGGACTGAGTTGCCTCTCCTCACTTAATCCCTTTGGCTGACTGCTCTTCTCTCTGGCTTCCTGGCTTTTAATCCCCTTTCTCCTGCTCTTCCTGCTTACTACTTCGGGCGTCCCTGAGTTGTCTCTCCTCACCTGTAACCCTGGAGAACACCTTTACATACCTTGAATTCAAGAAGTAGGCTGTTGGGTAAGGAAGGCAAAATAAGCTAAATTTGTATCTTGCTTTAGCTCTGAATGGAGTTGTTCATCAGGATAGATTTGTTGTGTTAGGTTCCATCATGTTGGTTCTAACTCATAGTGACCTGACGTAGAAAAGAATGAAACACTGCCTGGTCTTGCACCATCTCCACAGTCGTTGCTATGTTTGAGCCCATTGTTGTAACAATTGTATCAGTCCCTTTCATTGAGGGTCATCTTTTTTGCCATTCCTCTATTTTACCAAGCATGATGTCCTTCCCCTGGGACAGATTTAGTTATTCTTTATCCTTATTTATAATTCTCAGTATTGCAGAATCCTTGGTATATTTTTAAAAGCTCTATGCAAGTAGCAAATTTTGTTTCTCCTTTCTTCCCAGTTTTGGAGAATTTTGCCTGGTTCACCTGCTACTGAAGAGGAATCCTGTCATGTTCTTCCAGCACTTCATTGAGTGTATTTTCCACTTCAATAACTATGAGAAGCATGAGAAGTATAACAAATTCCCCCAGTCAGAGAGGTCAGTGAATTGACTAAAGTAATCTCTTTATCTCAGTAAGACTTGGTTGAACCTTAAGAGATGTTCATCTGTTTTGTATACAGTGGTTAGATCAGATCCTAACTTAAGTATTTATTGTGGCAGTCCTTGCTTTCTTTGGCAGGACCAAAGGTAAAACAATTAACTTGTAAGAATAATTTCCTAAGGAAGGTTCCTGTAATGAACATTAGCCTCAGCAGTGTGCTTAAGCCATTGGTATATAGCTTTTAGGATGACGTTACAATGCTGTATGCAGGCTCTTTTTTTCCATGTTTACATGATGCAGTAAAATTGTTCTGTTTTGCCATAGAGAGAAGCGGCTCTTTTCATTGAAGGGAAAGACAAACAAAGAGAAACGAACGAAAATCTACAAATTTCTTCTACAACACTTCACAGATGAACAACGATTCAATATCACCTCTAAAATCTGCCTTAGTATTTTGGGTAGGCCTGGAGTGTTTGGTGTATTTAAAAGTAAAGCTCTGTGTTGGTAATGGACCCAGCCAGTCTGTAGCAAATGTGAACCTCCCAGTATAAGAAGACCCTTGTCTTTGTTCTTCCTTAGCATCTGCTGGCCCCAGATGGACCCTCCTTGGACGATTAGATCCCACTTCCCAGGCAATGGTTGAGGTTTCCCAGAGGCTGATCTTTTGTGCTTTCTTTCATTATGCTTTCTCTCAGCATGCTTTGTAGATGGTATCCTTCCCCTGGATATGGAAGCAAACGAGCTACTCTCAGACACCTTTGAAGTCCTCAGCTCAAAGGAAATCAAACTTTTGGCAATGAGTTCTAAGCCAGATAAGGACCTCCTGATAGAAGAAGATGACTTGGCCTTGGCCAATGTAGTTATGCAGGAAGCACAGAAAAAGCTCATCTCACAAGTGAGTTTGGGGTTTTCTCTAAGAATATCTCACTCTGCTTCCCCTGTTTGTCCCTTAGGTATTGGTGGTATAACTGAGATCCTGATTTTATTCTTACTATTGGCTTTAACTGTCTTCCAGGTTGTGATTATTCTCAAACCCATGATTCTAGCACCAGATTCTCTGTAAATCTAAACCTGGTTCCACTTACCTGCCTTGGATGTGCTTCAGGCATCTCCTGCTTCCTGTGTCAAAACCAAATTAATCATCTATTCCTCCTATTCTTTTCCTTCTTTTTACTACTGCTCATACCCCAAGAAAAAATAATAAGTGTTTGAAAAAAACATAACTTGCTTTCCTTTTTCCTGTCATCTATATTGTGGAGAATGGAATTGTCCATAAAGTTGTCCAGAAGAGAAACCCAGTATTCTCTAGGCCAGAATTTGTCATGCCATTTATAGGCTTTATTTGGCCAGTGGTTGTAGACATTTGAACATGATTAATTTAGGTGAACAACTTTGTTGTCATAACCCTCACCAGGCCCATTTCCTGTGCCTCACATGGATTGTTAATTTTCATTCTTCACCTCGTCCCAAAGGGTTTTGAGCCAAAGACATAGACTTCCTTCACATCCACTTTGCCACCCGATCTTGTCCATTTTTTTCCTGAATCTATCTGTGTTTTGCATTTCCACTGATTCTGAAGTAATTTAAGCCTGTGCCATTTTCACCTGTTTCCTTAGCATCCTTTTGTCTCTCATTTCTTTCTGTTCCAGGCCATGTACTACATTAATGCCAGAGCAATCTTTCTTAAATACAAACTTGGTCATTTTATTCTCCTGTTTAAAGTAGGTTGGAGGCAGATTAAATGCAAAGAGGCCTGGGGGAACTTTCTGGAGTGAGGGAAGTGCTTTATGTCTACATCATGGTGTTGGATACTCAACATAGCCTTTTGTCAAAACTCATTGAGCTATTCATTTAAAATGGGTAAATTTTATTGTATGTAAGTGGTACCTTACTAAAAAATGTCATTTAGAAGTGTATTAGTAGCTTCCTACTACCTTCTGAATAAAAATATGCTGATTCATTTTCAAAGAATACAACTCTTTTTATGTGTGCCATGCTGTGCCTCTCCACTTCCTCCTCTCTCGGATCTCTGCAGTCCAAATTATTGTTCATTCCTCAGATACATGTTCTGTCATGCTTCTGTTTCTTTGCATACTTGGCTCTTCTTTTTGTAATGCCCTTTCCCATCTGTTCTTTTTTTCCACCTAATTTCCTACACATCTTAAGTGTCATCTTTTCAAATAAGCCTTCCTTGATACCTGTTCCTGTTTGCTTCTTTCCTGCTTGGGCAGCCTTTCTCCATATGTGCCATAGCACCCTATCTGTCTCTTGTGTCACGTACTGTAATGTACACACATTCATCTAGAAGCAGCTTGAAAGCAGGAATTCTTTTCTTTGTTTCTCTGTCCACAAAGGTAAGGTTTGGTCTGGTGCTAATGTGTTTTCTTTTTTAATTTATTGTGCCAAAATATATAAAAACATTCACCTCTTTAACCATTTTTTTAATAATCCTTAATTGAAATTTATTTTTCATTTAAAATACCTGTTCTGTAGTGTCTTAAGTTCAAACACTATTGTGCAGTATATGAAAGAGCACTCTCTGAGTGAAGGCTATTTTAAAATTTTTATTATAGTAACTATATACGTCACAAAACATTTGATATTTCAGATCTTCACATGTACAATTCATTGACATTAATTATGAATGTCATGTTGTTCAACCAGCACTCTTGTCACAAATTATACTTCCTTTCTCCTTAATATTTGCTCAGTGTCCCCTAAACACTGAGTCTTCCTTTCCCTCTATCATTAGTAACCTTTAGTTTCTATACACTTGCCTATTCTAGATATTTCTTGTAAGTGAAATCATGCCATATTTGTCCTTTTATGACTGACTTATTCACTCAGCATAATGAATAAATAAATATATATATAATAAATAAATAAATAAATGAAATAAAGCATCACAATAAATGGAGAGAAGATTGAGGTTGTCAAGGAATTCACGTTGCTTGGTTCTACAATCGATGCCAACGGAAGCAGCAGTCAG
>NW_006921808.1:1881008-1889060 GCF_000298275.1 Orycteropus afer afer
GGTGGCTGCGATGATGGGCTCAAGTATAGCGGGGATTGTGGGGCTGGCGCGGGATCGGGCAGTGTTTCGTTCTGCTGTTCATGGGGTCGCTATGAGTTGGCAACGACTTGACGGCACTTAACAACAACAACATATTCAATATTGTTATCATGAAAGAGTGTTGGATTTTGTCAAAAGCCTATTCTACATCAGTTGAAATGATGTTCTTTTCTTCTGTTTTATTAATATGGTTTATATTACATTTTCTTAACGTTGAACCACCTGAGATGAATCTTCCTTGATCATAGTCCTTTTTAATCTTGTTGGATTTAGTTTGCTACTATTTTATTGAGAGTTTTTATATCTATATTCATAAGGGATATTTTATAGTTTTCTTCTCGTGATGCCTTTATGTGGTTTGGGTGTCAGATATTACTGGCTTCAGAAGGAGTCTGGAAGTTTCTTTAAACCACTATTGCTAAACTTACTACATGTTCAGATTTATATTTATTGTCTGTTTTTCTGCCTATTGCCCCCGTTTCAGAAACTGATAGCACTTTTTAGAAATGAGTGGTTTACAAGCAAGGAACTTTCAGAGGGAACAGGATGAATCTTACATACATGGGCTGCTGAGTCATTTTTAATTCTTAGTGATTTCTTGTAAAACATTTGTAGTTAGTGACCATTCTTGGTAAGGCTTATCAAGGCTTGATCAAATCAGGTATGTAAATGCATAGCACTTTTATAAATGTGTAGACATTTTACCAAAAAAGGGAGCAAGAGATAGAAAGGTAACTGTCTTTATGCTTAGCATTTTTGACCATTATTAGTTACTGACAGTGTACCTACCTTTGGATAGCTAGCATTGAGCTAGTTTTCATTGCCAGAGGGAAGATGGATAGACAGAATATAAAACCAAGAGTCAAGGGTCTACAATGGATTTGTAGAGATTTGCACTTTTGTCAAATTTTAACTTCTTTCTAATTCTTTTTCCTCATATAGGAAATAGGAATAGTTTGTATCCCCTCCTACTTTATAAAGCCTTAGTTCCAGTATCTGAATCAAGAATAAAAATTAACTTTTATAGCATGCTGTTGTTAGATGCCATTGAGTTTTGTTCTGATGCATAGCAACCTTATGTTAAATAGAATGAAATGTTGCCCATTCCATCCTCATACAAGTTGCTAAATTTGAGCCTATAATTGCAGCTACTGGGTCATTTCATCTCATGGAGTGTCTTCCTCTTTTATGCTAACGCTCTACCTACCTAAGCATGATGTTCTTTTCTTATAACATTTTCAAAGTCAGACAGAATCTTACCATATTCACTTCTTAGGAGGATTCTGGCTTTACTTCTTCCAAGGCAGATTTGTTCACACTTTTGGCAATCCATTCATTATTCACCAACACCATAAGTCAAATAAATATGTCAGTCTTTCTTTGGTCTTTTCCTTTTTTAAAAAAAAAAATTTATTGTGATTTGGGTGAAAGTTGACAGAGCAAGTTCATCTTCCATATAGCAGTTTGCATACACTTTGTCTCATGTCATTGACTACAACCTCCTACCTGCAGCAGCTCTCCAGCCACTTCCTCCCCATACCACCTCTTCCCAGTGTCCTTCCCTGTCGTGCACTCCCGCCCCTGTTGTGTCTCCCTGTGCATACACAGTCCTTCATTCCCGTGCACTCCTGCCACCCAAGCTATCTCCCTATGCATACACAGCCCTTCTATTCTCCCATGACTGATCTCTCCAAGGCGTGTATCTACCTAATGTAAGTATTCAGCTCATATGCCTGTCTTTTGTTGGCTGGAAGCCATAGGTGTGTATTCAATTCCAGACCTGAAGAGCAACTAGGGGCCATAGTCTCAGGAGTTCCATGAGACTCTATCAGACCAGCAAACCTGGTCCCTTTTTTTTTTTAATGATTTTGAGTTTTATTCCACATTGTTCTCCCACTCCATCCAGCATCTCCTACATAGATCCCCCTCTGAGTGGTTGACAGTGGTAGCCAGGCAATATCTAGTTCTTCTGGTCTCATAGTCATATTGGCTGAGGATCACATGGTGTTTATCAGTCTCTTGGACTAATTGTTCCCATGTGTCTTTGGTTTTCTTCATTCCTCTTTGCTCTGGACGAAGAGAGACCCATTGTTATATCTGTATGGCTGCTTGCAAGCTTTTAAGATCTCAGTCGTTACTCACCAAAGTAGGATGTGGAACAATGTTTTTGTGTAGTATGTTGTGCCAGTTGAGCTGGATGTCTCTTGAGACCATGGTCCCAAGCCCACAGGTCCAACTACTTGCTCCCTCTGGGTAGCTGGCTATAGCCAAGAAGTGACTACAACCTTGTCCCTTGTCAGCTCTACTATATACCTGGAAATTCTTACAGAACATACAAATACAATTGTAGAAACATTGTCTGCCACTGTCATGGGCACACCACCCTTGCACAGACATACCTAATAGTTCATTCTGTCCAGCCATCTATCTACCTGTAGATCAATGTTTGCCTTCACTAACAACACAGTACTGTACGTGCAGAAGGGTTCTTCTTTGTTGTCCCATGCAGCACCTCCCATGCACCTCTCTCTGACTTCCTCTTCCTCAGTGCCACTGTATTGATCACTCGTACTTGGTGGTACATTGCCTTTCCCTTCACCCAAATCAGAACTTGCCTCTACCTATCTAGCAGTGTTCCCTTCTCTCCCCTCCCACCCCGGTAACCAACAAAGAAAATTTCCTTCCATATATAAACCTTTCCTTGACTTTAAAATAATGGACTAATAAAATATTTGTCCTTCTGTGATTGACTTATTTCACTCAGCATAGTGTCTTCCAAGTTCATTCATGTTGTGTGGTGTTTTACAGATTCTACGTTATTCTTTAGGGTTGTATAATATTCCATTGTGTGTATGTACCATAGTTTGTTTATCCATTCTTCAATTGATGGGCACCTAGGTTGATTCCATCTTTTTGCTGTTGTAAATCATGCTGTGATGAACATGGGTGTGCATATATCTGTTCTTGTCCTGGTTCTCACTTCTTTAGGATATAAATCTTTCTTTGGTCTTTCTTATTCATTGTCCAGCTTTCAAAGGCAATTGAAAATACCATAGCTTGGGTCATATGAGGACTTTAATCCTCAAAAGCTGTACTGAAAGAATTTCAACTGTACTGAAAGAATTAGGTCAAGGAGAAGTCAAAGGTCATTCAGAAGTTTATAAAAGTTTATGCAACTCATTTGTGTTATTACAGGTACAGAAGAGGAATTTCATAGAAAATATTATTCCAATTATCATCTCCCTGAAGACTATGCTGGAGAAAAGTAAAATCCCAGCTTTGCGCGAACTCATGGCCTACCTAAGGGTAAGTGGCAACCACTTATTTTTGTGGTTATGGCCCACCACAAGTCCGCTACTCAACATCTTCTGGTAGTTAGCATGATTGAGCTCAAAATGTTGCAAATTTAGCTCTAATCATTTTTAATATGCCTGACAGGCTTTTATCTACTGAGGAGAAAGTGGAGAGTTCGCTGAAGTTGTTTCTTCCCTTTTGCATGCCATTGAGGTTATGAAAAGCTGAGTTGCTATACAGAGAACATGATTCTTATTCAGTGTTGAGGATTTTCTTAACAAGGATCAAGAACAAAGCCATCCTCTTAGCTCATTTTAGTGCGGGATAAAGCGAAAATTGGTCATCATGTATAATTTTAGGGTGTTTATCTTTAACACTTTCTCAGATTACAATATCAGGAAGTCATAGCCCACTAACAGTGTGCCTTAGGGGACTACATATTGAGGCTGGCTATCATCAGAGAGCTGGACTCTCTATCTGTGAAGCTGGGACCCACATAAGTCTCAGTCTGTGAAGGTCTACATGAGCGCAACATCTTTCAATTAGAAATAAAGGCAATATTTTTTCCTCTTTAACTGAGCAGTTATTTCATATGACACCTTTAAAAAAAAATGCTAAATTTTGTTTAAAAAAGGACTATAACAAAATTATACTGAATTTTTCAAAGAGCTTTTTGTTCTAGAGTAGTTAAGATGGGAAAGATAAGCTAATTGTATGGAAAAACAAGAACTTCCAATTATTTTTATATCTTTATTGTCTTGTTTTAAGGAAGGAAAAATAAGAGCTTAGATCCTAAGAGACCACTTAGACACTTAAGAAAATAAGTCTGTCTCCTGTTTCTGAGATACATAAAGAGGATGGCTACAGTATTGCTTTAATTCTGTAACACAGCATTTCTTCATTTTAAACTTTCTGTAATGGATAAGTGCTTGACTACTAACCAAAAGGCTGTCAGCTTGAACCCACTCAAAGACACCTCAGAAGACAGGTCTGGTGATCTGCTTTTTAAAGATCATAGCTTTGAAAAACCCTATAGAACAGTTCTACTCTGTAACATCATAATCTGTAGCACATGGCGTCACCATAAGTCAAAATTGACTTGTTGGCAGCTAACAACAATAGTATTTGATGACACCTAATGACTAAAGCAGCCAGAGTAAGCCCTGCTCTCACTGGCAGCTGGAGAATTGACTGATAGCCTTCTCTCTGTTGGACTTCTGTTATAGTTAGGGCTTTTTCTTCTCCCTAACACTATTAGGCAAAATGATTTCTTTCTCTTAGCAAAGGGACTTTATCCGTAGCAGCTCTCTGTAAGACCTGAGAATGATAAAGATCTCACATGATAAAAGCTTTTCCACAGCATCTTTAGAGAGGATACAAGAATGGTAATAAAGCTGTAGTTCTAATTTCCTGAAAGTCAGTGGGGAAAGCTAGTATAGGTAGTTGAGCAGCTTTGAGATTACACTGCATCCTGTGACAGACACCAGAGGTCTTGTCTGAGCAAGGGGAACACCATTCCTATCTAATTGTCTGACCTCTGAATTCGCTTCTGACTGGCCTCCTTTGGTGACTACAAGATCCTTTGAACTGTGAAAACCCAGTGCTAGACCAGACCACCCCAATGCATCACTGTTCCCATCCCAGCCTCAGGTAGTGATTGGTGGTAGTCTTGAATCCTGTTATAAGTTCTGTACTAGGCTAAAATTGCATGATTCAATGTCCTTTATCCCACAAGGAACCTAGAAAATTGCCAGTGAACTAGCATAAGCAGGACGCTTCCTAAAAGATCAAAACTACTAGTTAATATGTCACATCTTGCTCACTTGTTTTGTATGGTAAATACAAGTATGGTTGATATTTCTTGGGAATATGTCATTATGCTAATTAACCTTTTAGTTGATGTAATAGAAAGAGTTTGCTGTTAGCAAAATAAATATTCTAAACTTCAGGAAAATTATTTAATCTTAGGTTGGAGAGAGCTTATTTTTTTGGAGGGGTTTAACTTTTTATTGTGATGGGTGCAATTTTACAAAACAGATTTGTTTTACATTCACCAATTTGTACACATTTTGTTTTGTAACACTGGAGAGCTTATATTTTATTTGAGAAAATACCAAAGAATGTTTCTGGGTCTCTTTCAGGAGGTGATGCAGGATTACAGAGATGAGATCAAGGACTTCTTTGCAGTTGACAAACAATTGGCATCAGAACTTGAGTATGACATGAAAAAGTACAATGAACAACTAGCCCAGGAGCAGGAGCTGGTGAAGCAGCCAGATGTGTATAGGCCAGCTGAGGGGGCCAACATGGCACCAGTGGGGCAGGTAGGAAGAGTGCCTCCTTGAACTTGATCCTGCTTTACCAACTGCTTTCTGCGATCAGTTGTTCTATCATCTCTCAGAATCCAGAGATGATCCAAGATCAGGCTGGGTTAAACCTTTGCATGTCCTTTTTATTGCCACCGTCATGCTCATTTCTTAAGTGAGATATATAGGCCACTCAGCCATGGACAGGTTAGTTTCCTTTTCACAAAGCCATGCCACATGAATTTGTCTACAACAACATTGTGATAACAGGGGAGATGTATGAGTACCCAGAAAGCGAGCCCACAGTTAGGCTATTTGATCTTTGATTATAGTGATTCTCTCGGAAGGAAGGTTAGGCGATCTACTTATGTAGTGATACTGCCTCGGTAACCCAAGGAGGGATCACTCTGAGTTGAGTCCGACTCAACAGCACATAACAACAACAACAGAAGTTTTTGTTTGCTGTCTTTCCCCCAACATACCTTCCTCTCTAGAGAATATTGTCACTTAGAGTACTTCTAGGCTTACCTACTGCTCACTTTCAGAACACAGTTCCCGGAAGAATCCAGATATATCTGTTATATTGAAAATTGATGAGGACAACTACCTTAATCTTTTATGTCTTCTTTAATGCCACAGCATTACTTGTGGCAGTCGGCCCATGGTAATGTTTGTGAAGAAGCTCAACTTATCCAGTGTTGACATGTTTTTAAAATAGCTTACTCACAGACTTGTTAATAGTGAGGATTCCATAGAAAACAAATGTTAGAAGGTAAATATTTATCTTCTCTGACAGGTTGCTTTGAATTTAGAAATAATTCCAGCTCCTGTTGGCCAAGAAAATGCAGCTGTGGCTTCTGGTGGGAGCCGTCCGTCAACACCTAGATCATGCACTGACAGAGTATCTCCTTTGCCTCCTTCAACTGACACTGGACCATTAAAGATGTTAATGCCCAAAGCCAGGTATAGTACCCACAGAATCCCAGAGACCCCGCTACTGCAATAGGCCTTATCAGTGTGAGTGCTCCCTGTGAGGTTTGAGCAAGTGTAGATGAGTAATCCACTGGAAGGGAATGGATAGTGTGATTGCACTGTGTTCACTCTGAGCTTTGTGCTAAGTGTACAGTTAGAAAATCAACATTTGTGGTGTGTTCTCCTCCACAGGCGCATGTCCCTGAGCACTATTGCAATCCTGAACTCTGTCAAGAAAGCTGTAGAGTCAAATAACAGACATCGGAGTCGGAGCTTAGGACTGCTGCCTTTCACTTTGAATTCCAGAAGTACAGACAAGAGCAGCAATCATGGTATACCTTTAAGTTGGCACTGGGAGAGTAGTAGAACTCCTTGATGTTTGGTCACAGATAAAAGTGACAGCATACAGATTAACACACAAACAGAACAAGGTTGCTGCTTCTCATTCTGTTTAAAGTGGTTTCTACTTCTGTATTATTATAACAAATAACATTAATTGAAGATTTAGATTTGTAGGTAATAAAACAATGCATATTTATGATAAAAGATTTGGAAAATTGAGCAAAAGATAAAGTTCATCCATAGGAGTTAAATATGTATCTTTCTAGTCTTTCTGCTCCTCACTGTCACGTATGTTTTATGTGTTATCTATAAAGTTGTGATCATAGTGTACATTATTTTATAATCTGCTTTGCAGCACACACTTAGACTAATATATGGTGAAAAGTGCACAACTTTTCAACCAATAGCTTTACAGCATTTCATTTTGGGAAGTACTATAAATTATTTATTACTACCCTATTCTTGGGAGCTCTGGTAGCATAGTGCCTAAGGCACTTGACTGCTAACCAGAAGGCTGGCGGTTCAAACCCATCAGCCACTCCTCGGAAGGAATGTTGGGCAATCCTACTTCCGTAGCGATACTGCCTCGGAAACCCAAGGGAGGGGTCGCTATGAGTCGGGGCCGACTCGACAGCAAATAACAACCACCACCACCCTATTCTTGGAGATGCAGGTGTTTTTCAGTTTTTTTTATATACATAATGTCACAGTGAACATCCTTGAACATAAAATTTTATATGTATGTAACCCTTAGAGTTAACTTCCAGAAGTCACAGGCCTTGAATATTTGAAAAGGTCTTCCATAATTCATATCCAGCTATGTCTTTCATTAGAAACACTGGGTTTATAAATCTATATTGTCTTATTCTGATATTTATAGACCAAAAATGTCATCCTTTTAATTTCCATTTCTTTGAATACTGGTGAGGATGGACATTTTTTCTCATGTTTATCATATATTTGTTTCTTTTGGAATTGTCTCTTTTTATAGGAATATTTCAGATATGTTGTTGTTGTTGTTGTTATTTGCCGTCAAGTCGGCCCCAACTCATAGCGACCCCTCCTTGGGTTTCCGACGCAGTATCACTACGGAAGTAGG
>NW_006921808.1:1889160-1911529 GCF_000298275.1 Orycteropus afer afer
ACCTTCCTTCCGAGGAGTGGCTGGTGGGTTTGAACCGTCAGCCTTCTGGTTAGCAGTCAAGTGCCTTAGGCACTATGCTACCAGAGCTCCCATTTCAGATATAGAGGATATTAATTTCATCTTGCAAATGTTTTCTCATTTGGTTGTTTTGCTCTTTGATACTGTTTTGGTGTGTTTAAGACAGATAAAAATTTTTCCATTTTATCCTAGGCTCTTCGTGCAGCTTGAACCAAGAGTCTCATGGATCTATTGACCTTGTGACTAAAAGAGCAATTAGCACCCCTGACCGTAAGTAACTAATTTGAGTTGGCCACTTCTAACCCTGGCTCATTATGTGCTAGAGTTGCGGTAAAACTCTGTTGCAAAACATTTCTTTCAGTTAGATAAAGACTGAATTGTTACTCAGCAACTTGATAGTGTATTATAGCAGACTGAATGTTTTCATTAACTATTAACTCGATTGAGTACTTAATGAATGCCAAACCTTGTTCTTAGTACTTTTGTGTGTTTAACTCATTAAACCTCAGCCAATCTATGAGATAGGTTCTAATGATGTCCTTGTTTTATAGATGATAACACTGAGGCCCAGGCAAGTGTTCAGTTGCTTCCTTTGGCAGTGCAGGCTCTAGAGCCAACCATCCTCCACTGCCCACCTGCCTCTCCACAAGCCTAGATTGTGCTAAGACTATTATGCTCTATAGAGTGATCAAATGTTAGCACTAGAAGGTACTTTGTGTGTTATCTTGTTCAGCTCCTGAGGAAAAGAAGTGAGACCTGAGATTTAGTGGTTATGGAGGATTGCACTGTTAGTTATGCTAGAACCTATGTCTGCTCACTCCCTGTTGGGTGTTTTCTAATAGACTGTTCTTTCCGTGATATTTAGTGGTTATGGAGGATTGCACTGTTAGTTGTGCTAGAACCTATGTCTGCTCACTCCCTGTTGGGTGTTTTCTAATGGACTGTTCTTTCCGTGATATTTAGTGGTTATGGAGGATTGCACTGTTAGTTGTGTAGAACCTATGTCTGCTCACTCCCTGTTGGGTGTTTTCTAATAGACTGTCCTTTCAAGCTGGAGGCGAGTTAGAATTGTATTTTTTCCCATTATATTTTTTATAATATTTTCTTTTCTCAAACCCCATAAAAGCCATCAATTGCAGAAATCTACTACAGTGTCACCGTCCAAAACCTTTTTTAGTTTACAAGTCCCTGTCTGGTGTGTCTCCCACGTGCCTCTCCTCAATGCTCACTGCTGTTCCCTTGCTCTCTCCCACTGTCTACTGTCCTCTTTGAGTGCCTGCACCAAATCATGATCTTCCTGCCTCAGGGTGTCCACAAGCTGGCTTATAACATCATAGAACATCTGCAGCCACCACTACCACTACCACCCTACCATACCTTGTCATCACCTATTCATCTTTCAAAAGCTTTCCCAACTTGCAAAACTAGATTAGGGCTCCCTATCTTGGACCACTGAATTTCTCAGCAATACTGATCACATGCCCTTGCTGTATTACTCTTCTCTGTGCCACAGGGCCTGCTGCAGTGACTAGGACACAATACGTGTAAAATAGAGACTTCTTGTTAAGTGATCCAGGATGGCAGAACTAGACTTGAATTTAGGTTTTCTGATTGAGTGTCTGGTTTTCTGATTCAGTGTCTGCGTTTCTTTACAGCTTTATTTCTCTCACAATTTTCATTCATTAGAATGAGAGTAGTGTGAAATATGACAATGGAACACAAAGCATCAAGCCATTCTTTTAGTCTTGTGTTCAGTCAATACACATTTACCGAGCACCTCATGTTCCAGGTACTCGCCGACTAATTCTGTAACCTTATAGTGCTGTGATCTCTTGGAATATTTAACAGGTTATAGATAATTTTTATTTAAATCACAATTTTGAGGGAGATAATGGACAAACAGAATGCTCACCCCCACCTCTCTTCAGATGACAAATGAACCATAGCAGTTTTTATCATTAAAGACAGTGGATAATTTTGGATTCCTGTATATTGAACAAGTGTGGTGTTAGATATGTAAAAAATAAATATATATCACCCTTGTTCCTCATGCAGATGTTTTCCAGGCTTGGGGTCACTGAGAGCTTCCATTCTGGTGGTTGGGTGCCATATGCCACAGAAGCAAAAGGGCTGTGTCTCACTCTGGCTCTCCTCCTCCTGGGTCCCTGACATCAAGCTCAGTCTGATTACCTAGCAGCATGCTCCCCTTATCAGACCTACCAGGGTATCTTTGCATGTAATAGACTAGACTGAGTGCTGCCAGATAAGTCAAACTCTTGTTCTTGCTCTAGTTTCTTGAATGTAAACTTCCTGCTGATGCATATTTGGGGGAAGAACTGCTTTAAGGGTCTTCTATTACCTTCCTTTCCTGAGAGAACTATTTGGAAACTTAAAAGAATCCGATTCTTTTTTCTCTGGTTTTATAAATACAAATGCTTCTGACAACTGTAAGTTTATGGGGGGATGCCTGTCAGGAAGAGGTCTCAGCTCTACAAAGCGAGTAAGAAATTGCTGCCCAACTCAGCTATTTTATACAGCAGTGTTATTCACCAAGAACACAGTGGTGTGCTATGTGGAAATGAATACTTTTCAAAGCTAGGATTTTTACTAGAAATCTGTTGAGGGAAGGGGAATTAGCACATGTCTCTTACCACTATAATTCAGACAGCAAAGGTGTTTTCTACCATTGATTCTAAGCACAAAGTGTACCAAGGGACACTAAGAGCTACTAGATAGGTGCTTCGTAAAGGTTGATAAATATTACAGCCTTGGAAACCTGATGGGGTGTTTATGCTCTGTCCTGTAGGTTTGCTGAGTCAGAATCAACTTATGGCAATGGAGTTTAAGAAGGGGGAATTCAGATGGAGCACAAGGAGAGACCTCACAGAAATAATAAGCAGCATCAAGCTCTTTTAATAGCAAACCAAAAAGAAATCAAACTCACTGCCATCGAGTAAATTTCAACTCATAGTGACCCCTCCTTGAGTTTCTGAGGCAGTATCTCTACGGAAGTAGATTGCCCAGTCTTTTAATGGCAGTGATGAAAATATAACTTTTTGTCACCTGAGTAGACAGACATTCATGCATAGCAGTGCAACTACACTAATGGGTTTTAAAATACAATATATAATCTCTCCTTGTAAGGAGGTTACAATATATGGGAGAAAAGTAGCAGTTATAAAACTTACTTCATAAATGTTCTTACAAAAAGGATGATGGGATCCAGAAGTCCAGTATACTTAGCAACCAGCTCTTGGACCTAGAATGTTTCAGGCTGCTACTGGGGTGGAGGTAGGAGGGGGATGGGTGGATGTTGTGTGCAAGTGAGTAAAGAAAATGGTTTTATTGAAGAAACAGAACTAAATATATTAAAGTATAACCAGATAAATTCCATGAGAGGAGCATATACAGAATGGTATAGGGCTAGAAGAAGGGGGCAACCACTAAACCACGAGGGGAAGACTTCAGAATTTGAGTCTCAAAGAAATAATGCTGTATTCTCAGATCAGGGGGGTACTCTGGGCACAAAGAACTGCACTTAAGGACCCAGGTGTGGCAGCCCAGAACATGCTGAGGGTGGTGAGACCCAGGCACAGTGGGCTATTTAAATCCACAGTGCTCATTATGGTAGAGGATGGAGAAACTTGAATGGCAGAAAGGCTTCACTGACCTTGCTCAAGTGACTTTTTCTGAGACTTGGTTTCTAAACAACATTTTACTAATAATGGTATTTCTCCTTTTACCCAGGGACCATCAACGAGATCTCATTTGGAGCCGGGGTCAGTTACATCAGCATACCACGGACTCCTTTTTCACACAAAGGCAAGTTATAGGTGCCCTTCCTGCCTGGCACGTTGCCTACTTTGAGAGTGCTAGGAAAAACTGAATTTGTGTTTGTCTCCTTTTCAGAGAAAAGTGAAGTCCAGAGTCAAGGAACAGAGATACTATGTTTATCATTGCCTGATAAACCGTAAGTTTACCAAGAGTTTCCTTTTTCTTTTTTTTTAAACTTACTGTGATTTGAGTGAAAGTTTTCCATTAAACCATTTATACATGTTTTGTGACAGTGGTTGCAATCCCTACAGTGTAACAGCACTCTTCCCATATGCTCCCTGTGTTTATCATTTCCATTCATCCTTTCCTATCCCTTCCTGCCTTCTGAGCTTTGTCTGGGGGCAAATGGTTGCCCTGTTGATCTCATATTATTGATTGTTCTAAGAAGTGCATACCTCCCTGGTGTTATTGTTTACCTTAAAGGCCTTACTATCATTTGCCTTAAAGTTGAGCCACAGGGGTGAGTTTAGTTTCAGGCCTGAAGGGTGTCTAAGGGCCATAGTCTCTACCAGTCTTTATCAGAACAGTAAGCCTGGTCTTTTTTGTTATTTTGAGTTTTCCTCTGCATTTTTCTCCCACTCTATCCAGGACCTCCTATTGTGATGCCTATCAGAGTAGTTGGCAATGGAAGCCGAGTATAATCTAGTTCTTCTGGTCTCAGGGTTGTGGATGCTGGGGTTTGTATGGTCCATTAGTCCTTTGGACTGATTGCTTCCTTGTGTCTTTGTTTTTCTTCATTCTTGTTTACTCCAGACAGAGAAAGACCAATAACTGCACCTTAGATAGTTGTTTACAAGCTTTTAAGACCCTGGTCACTACTCACCAAAGTAGGATATAGAAAATTATCTTTGTAGATCATGCTATGCCAGTTGACCTAGATATATCCCCCAAGACTATGACCCTGAGCCCCCAGGCCCAACAACTCATCTCCTCCAGTTATGGCAGAGAAGTTTTCATAACTTTGTACCCTGTATGCTCAATTATATTCATGGATGTATTTGCAGCACATATAAATACATACATAGAAATATCCTGTATCAAACACACACACACACACACACACACGTATGGGTGTAGTTCCGTTTGCCTTCGTTTTGTCAGGATATTTCTTTTAATTCCAAAATGATGGTATCTTTTTCTTCCTTAGGCCTCCACAACCTCAGCAGTGGAATGTGAGGTCTCCAGCCAGAAATAAAGACAATCCAACCCCCAGCAGGAGGTCCCTTCGAAAGACACCTTTAAAAACAGCCAACTAAACAGTGCATTCCAAGAATTGGCATGGAAAGGAAGGACACCTTGTTTCATGCTAGTGGAAGGGCAGCTATCTCACTTCCTCACACCTTAGTGATTCTTTCATCTTGGAATACCAAGCTTTTCTTTATGATTCCAGCACTCTTGCTTATCGTATTTTTAGCTTGCAAATCTTTTGTATTTCTCTTTATGTAATAAGTGGCTAAAAAAAATGTAAAATAATAGAGAAGCATCAGATTAGATTTTCTTAGGCCTAAACTTTAGCTATTTAATATTACAACTTTATTTCATTTGAAAGTGTAAGTAAAGTCTGATAAGCTATATTCCATAAATAAAGGTTAAACAATAAAAATAGCTTCCAGTATCAGTAGAATTTTTCTAATTGTAGAACAAGGCTTTTATTGGTAGTCATTTTAATTTTACATAAAGTAATTAGGAAAAACAAGCCTAAATCTTTTCTGTTAAGAAAAAAGAGGATTCAGTTTTTCTTAAAGGTTTGGTTCATCTGTCCGCTTCTTGCCTTGTTCCCATATAAAAGTTGTTTGCCTCCCAACAATAAACATCCTTATTAGTACATAAATACAATTCTTGCTTGTGAAAAAACCACTTCATGTCTGTTACCCAGAGTAGTACTAACACTGGCTTGTGTAACAGTCTGTCAAGGACTGCTGCTATAATGGTGGTATATACTTCGTGTCTCCTCTGTTGGCCCCATTAGGTAAACTTACAACACTTGTATGTCAATGTTTAGTTCAAGGAAAACCAGAAATTGGTTCCTCTTCAATCTTAGTATTACAGAAGCAGAAGTGCAGAATTCCTGTTATAAACATATGCTTAAATATAAATGTGGTAATTAGATTTGAGGGATAGAACATCATTGTGTTCCACCCCACAGCTCTCACATGTATGCATTGTCCCATTCCCTGGGCTTATCATTGGTGGAGCAAGTGACAAAGCTGCTCTTCAGAAAGCAAGTTCAGCGCTGGTCTCCTAGTAGCACAGTAGCAATCTCTAAACCTGGGATTTGATCATTTTAAGTATATTTGTCTAACAGAACACTAGGAAGAAGAGGAAAATTCAACATAAGAACAAATGAGAAAGAAAGAAATAATGAGGCAAAGCTGATTTTTCTAAAAGCTTTTATAAATGAGGTTTAACAAAATTCAAATTAATAGGTGTGTTAGTAGAACTTGTAACATCTACATACAGCAACATCCATACCAATGGCCAGAATTACAGCCTTGTATAGGCCTCTTGAATCATTAGTCACATTCTTAAAAATAAGTTTTCCATTTATGTCTCCATTGTTCTGGTAATACGCAAATATTCCTCAGACTCCGTATTTTACTTCTCTGTACTTTGTCAGACCTAGTTGCACAGAGCAGTAGGGTAGAAAAGGCTTTAGAATATAAAAAGGAGGCAGTAAGGTGGCCCTATCAGTATGACAACCAAGATGAAGGCTAGAGTGTAACTCCCCAACAAAGAGAGGAGGGAAAAGTGTCCTTATCAACCAAGAGTAGGTGAAGATAACAGGATAGTCTTACTTCCAAACATTCCTGATACAAATGCAAAAGGTAGGTACCATTAAACAATCACTGAACAGCTGTCCACCACTTCTGCCAAATATCCAGTGGCAAAGTATTTGACATAACTTAGAAAAGTCAACATTAGTCTCAAGTATTCAGTTTAAAAAAAACTGTCAAAGCATTGCAGATTAAGACACTGGAAGTTTAATCACAAGGTGACTGCATTCTTCTACATAAAAATCATCCTTTAAGTACACAATGGAATTAGATGTGCTCCTTTTGAGAAGCTCCTTGCTTCGAACCACATCATATTAGCCTAATACAGCAATGTATTTGGGCTTTAGAATATCTGCTCTTTAGGAACAGAGGTTTTGAATGATGTTTGTAATATCCCCCATAAAGAGAGCAGTGTCACAGGCAGGTAAAAAAATTTTAAATCAAGTTTAGAAAACTGCTTCTGGTTCAGCCATTTTACTTTCCTCACCATGAAGCTTTTTATCCTGGCTGCACTGTAATACTCTTCAAAAGGCTAGACTGGCTGTCACTACATACTAGTTTATTGTGAAATGAAACACCTGTGGTGTCTGAGTGCTTTTCTTCATGGCAGAGAGAAACAATGGAATTCATTTTCTTTAAAAAATGGTATTGTAGTTGACAGATTCAATTTCAAAATTGCCTGTGGCCTGTTCAGTCTTATAAAATACACAGATAATTAAAATGAACTTTAAAAAGAAAGAGCAGTAGCTGCTTTGTTTTTTGAACCATCTATAGCCAAAAAGTTCAGCTCTGACACATTTTTATCAGGGAACCCAAAGGCAGGAATGCCACATAGAAGCCACCCCGTTTTCCTGAAGTGCTCATCTTTAAGCTGTCCTGCCTGGAATGAACAAAGTGACACATGGTACATGAGTCACAGTATTAAAGCTGGCCAGGATGCAAAGCCATAGTCAGAACTCTTGAAATAGAAGTGGACACTTTGGCCAGCACTTGGAAATAAGTAGCCAATGCCACTGTAGAGGGGCGGTATGTGACTCAACCCCAGGAGTTGCTTAAAGTGGTTTGAACACATGTTGAAAGTTTCTGGGTGGTCTTTGGGCATAGGTAATTTTAGTAATCTAAGGAAGAGACGGTTCAAAGCTAACCTGAGAGTGCCTTATGTTTTTTTTGGAGAGATGGTACAGATTTCAACATTGCTCAGTTGGAGCTTTTAAAAGTATCCTAAGCAGCAGTGGTTTGATATACAGATGGCACAAGTCCTTTATGAAAAATGCTAAAACTTACATGGAAAAAGGAATGTTCTAGTAAGCCTCCTTGAAAGGGAATTCGCTAATTCCTGATATTTTCTGATATAACACTAGTGGCTTGGAACTCCTGCCTACAGTTAAATGGTTTTAAAAAAATAGGTTATTTAATATTGTATGACAACATATTTACAATTTAAATAGAAATTTTCTTTTCAATAATCAAAATACATCTTTAGCAAAAATTTAGATGTAAAATTTTATAAAATAAATGAGGTGTATAGAAAAGCAAAACATTATTTTAGTACCATTTCAAATTTAGCCTAAGGTGGTTTTCCTAAAATTCTGAAACCCTCCAAGGGCAAGCAGGATTCCTGCAGATAAAAAAAGATCTTTTTTCCAGTGAGCAGTTTCCCTCTTGATTTTGGTTGTTTTTACAAAATGCTGACCCCAAAATATATTCCAAGATGGACACTACAACACTGATCAACAAAAATATTAACCAATTGTGTGATGCTTTAAAACCAGTCAGTTGTATATAAACTTCTCTGGGTTCATCTGACAAGCTCTGCAGGTAAAATTTCCTCCTGGGGCCCAGGCTCTCAGGTTTCACACTGCTGGTCCATGAAGCAACTTTGTCATCCCCTCACATAGCATTCATACTAAGTGATGAACAACTAGTGGCAAAAAAATTGGCTTCATAAGTCCTCAGTGCACAAGCACAGGAAAAGTTTATGTGAGAAATATCTTCAGTCACGCTAATACTCACATGAGAATCAGACCAGCAACAGACTGGGAATCATTCTGTGGACTAATTTAGTTCTTTTCCTTGTGATTACTATGCCCATCTTGAGGAAAATTCTTTTATTCATGTGGCTTGTTAAAAATTAAGAAAGGAGTAGCGGTCAACTTTGGCAAAAAAAAAAAAAAGCTTTTGCATGAGTGTCTAGCTCTTTCCAAGTGCACTTTGCTCATAGGTTGTTCTTAATAGGAGTTTCTAGTAGAGGTATTTGCATGTGCTCTCTTGACCATACCACCAGATTTTAGATCACAAATGATGACTTGTGTCGGAAGTCACCCTGAAAAGCAATACAAAGTTACAATGTGGCCTTCCTCTGCCAATCCAGGGGACTAGTGGAACAATAGGAAAGGAAAGCTCATGGTCAACTCTAACAGTGGCTTCACCATTTCCCTGAAAAGACCTACAGAAAAACAAATCAAGTAACCACCGTTCTTAAAAAGTAACATCTAGCGTTTGCAAACAAGAAGCACCATTCAAATGTGCACATACTACTAGAAAGGGATAAAGAGTACAGAGACTGCAATGTAATTGGAGATCTTTTTCATATGGGATCTCCTTGGTTTTGAAACAGTAATGTCAATTTCCCTGCTAGGTACACCTAGATCTCTAGGTCAGCTAAACCATGTCTCTGCTCTTTTCCCTTCCTCCTTACCTCATCATCTGTCCTGATATAGTTAACACCATCAGGCTTCCCTGGGTTCTTATAGCTGTGAAATAGAAGAAAAGCAGTTCAATGATTACTGGTTGTCACATTAACCCCAACAATTCTGACTTTTCCTTGTAAGACAGGCTACCTTTCTCCATCCTGTTTGTTGTTGATGAAGTAACCACGTCTGTATGCACAGCAAATACCCACTGTTATCAGGGCCAGTACTGCGAGGACAACCAGAACCCCTCCAATAATTCCACCAATGTTCAGGTCATCTGAAGAAAAGGAGGTTTGAAGGAAAAGATATGAAGGCTCTGAGGCCACGTTCCTTCCTTTCCCCTTCTTCCCCTCCCCTCCCCTCCTTGGCTCCCATGCCTGTCCCATTCAGGAGAACATTTCAGGTCTTTCTAGCCTGGAACACACAGGACACCATGACCCCTGATCTTGCTTAAAAAGTACTGAGATTTCCACAGGTAAAAGGAGCTTGGCATTTTATAAAAGGCTTCAAAACCTAAGTAAATCCCTGGGAATATTATTAATGGAGCAAAAAGTTATGCTATAAGGACAGAATTCACAGCTTTTTGCAATAGCTTATTTGGGAGACAGTTGGTTTCAAATATTTACTAAAACACTGGACAAAAGTGAAAATACCAGGTAAGAGCTTCACCTTTCACTGCACTGGCTGCCTAATCTCAGTTAAAAAGCTTAAAGGAAACTACCTTGATTCCAATTACATCAGCCTCTTCCCTTTTTCATTTCTTTATAGGAGGCTGCTTTTCACTGGGGTGTGGCTCTGTATTTAAGGCTCAGGCCTGAGGTAGGCTGACCCAGGGCTTGGCATCTGCTTTTCGCTTAGGTGTGCCTGTGGCTCTATATTAAGTCTGGACCCAAGGTAGGTGGGGTTGGGGCTGGGAGGCTGCTATTCACTTGCGTGTGGCTCTGTATTCAAAGGCCGGGGCCTGAAGCAGGCTGGCCCAGGGCTTGTAGGCTGCTTTTTGCTTGGGTGTGGCTCTAAATTAAGGCCAAGGCCTGAGGTAGGTGGGCTGGTGGTTGGGGGCTGATTTTTGCTTCTTGTTGTTATGTGCCGAGTCAGCCCCGACTCATAGGGTTCTCTTATTTAGGCCAGGACCTGATGTAGGCAGGCCTGGGGCTTGGAGGCTGTTTTTCGATTGGGTATGGCTCTATATTAAGGCGGGGCCTGAGGTAGATGGGCTCGGGGCTTGGGGGCTCCTTTTTGCTTGGGGAAGGCTGTTTATTAAGCCTGAGGCCTGAGGTAGGCGGGCATGGGGCTCACGGGCTAGTTTCACTTAGGGGCGGCTCTATTTTAAGGTCATTGCCTGAGGTAGGTGGGCACAGAAGGGTTAAGAACAACCAAGGGAGGCAAACTTTTAAGTTCATCATCCTGTGGTAGCTTACATATTGCTGTGAGGCTGGAGGCTATGCCACTGGTGTTGCAAAATGCCAGCAGGGTTACCCATGGTGGACAGGTTTCAGCAGAACTTCCAGGCTAAGACAGACTTGGAAGAAGGAAAAGGCCATCCACTTCTCAAAGAATAGGCCAGTGGAAACCTTATGAACAGCAGTGAAACACTGTCTGATATATTACTGGGAAAACTTTATGAACAGCCCTGAAACATTGTCCAATATAGTGCCAGAAGATGAGCCTATCAGGTCGGAAGGCAGTCACAGTTTGACTGGCAAGAGCTGACTCCTCAGAGTACAGACGACCTTAACAATATGGATAGAGTAAAGCTATCAGGACATCCATTGGCTGATACGGCATCACTCAAAATGAGTAGAAACAGATGCAAACATCCATTAATAATTAGAACATGGAATGTACGAAGTAAGAATCTAGGAAAACTGGAAGTTGTCAGAAATGAAATGGAACACATAAAGATCGATATCCTAGGCATTAGTGAGCTGAAATGGACTGGTGTGAGCCGGACTACTATGTTGGGAATGCATTCAGTGTCACAAAGAGTGTTTTGAGATCTGTCCTGAAGTACAACACTGTAAGTGATAGAATAATATCCATATGCCCACAAGGAAGACCAGTTAATACCACCATTGTTCAAATCCATGCACCAGCCACCAAAGCCAAAGATGAGGAAATTGAAGATTTCTACAACTTCTGCAGTCTGGAATTGACCAAGCATGCAATCAAGATGTGTTCATTATCACTGGTGACTGGAATGCAAAAGTTGAAAACAAAGAAGAGTTACTGGTAGTTGGAAAATATGACCTTGGTGATAGAAATAACACTGGAGATCACATGATAGAATTTTGCAAGACCAACGACTTATTCATTGCAAATACCGTTTTTCAACAACATAAACGATGACTATGCACGTGGACTTCACCAGATGGAATACACAGGCATCAGACTGACTACATCTGTGGCAAGAAGCAATGGAGAAGTTCAGTATCTTCAGCTGAAACAAGGTCAAGAGCTGATTGTAGACCAGACCATCAACTGTTCATCTGAAAGTTCAAGTTGAAGTTGATGACAAAACAAGTCACGAGAGCCAAAATATGACCTTGATAATATCCCTCCTGAATGTAGAGACTATTTAAAGAATAGATTTGATGCACTGAACACTCATGACTGAACACCAAAGGAACTGTGGGATGACATCAAGAACATATCCACAGGGAAAGCAACTGGTCATTAAAAATACGAGAAAGGGCGAAAAGACCAAGACGGATGTCAGAAAAGACTCTGAAACGTGACTTTCAGCAGAGAGTAGCTAAAGCAAATGGAAGAAATGGAAAGGTAAAAGAGCTGAACAGAAGATTTCAGAGAGCAGCTCGGGTAGACAAAGCCAATTACTATAATGAAATGTGCAAAGACCTGGAGTCTGAAAACCAAAAGGGAAGAACACGCTCAGCATTTCTCAAGCTGAAAGAACTGAGGAAAAAAAATAAGCCTTGAGTTGCATTAGTGAGCTGAAATGGACTGGTTTGAGCTAGACAACTATATGATGATCTGTTGAAAGATTCTATGGGCAAAATATTTAATGATGCAGGAAGCATCAAAAGAAAATGGAAGTAATACAGAATCACTGTACCAAAAAGAACTGGTCGATGTTCATCCATTTCAGGATGTGGCATATGATCAAGAACCAATGGTACTGAAGGAAGAAGTAGAAGGTGCACTAAAGGAAGTAGCAAAGAACAAGTCTCCAGGAATTGACAGAACACCCATTGAGATGTTTCAACAAATGGATGCCCCACTGGAGGCACTCACTCAGCTATGCCAAAAGATTTGGAAGACAGCTACCTGGCCAACTGATGAAAGAGATCCATATTTGTACCCATTCCAAGGAGAGATGATCTTACAAAATGTGGAAATTATCAAACAATATCATTAATATCACATGAAGTAAAATCTTACTGAAGACAATTCAAAAATGATTGCAGCAGTATATTGACAGAGAGCTACCAGAAATGCAAGCTGGATTCAGAAGAGGATGTGGAATGAAGGATATCATTGCTGATGTCAGATGGGTCTTAACTGGAAAGCAAAGAATACCAGAAAGATGTTTACTTGTGTTTTACTGACTATGCAAAAACATTCAATTGTGTGGATCATAACAAATTATGGATAACATTGAGAAGAATGGGAATTCCAGAACACTTGATTGTACTTATGAGGAAACTGAACATAGATCAGGAGGCTGTCGTTTGAACAGAACAAGGGGATACGGCATGGTTTAAAATCAAGAAGGGAATGCATCAAGGTTGTTTCCTTTCAGCATACTTATTCAATTTGTATGCTGAGCAAATAACCCAGGAAACTGGATTATATGAAGAAGAACACAGCATCGGGATTGGAGGAAGACCCATTAACAATGTGTGATATGCAGAGAACACAACTTTGCTTGCTGAAAATGAGGATGACTTGAAGCACTTACTGATAAGGTTAAAGACTACAGACTGCAGTATCGATTATACCTCAATATAAAGAAAACAAAAATCCTTACAACTGGTCCAATAAACAGCTTCACAGTCAATAGAGAAAAGAAGTTGTCAAGGACTTCATATTGCTTAGTTATATAATCAACACTGATGGAAGCAGCAGTCAAGACATCAGATGACGATGTTTTGCACTGGGCAAATCTGCTGCAAAAGACCTTTCAAGTGCTGAAGAGCAAAGATGTCTCCTTGAAGAGTAAGCTGTGCCTAATTCAAACCATGGTATTTTTCAATCGCTTCTTATGCATGTGAGAGCTGGACGATGAATGAAGAAGACTGAAGAAGAATTGATGCTTTTGAGTTATGGTGTTGGCGAAGAATACTGAAAGTCCCATGAACTGCTAAAAGAACAAATCTATCCTGGAAGAAGTGCAGCCAGAAGGCTCCTTGGAAACGAGAATGACCAGACTTCATCTCACCTACTTTGGTCATGTCAGAAGGGAACATTCTCTGGAGAAGGATATCATGCTTGTAAAGTGGAGGGTCAATGAAGAAGGGGAAGGCCCTCAATGGGATGGACAGACACAGTGGCTGCAATGATGGGCTCAGGTATAGCAGAGATCATGAGGCTGTCACAAGACCAGGCAGTGTTTCGTTCTGCTGTGCATAAGGCTGCTATGAGTCGCAGACAACTCAGTGGCACCTAACAACAACTGTAGTAGGCAAAGGGATTCACTAATCTACAGTATGGCAGCAGTGGTGTCTGTACTTTATGCAAAAAAGAACACATGGAGAAATATGCAAGGAATATATCAACAAAAGCCAGCTAACTTGGACATTATTAAAATTCTCCCTTGTTAGGTACTGTTGAGTTGACTGTGACTCACAGCAGCCCTATCCACAACAGTGAAACATGGCCTGATCCTATGTCATCTCCACAATCGTTGCTATCATTGCAGCCACTATCAATCCACCTCGTTGAGAGTCTTCCCTTTTTCTCTGACTCTCCACTTTACCAAGCATTATAATCTTCTCAAGGGACTGGCCCCTTCTGACAATATGACCAAAGTAGATGAGATGAAGTCTGGCCATTCTGGCTTCTGAGGAGCATTCTGGCTGTATTTCTTCCAGAAGAGATTTGTACATTCTTCTGGCAGTCCCTGGTATTTGCAGTATTCTTTGCCAACACCACAAGTCAAAGCCATCAACTCTTCTTGGGTCCTTATTCGTTGTCCAGCTTTCACATGCATATGGAAAAAAAAAAAAAAAAACCCACTGCCATCGAGTTGATTCCAAAACCCATTGGGTTTCCGAAATAAACCTTTACAGAAGTAGATGGCTCAGCCTTCCTTCTGTGGAGTGGCTGGTGGGTTTGAACCACCAACTTCCTAGTTAGCCGTCAAATGCCTTAGGCATTGCACCACCAGAGCTGAGGTGATTAAAAATACTGTCCCTTGGATAAGGCACACTTGAGTCTTCAAGGTGACATCATTGCTTCTTAACACT
The DNA here is from genome assembly GCF_000298275.1 of Orycteropus afer afer. Taxonomy (NCBI): domain Eukaryota; kingdom Metazoa; phylum Chordata; class Mammalia; order Tubulidentata; family Orycteropodidae; genus Orycteropus; species Orycteropus afer. The sequence continues at coordinate 1,903,906 of NW_006921808.1, forward strand.
TGAAAGAGGTCTTTTGTAGCACATTCGCCCAGTGCAATATGACATCTGATTTCTTAACTGCTGCTTCCATGGGTGTTGATTGTATATCCAAGCAAACTGAAATCTTTGACAACTTTAATCTTTTGTCCATTTATGATGTTGCTTATTGGTCCAGTTTTGAGGATTTCTGTCTTCTTTATGTTGAGGCATAATCCATACTGAAGACTGTAGTCTTTGATCTCCATCAGTAAGTGCTTCAAGTCTTCTTTACTTTCAGCAATCACAGTGTGTCATCTGCATATTGCAGGTTGTTAATGAGTCTTCCTCCAATCCTGATAGCACGTTCTTCTTCACATAGTCCAGCTTCTTGGATTATGTGCTCAGCATACAAATTGAGTAAATATGGTGAAATTATACAACACTGATGTACTTCCTTCCTGATTTTAAACCATGTAATATCCCCTCGTTCTGCTCGAACAACTACTTTTTGGTCTATGTACAGGTTCCTCATGAGCACAATTAAGTGTTCTGGAATTCCCATTCCTTGCAATGTTATCCATAATTTGTTATGGACTTAGAGTCAGTTCTGAAATGGGATAAAATATAATTTGGTCTTATGAACCCGCTCTTCCTCCAGTTTCTCTCATTTATAACAGAAATGTCTATGCTATTTTTTACCATTGTACTTTGGAAATGTGTAACTTGTATTTAGTTTCACAGGTTCACAAATGGAAAAGAATTTTTCCTTAAGATGGAACACACACAAAGTCTAACCCATAGTTGATTTAGATGATTCAGTAGATGCGCCTTTGGACTCAGAGTCAATGCTGAAATGGCATAAAACTTTTGGGATGATGTGATGGGGTGAATGTGTTTTTCACATGAAAGTAAAAACAACAAACCAAACCCACTGCCACTGAATCAATTCCAACTCATAGAGACCCCCATTGAGTTTCTGAGGCAGTAAATCTTTACAGAAGTAGATTGCCCATTCTTCCTTCTGTGGAGTGGCTGGTATGTTTGAACCACCAACCTCTGGTTATCAGTCAAATGCCTTAGGCACTGTGTCACCAGAGTCCTTTTCACATGAGAAGCACATGAATTTTGAGGTGTAAGAGGGTGGAATGTTCCAGATTGAACTGTGTCCTTCAAAAATGTGTTGTAAATCCTAAACCTTTATACACGTGGGTGTAATCCCATTTGGGAATAGAACTTGCTTTGTTATGCTAATGAGACCAGATCAGTGTAAGTCATGCCTTAAACCAATCAACTTTGGGATATTAAAAGAGCAGATTAGGCAGAGAGAAGCAAGTAGAGATAGACTGCGATAAATGCCAGGCCACATGAAGATAACCAAGGAACTGAGGTGAAACAGATAAGGACCTTGCCCCAGAGCCAACAGAGCCTTCCCCTATAGCCAGCACCCTGAACTGCTATCCTTCTAAACTGTGAAAATAAATTTCTGTTTGTTAAAACCACCCACTTGTGGTATTTTTGTCATAGCAGCACTAAGAAACTAAGACAATAAATGTATACATAAAAATCAGTTTGAAATGTTGATTTTTAAAAAGTCAATTTCCAAACCCCCATCACTTGAAATTCAAAAGATCCAGGTCATAGGCCAGTAGTCTTCCTCCAAAAGAACTACCCAAGACTACTTTCCCAAATTGGACAGACAGGGAGTCTCCCCAGGAATAGCTGTGAAAATTCATTTCAAACATTTACATTTCAAAATAACCCCACCCCTAGAGACATTCACCAAGTCTGGAGTGGGGTCCTGGAATCTGCAAGTAACTGTTCTACCAAATGATTCTTATGACCAAGCAATTTTGGAAAATAGTACTCTCGGGGATGGTTGTAAGAGGTAGGAGGGATGGTTTCAAAAATTTCCCCATATAATTCTGATGTAGCCACTCTGCCCCCATTATCCCCCAACACTTCCCCTTTAGAACCAATACCCTAGAGATGGTCTCATCCCAGAACTACTGAAACCACTGAATATAAATTTAAAATTTAGATTTAAAACCACTGAATTTAAAATCTGAGTTGCAGTTTTCTGCAAAATGATTATACCTGGATCAATTTCTGAGGAACTTTATTTTGATAACTCTGTCACCAAAGAAATGGAGTTTATTAAACTCACTGTTAAAAAGTTACATAATTAGCCATGTTTCCAATGTCAGAACACTCCATACAGTCTATTTCAAAGAGATAAACATTGCAAGGATCCACTTATCAAAGCATTTAGGTGTTATTCAGAACTTTCTCATCTGTCCTTTCAACATACTCAAATGGATTTGGGTATATCTAGTCGACTTCTGAATATGTGGCCCAATGGTAGAACAGTTGCCTACAATGATGATTTATATTAAATTTTAAAAGTGTCCTCTCTTCATTGTTGGGCAATCTACTTCCATAGTGATACTGCCTTGGAAACCCAAGGAGGGGTCGTTATGAGTGGAGTCCGACTCAATGGCACATAACAACAACAACAACAATTCATTTTTCACACTCTGGATAAAAACTTTTCAAACAGTAACTCACAGGAAACAACCTAAGTACCTATCAATGGATGAATGGATAAGCAAAATGTGGTATATATATACAACAGAAAACGACTCAGTGATAAAGAAAAATGAATTTGTGAAACATTTTACAGTAGATCAACCTGGAGGACATTATGTTGGATGAAATAATCACAAAAAGACAAATTCTAAGTTCTCGCTTTTTTAAAAAATACATTTTATTGAAATATAATTTATGTACAGTGAAATACACAAAACTAAACTGACATGGGTCAATGCATTTTTTTTTTCAGTGTTCCCTCCCCTCCCCTCCCACCCCTGGCAACCAACAAAGAAAGTTTCCATATATAAACCTTTCCTTGACATTTTACAATAATGAACTACTATTTTATTTGTCCTGTGATTGACTTATTTCACTCGGCATAATATCCTCCAAGTTCAACCATGTTATAAAGTGTTTTTGCAGATTCTACATTATTTTTTAGTGTTGCACAGTATTCCATTGTGTGTGTATATACCATAGTTTGGTTATCCATTCTTCAGTTGATGGACACCTAGGTTGTTTCCATCTTTTTGCTGTTGTAAACCATGCTGCGATGAACATGGGTGTGCATATATCTGTTCTTGTTATGGCTCTCACTTCTTTAGGATATATACCTAGTAATGGGATTGCTGGGCCAAATGGTATTTCTAATTCCAGCTTTTTAAGGAATCACGATACTGCTTTCCACAGTGGTTGTATCATTTGACACTCCCACCAGCAGTGTATGAAAGTCCCAATCTCTCCACATCCTCACCAGCATTTGTTATTTTCTGTCTTATTGAACTTTGGCATTAGTGCTGGGGTGAGATGGTATCTCATAGTTGTTTTGATTTGCATCTCTCTGATGGCTAATGATCATGAGCATTTCTTCATGTATTTGCTGGCCACCTGAATATCCTCTTCGGTGAAGTATCTATTCATGTCTTCTGCCAATTTTTAAATTGGATTGTTAATCTTTTTGTTCTTGAGGTGTTGGAGTTTTCTATAAATTTTAGAGATAAGTCACTTGTCAGGTTTGTCGTTGCTGAATATTTTTTCCCAATCTCAAGGTTCTCTTTTGACTCTTTTGGAAAAGTCTTTTGAAGCACATAAAAATTTAATTTTGAGGAAGTGCCATTCATCTAGTTTATCTTCGGCTGGTTGTGCATTTTTGGTTATGCTTGACAGCCTATTTATGACATAAAATAGGGCCCCTAAATTTGACCTTAGTTTTTCCTTGAGGAACTCTATAGTTTTAGGTTTCACATTTAAGTCTTTGATCCATCTGGGGTTAGTTTTTGTGTATGGTGTGAGTATGGATCTTGTTTCATTTTTCTACAAATGGATATCCAGTTTTGTCAGCACCATTTGTTAAAAAGTCCTCCTCTTGCCCATTTAGTGGATTTCAGCCCTTTATCAAAAATCAGCTGACCATAGGTCAATGGATCTACTTCTGAGTTCTCAATTCTGTTCCACTGGTCTATGTGTCTGTTATTGTACCAGTACCAGGCTATTTTGACGACTGTGGTTGTATAGTATGTTTTGTGATCCGGGAGTATGAGACCTCCTACTTTGTTCTTCTTCAGTAGTGCTTTCCTTATTCAAGGTCTCTTTCCTTTCCATATAAAATTAGTGATTGGTTTTTCCATATCCTTAAAGAATGCTAATAGGATCTGGATTGGGATTGCATTGAATGTGTAGACTGCTTTGGGTAGTATTGACATTTTTTACAATGTTGAGTCTTCCTATCCACAAGCATAGTATTTTCTTCCAATTATGTAGATCTCTTATGGTTTCTTGGAGTAGTGATTTGTAGTTTTCTTTGCACAGGTCTTTTGTGTCCCTAGTGAGATTTATTCCCAACTATTTTATTTATTTATTTTTTTGATAGCTGTTGTAAATGGTCTTTATTGTAAATTGTATTGATTTACTGATTTGCTTTTCAGCAATCTTTTTGCTGGCGTAGAGGAATACAGCTGATTTTTATATGATGATCTTGTATCCCGCCACTATGCTAAATCTCTCAATTAATTCCAGTAGTTTTTTTTGCTGAGTCTCTTGGGTTTTCTATGTATAGGATCATATCATCAGCAAGTAGGGATAGTTTGACTTCTTCCTTACCAATATGAATGCCTTTGATTTCCCTTTGTTGACTTATTGCCCTGGCTAGGACTTCCAATATAGTGTTGAATAGAAGTAGTGATAGAGAGCACCCTTGTCTGGTTCTTGTTCACAAGGGGAATGGTTTCAGTTTCACTCCATCGAGAATAATGTTGGTTGTTGGTTTTTCATAGATGCTCTTTATTATGTAGAAGAATTTCTCTTCCTATTTTTGCTGAGAGTTTTGATCAGGAATGGGTGTTGGATTTGATCAAATGCCTTTTCTGCATCAATTGATATGATCATATAGTTCTTTTCCTTTGTTTTATTTATGTGGTGGATGAGGTTGATTGTCTTTCTAATGTTGAACCATCCTTGAATAACTGGTCTGAACCCCACTTGGTCATAATGTATTATTTGTTTGATATGTTGTTGCAGTCTATTGGCTAGGATTTTGTTGAAGATTTTTGCATCTGTATTCATGAGGGATATTGGTCTGTAGTTTTCCTTTTGAGTGATGTCTTTACCTGGTTTTTGTATCATGTTATACTTGCTTCAGAAAATGAATTTGGGAGGATTCCATCCTTTTCTATGTTGTGGAATAGTTTGAGTAGGACTGGTGTCAGTTCTCTGAACGTTCGGTAGAATTCGCCAGTGAAACCGTCTGGGCCACGGCTTTTTTATTTGGTTGGTAATTTTTTTATCCCAAGTTCAATTTCTTCTTTTGTTATGGGTCTGTTTAAATATTCCACCTCAGCTTCTGTTAGTTTAAGTAAGTAATTTGTTTCTAAAATCCTATCCATTTCTTCTAGATTTTTTAATTTGTTGGAGTATAGTTCCTCATACTATCCTGATATTATCCTTTTCTGTTGGTTTTGTTGTGGTGTCACCCAATTCATTTCCTATTCATGTTATCTGTATTCCCTTCCTCTTTTCCTTTGTTAAATTTGCCAGTGGTTTGTCAATTTTTTAATCTTTTCAAATAACCAACTTCTAGTCTTGTTGATTTTTTCTATTGTCTTTCTATTTTATGTTTGATTTATTTCTGCTCAAATCTTTATTATTTGTTTTCTTTTGGTGACTGGAGGTTTTTTTTTTTTTTTTTTTTTGCTGCTCTTTTTCTAATCGTTGAAGATGTTTGGTGAAGGTGTTGATTTTGGCTCTTTCTTCTTTTTGATGTATACATTTATTGGAATCAATTGGCCTCTGATCACTGCTTTTGCTGTGTCCCAAAGAGTTTGGTATGTTATGTTTTCATTCTCGTCTGATTCAAGGAAATTTTTAATTTCATTTTTTTATTACCCAGTTGTTTTCAAGGAGGGTGTTATTTAGTTTCCATGTGTTTGCTCTTTTTCTGTTCATCTTCCTATTCTTGATTTCTAATTTTATAGCATTGTGATCTGAGAAGATGGTTTGCAGTATTTCAGTGTTTTTAATTTACTGAGGCTTGCTTTGTGGCCTAACATATGGTTATCCTGGAGAATGTCATATGTGCACTGGAAAAGATTGTATATTGTGCTGTTGTTGGGTGAAGTGCTCTATAGATGTCTATAAGGTCAAGTTGGTAGCTTGTATTATGTAGTTCTTCTGTGTGTTTGTTGAAATTCTTCCGTTATTTCTCTTATTGAAAGTAGTATATTAAAGTCTCCTACTATGACTGTGGAATTATCTATTTGTCTTTTCAGTTCTCTTAGAGTCTAGTGCATGTATTTTGGAGCTCTTTCACTAGGTACACAGATATTTATTATGGTTATGTCCTCTTGTTCAGTTGATCCTTTAATCATTATATAATGTCCTTCCTTGTCTCTTATGGTGGTTTTTGTCTTAAAGTCAATTTGGTCTGAAATTAATATTGCCACTCCTGCATTTTGTTTTGTTTTGTTTGCCATTTGCTTGATATATCTTGTTACAGCTTTTGATTTTTAGTCTATTTTTGTCTTTGTCTCTAAGGTGTGCCTCTTGTAGACAGCATATTGATGCGTTATATTCTCTTATCCAGTCTGCAACTCTCCATCTCGAGTGGCGTATTTAATCCACTGACATTCAGTGTAAGTTTGAATTTGTTGCTGTCATTTTACTATGTGCTTTTTCATGGTGTTGCTGATTTCTTTGTTCCCTATAATTTTCTGTGCTGAGCTCATTTTGTTTATGAATTACGTTATCACTTCCTTCATTGCTGTTGTTTTCGTATTTGCTAAATATTTGTGCTGTTTCTCTTTTTTTTTTTTTTTTTATTTTGATGTGAAAGTTTATCATTTTTCTTTGAGATTACCCTGTGATTTATACTTTTCTTCCCAAGTTAAGAATAGTCCATTGTATCTTGCAACTCTCTTGACTTCCCTACCATTTAGAAGTTCGGTAACTACACAGTTTCTTCCCTCTTTTTGGCTGTTCTTGTTATGTGCCATCGAGTCAGACCTGACTCACAGCGACCCCTCCTTGGGTTTCCAAGGCAGTATCACTACAGAAATAGATTGCCCAGCCTTCCTTCTGAGCAGTGCCTGGTGGGTTTGAACCACCAGCCTTCTGGTTAGCAGTCAAGTGCCTTGGGCACAATGCTATCAGAGCTTTTGGTTTGTAGTTGTCCTCATTTGCCAACTGATGGCTCTGTTTCCCTGTTTACAATCTTGTAGGCTTATTTACTTTGGATATTTCCATAACTCGGTTGGTTTCTAGATTATGTCGTCATGTGTGTTAACGGTCAGTTGTTGTTTGCTGTTCTTGGTTCTCTGCCTAAAGGCCTCCCTTTAGCATCTCTTGTAAGGTTGGTCTGTTGTTGTTGTTGTTGTTAAGTGCTATCAAGTCGTTTCTGACTCATAGTGGCCCCATGCACAGCAGAAAGAAACACTGCCCAATCCCACGCCAGCCCAATCCCTGCTATACTTGAGCCCAATATCGCAGCCACCGTGTCAATCCATCTCATTGAAGGCCTCTCCCTCTTTCGTCAACCCTCCACTCTACCAAGCATGACATCCTTCTCCAGGGAATGGTCCCTTCT
>NW_006921808.1:1915418-1929371 GCF_000298275.1 Orycteropus afer afer
AGACATTATGATGTTTTTTTGTTTATATTTAATTGGTGATTGTATGTTCGAGTGACTTGCCCACAATATTCTTTTTCTTTGTTTTGTTTGGATGTTATGTAAGTAAGCAGGGTACTGTGTTCCTCTAGTCCTTTCTAGTTCGCAGCACTTCTACACTCACAACCTGTCTCCTTTCCTGTTGTCAGCCTCACGTATGTCCCTGCTGTTCTTGGAAAACGGAGCCTATTCTTCCTCCCTGGAATCCAAATGAGAATGCTGTCGCGTTAAATATCCAAAATGGCCAGCACTTGTAAACATTCAAAATGGCTGCACCCTTGGTCACTTTAAATATCCAAAATGGTTGCCACTTGTAAACCATCAAAATGGCTATGCCCTCTGGACAGCTGAACAGCCACAGCTCAGGTTGTCTCTTCCCTTGCTATTTCCCTTCCTAGTCAATGGCCACCAGCAAATTTGTCCCTGCAGCCCTTGGTGACCAGGGTTGATCTTTAGGTCAATTCTCAGGTCCCAACACCACTTGGAAATATTTAGGCTCTTGGTGCCATCAGAGTAGCTGACAGTCCACAGTCTGTCTCTGTATTCAGTGTTTTAACTCAGGTTTTTCCAATAGTTGGTACCTAATCCACTTTTTATCCTTCCTTTCAAAGCTCAGGGTTCCATGATTATCTTCGTATCTCTGTCAACTGTTTTTCATTTCTTCATTGAAGAGGGTCTGTATAGCTTGTCTGCCTATTCTGTCATCTTACTGGAAGTCTAAGTTCTCACTTTTATGAAATGATTAAAAAAAAAAAAACTCACTGCCGTTGTGTCAGATCTGACTTACAGCGACCCCTCCTTGGGTTTCTGAGGCAGTATCACTACACAAGTAGACTGCCCCATCTTGCTTGCAAGGAGTGGCTGGTGGATTTGAACCACCACTCTTCTGGTTAGCAGTCACATGCCTCAGGCACTATGCTACCAGAGCTCCTATATGAAATGATAGGAATATGCTAATATAAGGAGAATTATGTTCATTAGTGGTTACCATGGATGGAGGGGAAGGGAGAAAAGGGATGGAAATACTCCCTAGGTAGTAGTCATTTATTTTTTTATAGTAAAGGGGAAGATGACACCAAATGTGGGTGAAGTTTGCACATCAGCATGACTGATATAACTGATGTCAATAAGCTACTGTACACAGCAAAAAGGGATGGATGGGAAAATACTATGTTGTGCATGGTTTTGCAACAATAGAAACAACCAAAAGAAAAAGGAGGGAATACAGATGCTGATACTAATTAGACATAACCAATTACTTCTTCGGATTAGTTCTCTTGGTCTGGGGGCTTTATGGAACAAACGAGTTAGTAGGCCAAATATAGTTCTTAAAGTTTATGTCCTACCCCCCCAATATGGTAAGTAGTGTCTGGAGTCTTAAAGGCTTGTAATTGGGAGTTCTGCCAAGATGGTGGAATGGGCAGACAAGCTACAGACCTTCTGCAACAAAGCAATGAGTAACGAACTGAAACAAATACAGAAGATGATCCTTGAACCCTGAGCTTTGAAGGGAAGGATAAAGAAGTAGATTAAATACCAACTCATATAAAAACCTGAATGAAAGAGTAAGGAGACAGACAAAGTTACAGAATGCCAGCTGTCCTGAGGGCACAGCCATTTTGAATTTTTCCCAATAGTAACCCTAGAATCAACTTGGCTCACCAAGGCTGCATGGGCAAGGACTGCATTGGTGCCTGATGACCAGAAGATAGAACAGCAAGGAAGGGGACAGGTGGACCTGTGGAATACCATCAGCTGTTCTGAGGGCACAGCCATTTTGGATGTTTCCAAGTGGCCAGCACAGCCTTTTTGAGCATGGGCAGGAGGTATTTTTGCTTAACTATGACTGGGGGTGCCTGCCAAGGAAAGCGTGGGAAATCACACTGGAGACTGATGAATGGAGAGGTGCAATATTCCACTTGTTACTCTTCTGCCCCATGCTATCTTTGTAGACAGGGTGTACCCATCCCCCTTCCTCCACCCACCTCTTGACCTGTGAGGGCTTCATCCCAGTCTTTGCCCTGGCAGAGCCTAAGTGCCGTGCACTGCCCCGATAGTTTTGTTCTTGTTTATTTGTTTTTAAATAATTATCCATTATTCTTTATATCTTTCTCTTTACTTCCTTTCTCTCTCTCTCTCTCTCTCTCTCTCTCTCTCTTTCCCATCCCTGGTGCTTGTGTTGTTTTGTTTTGTTTCTTTTTCTCTCTTCCCTTTTCCTGGTTCCTTTATTCTTTCTTTTGGTTCACTCCATCCCTTGTTTTTCCTTTAATCTTTTACTCTTGCTCTTTTTCTCTCATTCCACCCTCCCCAGATATTGTGGCTTTTTCTTTTTTTTTTCAATTTCTCTCATTATGTTTATTTTATCCTTTTCTAATATATTTTGAAAATTTTTCTTATTTATTGCATTTCTCTTTTATCTTTTGCAATTGTTGCTGTTTGCTCCTGCAGTTTGAGTATTTTGTTCTTTTTGTGTGTGTTTTTAAAATTTCTTTTGTCTAACTGAATCTGAGACAGCAATTATTCTGACACAACCCATTTATTTCTACACCTCCTGCAGCCCTACCCACTGAGTGAGCACCACCAGCTTTTGCACCAGCTGACCAATGACAGACAGCAGCCAACACCAGCTCAACTCACCCTCAACTGTTCTTTACCAACAGCTAACATAGATCTGTACTCACACTCTCATTCTCTGTCACACCCACCAGGAGACAGGTGGTGAGTGCCTAAGTGCTAATAACTAGCAAATTGAAGAGAACATACCCTGCTCACACAGATATATCAAAGCAAACTAAAGGAAAAAAAAATCCCGCATGAATCACATCAACATACAACCAAAAATTAAACGTAAATATAACAACCACAATGTCTTGCAGACAACAGATCATCATAGTCCACACAAAGAAACAAGATAAGAAATAAGGGACCAGGATACAAACCCAGAAAACATCCCTGAAGAAGAAGCAGCTTTGGAACTCCCTGATAAGGAATTCAAAAGAATTATATTTGGGGACCTTTGACAGATTGAGACACAGATCAAGGAAAACACTGACAAGATCAGAGAAAACACTGACAAAACTCTAGAAAAATTTAAGAAGACAATACAAAAACAAATTGACAAAATAAAAAATTAGAAATGATACAAAATCCACAAACAGAAAGCCAGATTAATACTAAGAATTCAGAAATAGATAACACATTGAATGGACAAAGGAGTAGAATCTAATCAATGGAAGACAGAATTAATCAGATTGAAGACAAATACTTGAATACTACTTTGCTAAGGGATCAATCAGACCAAAGATCAAAAGAAAATGAAGAAAGTCTAAAATTCATGTGGGATACCATCAAGAGGAATAACCTGTGTATAATCGGAATTTCAGAACCCATGAGAAAAATGATACCAGAGAAAATTGTCAAAGAGTTGCTGGAAGAAAATTTCCCTAATATGATGAAAGACAAAAGTATATCCATTCAAGAAGTTCAACAAACCCCAAACAGGATAGAACCCAAAAGCAAATCACCAAGACATTAATCATCAAACTCACCAAAACCAAAGACAAAGAATCTTGAAAGCAGCACAAGAAAAATAAAAAGTTACCTATAAAGGACAACCAATAAGACTAAGCTCTGATTTCACAGCAGAAACCATGTAGGCAAGAAGGCAATGAGATGATATATATAAAACCCTGAAAGGAAAAATACTCCAAGCAAGAGTTATAGACCTAGCAAAACTGTCTATCAAATATGAGAGTAAAATTAGGAGATTTCCAGGTAAACAGCCATTAAGAGAATTTGTTAAAACTAGACAAACTTTACAAAAGATGCTAAAGGGAGTCCTTAGCAGACAAAAAACCAACAACAGCAAACAACAACCAATGATTAACACAAAAAAGGACATAACCCAGAAAGAAACCCAGTTATAGAAGTTTCCAAAGTAAAATAAGCTTACAAGTTTGTAAACAGGGAACCAGAGACATCACTTAGTAAATGAGGACAACTACAAACTAAAAAGAGGGAATAAATAGTGTAGTTACAGAATCTCTAAATGGTGAGGAAGGCAATACAATTATGAGATAGAACAGACTGTTTACAATTTGGAAAGAAAACTATAAATCATAACATAACCTCAAAGAAAAATAATAAACCTTTGTATCAAAATTTTAAAAAGTGTACAAGCACAAATACTTAGCAAATACCAAAGCAACAGCAATGAAATAGATGATAACATGACTCATAACCAAAATGAGCTCACAGAGATAATTATTTGGAGCAAAGAAATCAGCAACACCACAACAAAACACCTAACAAAATGACATTATAAATTCATACTTGTCAATAATGACATTGAATATAAATATATTAAGTGCACACCTCAAAAGACAGAGTTGCAAACTGGATAAAAAACAACCCATCAATATGCAGTCTATAAGAGCCTCACTTTAGACCCAAAGACAAAAATAGACTAAAAATGAAAGGCTGGAAAAAGATATACCAAGCAAATGGCAACCAAAAGAGAGCAGGAGTAGCAATATTAATTTCTGATAAAATAGACTTTAAGACAGAAATGACTACTCTTAGTCTTGTCTCTATAAGGAAGAACATATATAATGATTAAAGGATGAGTTGAACAAGAGGACATAACCATAATAAGTATCTAGGTACCCAATGAAAAAGCCCCAAAATACATAAAGCAGACATTAATAGAATTGAAAAGACAAGTAGATGACTCCACAGTAGTAGTAGGAGACTTTAATACATCACTTTCAATGAAAGATAGAAAAACTGGAAAGAAACTCAACAAAGTTACAGAAAAACCAAACAATACAATCAACCAATTTGATCTTATAGATATCTACAGAGAACTTCACCCAACAACAGCAAAATATACATTCTTTTCCAGCACGCATAGAAATTCCCCCAAGTAAATTACCATATGTTAGGCTACAAAGTAAGCCTCAATGAACTTAACAACACTGAAATACTGCAAAGCATCTTCTCATTTCACAATGCTATAAATTTAGAAATTAATAATAGGAAGACCAATAGAAAAAGAGCAAATGCATGGAAACTGAATAAAACCCTCCTCAAAAATGACTGGGTAATAGAATTTAAAAAAAAATGAAATTAAAAAAATGTCTGGAATGAAAATGAAAACACAACATACCCAAATCTTTTTGACACAGAAAAAGAAGTGATCAGAGGGCAAATTATAGCAATATATGCACATGTCAAAAAAAAAAAAAAAAGAGCTAAAATCAACACCTTAACCCAACATCTCCAACTATTAGAAAAAAAGCAGCAAGATTAGCCTACAGTCACCAGAATAAACATAATAATAAAGATTTGAGAATAAATGAAACAGAAAATAGACAACAGAAAAATATCAACAAGACTAGAAGTTGGTTCTTTGAAAAATTAATAAAATCAACAGACCACTGACAAACTTAACAAAGGAAAAGGAAAAAATGCAAATATGAATAAGAAATGAAATGGGTGATGTCACAACAGAACCAACAGAAATAAAAAGAATACTATCAGGATATTATGAAAAACAACAAATTTGAAAGGCTAGAAGAAATGCACAGATTTCTAGAAACACACTATTTACCTAAACTAATACAGATTGAGGAAGAAAACTTAAACAGACCCATAATAAAATAATTGAACTGGTCATTAAAAAAAAAAAAAAAAAATTACCAACAAATAAAAGTCCTGGACCAGAAGTTTCACAGTGAATTCTACTGAATATTCAGAGAACTGACCCCAAGCCTACTCAAACTATTCCAGAACATAGAAAAGGATGGAATCCTCCCAAATTCATTTCATGAAACAAGGATAACCCTGATACCAAAACCAGGCAAAGACACTACTAGAAAAGAAAACTATAGACCAATATTCCTCATGAATATAGATGCAAAAATCTTCAACAAAATCCTAGCCAACAGACTTCAACAACATATCAAAAAAATAATACATCATGACCAATTGAGATTCATATCAGGTATGCAAGGATGGTTCTACATTGGGAAAAAAAATCAACATAATCTATCATATAAGAAAAATAATCACATGATCATATCAATGGATGCAGAAAAGGCACTTGATAAAATCCAACATACATTCCTGATAAAAACTCTCAGAAAAGTAGGAATAGAAGGGAAATTCCTCAACATAATAAAGGGAATATATGCAGAACCAACAGCCAACATAAATGGAGAAAGACTGAAACTATTCCCCTTGTGAACAGGAACCAGAAAGATGCCCTCTATCTCCATTTCTATTCAACACTGTATTGGAAGTTCTAGCCAGGGCAATAAGGCAAGAAAGGGAAATCAAAGGCATCCAAGTTGGTAAGTGTGGTGGTTACATTTGTGTGTCAACTTGACTGTGCCTGGTTGAGTTGCTGGGCAACTGAAAATAGTTATTCCCCATGGTGAGATTGGTAATTAACCCCATGGTGGAATCTAATGGAGCACCTGAGCAGCTGCTTTAGGTATGTGGTCCATTTACTGTATATAAAAAACAGCTTTGGGAATGGTCTCTAGCTTATGGCACACTTGAACCCTGCATGTAGCCCTGTCATTGTTCAGCAGCCTACCATGTTCTGCCAACCTTGGGACTTTTGATAGACTTCAATTAATGGCATACTGTGTGGTTTGGTAACATCGGGACTGTGCCATTTTATTTGTTGACCTTGGGCTTGTTAGCCTCAGCAGTCAGTAGCTGCCTGAGTGAAGAGATGCCTCTAGCTTCAGTGGGCCGGGAGCAAGAGGCAGAGCTGAAGCCCAAGGTCGAGGGACTTTCACACAGACCCTAGAGTCTGGCACTTTAAACTTGGACTTCTAGCCTCCCGGACTGTAAGAGAATAAACTCCTGTTTGTTCAAGCATCTGATTTGTAGTATACTCTTGTCAGAGTGGCACTAGGTAATCAGAACAGAAAGAAGTAAAACTATCCCTATTTGCAGATGATATGATCCTATAAACAGAAAACCCAAGAGCCTCAGCAAGAAAACTACTGGAACTTATTGAAAGATAGAGCATAATGGCGGGATACAAACAAAATCAGTTGGATTCTTCTACACCGGCAAAGAGGTCTCTTAAAAGAAAATAAGGAAATCAATACCGTTTACAATAGCTCCCAAAAATATAAGATACTTGGGAATAAATCTCATCAAGAACACAAAAGACCTATGCAAAGAAAACTACAAGACACTACTTCAGAAACTGTAAGAGATCTACATAAATGGAAGAACATACCACGCTCATGGATAGGAAGATTGAACATTGTGAAAATGTCACTACTACCCAAAACAATCTATACTTTCAATGCAATCTCAATCCATATTCCATCAACATTCTTTAAAGACATGGAAAAACCCATCACTAATTTTATACAGAAAGGAAAGAGACAAAGCCTTCTGGTTAGCAGTCAAATGCCTTAGGCACTATGCCATTGTTATTGTGTTGTTGTTATGTACCCTAGAGTTGGACCTGACTCATAGCGACCCCTCCTTGGGTTTCTGAGGCAGTATCACTATGGAAGTAGACTACCCCATCTTCCTTCCAAGGAGTGGCTGGTGGGTTTGAACCGCCAGCCTTCTGTTAGCAGTCAAGTGCCTTAGGCACTACGCTACCAGAGAGCTCCCTAATTTTATGTGGAAATGAAGGAGATATCAGAGAAGCAGAAAACTATTGAAAAAGAACAAAGTAGGAGGTCTAACACTCCAAGATCTTAAAACCTACTATGCAGTCACAGTTGTAAAAACAATCTGGTATTGGTACAATGACAGACACATAGATCAGTGGATCAGAATTGAGAACCCAGAAATAGAACCATCAACCTATGGTTAGCTGATCTTTGACAAAGGGCCAAAATCCATTAAATGGGAAAGAGATAGTCTCTTTCACAAATGGTGCTGGCAAAACTGGATATCCATTTGCAGAAAACTGAAACAAGATCCATACCTCATATTATACACAAAAACTAACTCCACATGGATCAAAGACTTAAATGCGAAACCAAAAACTATAAAATTCATCAAAGAAAAAAGAGGGCAAACTTAGGGGCCCTAATTTATATCATAAATACACTATCAAGCATAACCCAAGATGCACAAACAGCAGAAGATAAACTAGATGATTGGCACCTTCTAAAAATTTTATTCTTATGTGCATCAAAAGACTTCTCCAAAAGGGTAAAAAGAGAACCTACAAAATGGGAAAAAAATACTCAGCAATGACTTATCGAACAACGGACTTATCTAAAATTTATAAAAATCTCTAGCACCTCAACATTAAAAAGACAAACAATCCAATTAAAAAATGGGCAGAAGATATGAAGAGACACTTCACCAAAGAAAATATTCCAGCAGCCAATGAACATATGAAGAAATGTTCACGATCATTAGTCATTGTTGTACAATGTTGTTATGTGCCGTCAAGTCGGACTCGACTCATAGCGACCCCTCCTTGGGTTTCCGAGGCAGTATCACTACGGAAGTAGATTGCCCCATCTTCCTTCCAAGGAGTGGCTGCTGGGTTTGAACCACCAACCTTCTGGTTAGCAGTCAATTGCCTTAGCCACTATGCTACCAGAGCTCCTCATTAGTCATTAGAGAGAAGCAAATCAAAACAACCATGAGATATCATTTTATCCCAGCATTAATAGCAAAGTTCAATAAGACAGAAAATAAATGGTGGTGAGGATGTGAGAGACTGGGACTCTCATACACTGCTGGTGGGACTGAAAAATGATAGAACCACTGTGCAAATTGGTATGGTAATTCCTTAAAAAGTTGGAAATGAAAATACTATTTGATCCAGCAATCACATTACTAGGTATATATCCTAAGGAAGTGAGAGGGAGGACACAAACAGATATATGCACACCCATGTTCACTGCAGCACTATTGACAATAGCAAAGAGATGGAAACAACTTAACTGCTCATCAAATGAGGAATGGATAAATAAACTGTGATACATAAACACAATGGAATACTATGCAATCCTAAAAAATAATGTAGAATCTGCAAAACACTGTATAATGTGGATGAAGTTGGAGGACATTATGCTGAGTGAAATAAGTCAATCACAGAAGGACAAATACTGTGTTAGTCCACTATTGTAAAAAGTTAAGGAAAGGTTTATACATAGAAGGAAACTTTCTTTGTTGGTTATCAGGGATGGGTGGGGAGAGGAGGGATAATACCTAGATAGGTTGAAAAAAACACACATATAGAAACCAAAAATTATTAATGGTTACCAAGAGTAGGAGGGAGGGGGGGAAAGGGGAAGCTTTTGTTTGCAGGGCATTGGGTTTATGATAATGGTGGTGGAATATTTTGGAAAAGGATAGCAATGATGGCACAACATGAAACATGTCATCAATGGCCCTGAACTGTAAATCGGGAAGTTGTTATGCTGGTGAATGTCTTGTTGTGTATGTTTTCACTATAATAAAAGCAAAAAAAAAAATGGGGGTGGGGGAAGCTTATAACTGTCCAAGATATAACTATTGGTCTTTATTTGTCTGGAACAAAAGACAGAGAAGGGAACCCAAGAATCAAAAAAGGCTCTGGACTACAAGACTGTCTCCATAAACTACTGCCTCTTCCACCTTGAGACCAGACTAGACTTCGGATTCTTAAAGAATCCAGACTTCCTGGATATATTGAGGGTAGAGGAGTCCCCAAGAGTATGACCCTGAATTACTCTTCAAATCCTAAATTGAAACTATGCCCTGAAGTCACTGTTAAATTAACAGTTTAACCCAAAGAGTTAAGATTGTCACACTTGAGTACTGCATTAAAACAAAAAAGTCAACAGCTATTTTAAAGCATAGATGAGTAGGCTGGTGGCAAGGAGTTCAAGTAAATGGAAGTAAAACAGGACAGAAATAATGAGAATACTGATACAAAGTGAAGAATGTAATCAATATTACTGATCATTAGAGGAATATGAATGGGTATTGTGTACATTTTCACCGAAAGTAAAGTTAAATATTAACAAATAAACAAACAAAAAAGAGGTCTTGGGAACAAACAAAAAAATAACTCACAGACTTCCATCTCCTGTTCCTCACACCTGGCTGAGCCTGCATCATTTGAAGCAATACAGTAATACTGCCCAGAATCTTCCTTGTGAACAGCACTGAAAACCTGTATCAGGAAATCACAAGTAAATAGACCAGTCAGCAGGGAAAAACTCTGAGGGGATGGGACAGGAAAGGCTGACATCCCACCCCAGAACTTGCTAAATCCGGAACATGGTAAAATGTCTGCTCATTTCTTAGTTTCCCTTTGGTTTCCAGTCATTGACCAGGTTCTTCCTGATTGTCTTTCCTGATAACAATGACATCCTCCTTTGGTACTTGGAGATATCAAAGCCTAGCAACATCCAGGGAGCCCCTGGGTGGTGCAAACAATTAATTCCCTTGGCTGCTAACCAAAAGGTTGGCAGTTCAAGTCCACCCAGCGGTATCTCAGAAGAAAGTCCTGGTGAATCTACTTCTGAAATATCAGCTATTGAAAATCCTGTGGAGCACTGTTCTAATCATGTGCTCATGAATCACCATGAGTTGGAACTGAGTTGATGGCACCTAGTTTAGCAACATCCAAAATGAGATGTTGATCTTTACTTTTATTCAAGTAAAGAGACTCTTGATGACAGCTCCTCACACTCCATGGCTCCTCTGTACATGTAGCTGGATATATCATGGATCAAAAGCATCTTCTAAAGACTGATGTGTAGAAAAAGCCTGGTATAATAATGCTGGTGATGTCAGTCTGTCCTTTGCATATGACCACACGTTTCAGCTATACTCCATCCACCCACTTCCCACCACCACCCAATTATTTCAGAGCAAATTCCAGACATATTTTATCCATAAATACTTCAGTATGTATGTCTAAAAGATAAGGACTTTTTTTTTTTTAAATCATACCCATAGTACCATCATTATGCCTAAAACATAATGATGCTTTAATATCATAAAATATCCAACCAGTAATTTTATCCATAAAATATCCAACCAGTCAATTTCCCTGTCTTATAATGATTTTTACAGTTGGTCATTCAAAGTAGGACCCTAACAACATCCACCCATTGCATGTGTTGAATCTCTCTCTTCAGTCTCTTAATCTACGGGCTCCCCCTCCTTTACTTAAGCTCTTAGAATTTATTAGTTTTAAAAAAGGGGAGTTTTCTATGCTATTACCAATATTCTAGATTTTCAGCACCCATCTTCTAAAGAGGTTTTAATGTCTCTCCTGATCACTGTTTTTCTCCCACAGTAGGCATTCCTTGCCCCAACAGCCTCACCTCTTAGAACAGATCTTACCAGATTCCCTGTTTCAGAGTTTAAGAGAAAAGAAGAATTTCGAAATCTGGGGTTGGCTCTGGAGTCTGTGGGCAGAGGCACATTGTTGCGATACCAGCTGTAGTGAGGCCGGGGGGAGCCCTCACTCTCCTGGCAGTTCAGTGTGGCTGACTTACCCACAGGCACTGCCTTTGGGACTCTGCAGACAGGAGTTACTGGCTTCACTGTAGGGAAAAATATGAGTCAGTGTTGAACATCTCTGCAATATAGCTCTGGTCTTACCAAAGCCCGTAACATATCAGCTCCCAAAAAAGAACTGGAAGAGGGCTCTTGTACTACTGCTGTCCCATGAACATTCTACACCTGTAGAATGCCCCCAACCATCACTCCATCCTGTCCTTATTGTTCATTCCACCCCTAGTGTAACCCCACAACACATTTCTCACTTTTTTCACCTTCATGAAAGAGATGTAGAGAAGACTGAAAGTATATTAAAGTACCTCCTATACCTGTTGGAGGAAAATGGAAGGAGCCCCACTTCCCTTCTCCCCTTCCTCCCCAACTCAGTCTCAGCTCTCCCAAGTCTCTTCCCCTCACCAAGGTTCATGATAACCCGAGGGATTGGAGCTCTAGAAGTAAGGAGATTAAAATAAGAGGTGACCTTTTTTATTCTATAGATAAGCTTATGAGTCCTGGAAGAGGCAAAGATGCTTTAAATTCACATGATTTCCCTCCTACCTTGCACAGTTAACTCGATGACAATCTCATCAATTTCTTTGCGGTCATTTCGAGCAACAACCTCACAGCGATATAGAGCCGAGTCTCTCCGTGTCACGTTCCAGATCTTCAGGGATGTTTTACCCAACAGTTCTGCACGACCCGCCAAGTCTCCTATAGAGTAGAAACACGGGGCACAATACTCTTTAAAGATATCTTTCCCACTTGAAGAGGGTGGTTTATGGGGTCAGCCTTTGATGTCACAGAAAGAAAACTGCATATTGGTTTCAGTATCTATCCCTGTGTAACAAGAGTGACCTCCCCGAGGCCAAGAACCATGCCTTATTCTCCTTTGCAATCTGAGCACCAAATGTCACACTTGATCTGTTAGAGGGACCCATGGCATGTGTCTTTGTAGTTAAAGAGAGGGACCTCACTTCTTTTTCATCCTTCCTCATTATAAAAGAAAAATAAAGCAAAGCAAATACCACCACTGGGGAAAACAACAACAAATTCAACAAATGGTCTGGGACAACTCGTTATCCCATGCAAAAGAATGAAGTTGGACCCTCCCTACCTTACAGTACCTAAAACAAAGATCTAACGTAAGAGCTAAAACTATAAAACTCTTAGGAAAAAAGAGAGGAATAAATCTTTGTAACCTTGGATTAGGCATCAGATTTTTAGATATGACAACAAAAGCACAAGCAACCAAAGAAAAAATTGATCATCAAAATTAAAAACTTTTGTGCTTCAAAGGACATTATCAAGAAAGTGAAAAACACAACTTACAGAATGAAAGAAAATATATGTAACAACTCATAGTGACACCTCTTTGGATTTCCAGTATATCTACGGAAGTAGATTGCCCAACCTTCCTTCCAAGGAGAGGCTGGTGGCTTTGAACTGCCAGTCTTCTGGTTACCAGTCAAATGCCTTAAGCACTACACCACCAGAGCTCTCAAATATTAGACAAACAACTAATGTATAAATAGAACATATAAAAAATTTACAACTCAACAATCTAATTGTCTAAATGTGTGTGTTATGTTCCGTTGAGTCAGACCTGACTCATAGCGACCCCTCCTTGGGTTTCCGAGGCAGTATCACTATGGAAGTAGATTGCCCAACTTTCCTTCCGAGGAGAGGCTGGTGGGTTTGAACCACCAGCCTTCTGGTTAGCAGTCAAGTGCTTTAGGCACTATGCTACCAGAGCTCCTAATTGTCTAAATAGGCAATCTAATTAAAAAATGGACATTTCTCCACAGAGACACACACATGGTCAATAAAGACATGAAAATATATCAGCATCATTAGGTGTGAATCAAAAGCCAGTGAGATACTATTTCATCCCTACTAGAATGGCTATAATCAAAAAAGACAGACAACAGCAAGTGTTGGTAAGGGTGTGGAAAAATAACATTGCTGTTGAGATTGTAAAATGGTTACAACCACTTTGGAAAATAGCTTGTCAGTTCCTCAAATGATTAAACCATATGATCAAGCAATATCACTTCTAGATATACACCCAAGAGAGATGAAAGCATGTGTCCACACAAAAACTTGTGTGTGAATGTTCAAAGCAGAATTATTCACTGTAGCCTGTCTTGGTTCTCTGTTGTTGCTATTGTTGTTGTTAGGTGCCGTTGAGTCATTTCCAACTCATAACAACCCCATGCACAGCAGAACAAAACACTGCCCAATCCTGCACCAGCTCCATGATCCTTCTATACTCGAGCCCATTGTTGCAGCCCTTGTGTCAATCCATCTCATTGAAGGCCTTCCCTCTTTTGTCAACCCTCCACCTTACCAAGCATGACATCCTTCTCCAGGGAATGGTCCCTTCTGACAACATGACCAAAGTAGGTGAGATGAAGT